>NC_087068.1:9119396-9523224 GCF_963678635.1 Symsagittifera roscoffensis
CCTCAAATTCAACAAATTTTTTGTATGATTTGACTTAAGATTAAATTGAGCCCAAATATCAAAGCATGATGCAAGATACTTGTGTTTGTACAAACAGTCCAATACAAAACATTACGGCCGAAAATAGTCCCAAAAATGATATCGACACTCAAAAAAACAGTTCCGTAAAAACAGTCCTTTAATAAATCCCAAAATCAGCCCAAAAAATTCCACTGATCAAAGTGATAAATGTCTCAGAAATGGAAAGTTCTCTCGGATTGAAAAAATTTTGTTTCTAAAAAACCCAAATGATAAAAGTTAGTACAACATAGAAATTAAAACTACCTAAATAACAGCATCATACACTCAATAAATTCAACAATTCGTGACACAGAAAAATTTAACGCAATTAAAAAATGATCTCTTCGTTTAATTTCCAAAAAGATTTGTGGACCTTGTAATTCTTTCACTAAAATGTCTGCAGTTTCAGAAATTCAAATTAACCAGCAACAGTTTTCTTAAATTGTAAAAGCCAAATAATTTATCCTATTTTCCCATATAAAAAGGGGGATCTTTCACTTTCTTGAAATCCCTTGTATGCTTGAAATGTATCACGTTTTTTAAAATTTACTTTTCTATTTCATTTAGGGTCCTATTAATATTACTAAAAGATTCTAAGGCACGGAACTTGGGATGAATTTATAAATTCAAACTCTGGGCACTTTTTTTAATAAACTCGAAATGGTTCTTGAAAGTGCATCTTCTTAACCATCGTTAAAAGTTATCAGTTTAACTCTCGTAATGAGGGTAATATCCTGGTTGATATCTTTTTCCGATTATGTAATCGGGCATCATTATGTCACTCAACCCTTGTGCCTCCGCCTTCGTAAGAGTGAAATTTACACTGTCCACGTTTTTCTCCAAGTTCTCAATTTTGGCAGTTCCTGGAATTGGAACAATATCATCACCTTGAGCCATAACCCAAGATAGAGCCAGTTTAGAAGCTGTACAACCTCCGCCTTTCCTAGCCGCCATAGCTTCAATTTTTTCGACTCGTTTTGCATTCTGCTGAATTGCTTCTTGTTCGAAGCGAGGGTTATCCAAGCGCCAGTCACCATGTTTTAGCTCTTCCCTCTTTTTAAATTTTCCAGTCAAGAATCCTCGTCCCAAAGGCGAATAGGCGACAATACCGATTCCCAACTCACGACATGTCGGAATAATGTCTTTTTCGACGTCACGTGACCACAATGAATACTCAATTTGGACAGCTGTGATTGGTTGAATTGCATGTGCTTTTCGAATATTCTCGGCCTTTGCCTCACTTAAGCCGACTCCTTTGATGACGCCTTCTTTGATCAACTCTTTCATAGCTTCCATACTTTCTTCAATCGGAGTTGCAGGGTCAAGTCTTTGCATGTATAAAATATCGATATAAGAACCTAGCCTCTCAGCGGCTTTTCGACCTTCGTCCACGAGAAAATCTTTCTTACCGCACATTGCGGGTATGTTGTTCTTGAAAGCAACTCCTGTTTTAGTAGCAATGCAAAGATCTTTCCGCTCTTCCGGCGTCAACTCTATAAGGTGGACAAGTTAGTTTTTAGGCTCCTTGTAGGTAAACATTTTAGAAAATTAAAATATGTATGATACGCGGGCAAAGAAAATGATGGGGGGACGCGAGCAAAAAAGCCACTTTGATATCGGCAGAATTCAGATATAATTCCTTGGTCATGACAACTCTCTCTGTTTCTGAGAATTATTCTCGCTGACGAATATGAAATACCATGTTTAAAATTTTACTTTTTTGGTTTTTAAGTATTTCAAGAATTTCAATAAATTTAATCCGGAATTAAATAATTTCCGGAAGTAAATGTTTCATGAGCCTAAATCTAAACGATTCCTTTTAGGAATTTTCCCAGAAGTGTCTCGTTATGTCCAAACCCGTAAACGAAAGACGAGTCAAACATGGTCACGCCCAGTTCACGTGCCCGCCGAAGAACCTTCAGAGCGTCATTGTCGGAAAAATTAGGGTCGTCCATCTTGTAAATTGATGGCTCTAATGACATGCATCCGTAACCGATTTGTGAACAAGTTGCACCACAGCCCAGTTCAATTTGTTTCATTTTGAATTATCTCTTACTTTTCCAATTAGAGACTGAAAACAGCGCAAAAGGACAGAAATTTGAATTGATCAAAAACGACGAGCGGAATTTGATTCGAATTAGTTCAATGTGCAAATAAAGAATTATATGATTTTGCTTACTTATGCTCCGTTGTTTAAGCTTGAGCAAACTCAAACATGTTCAAATTCTTGCGCTTTTAGTTTGGGCTGAAATGTCAGACCGGTTTAGGCTTTCAGCTCTGGAAACAACGGTACAAGCTTTAGTTTATAACGATTCATAACGAACATATCGATTAAACTATTGAAGATAATGATCGTAAAAGAAATCAGACTGCTTGCATCAGGGCAGAGCCCTGAGTTACCAAATGCGCATTAAGATATCTGAAGTAAGTTTCCCAGTGATAGCCAAAACAAATGATAGCCATCAGTAATACAAAAAATGGCACTAGAATGGCGCCAAACGGTTTTCGAAGAGGGAAAAAAAGTAATCAATACTATTCATGGTACCTGAAATTTTGACTGTTAACACAATAACGACTGCAAAAAAGTGCACCGACGAACTTCATTTTTAATTCATCAAAAACTTCAATCTCAACAAGATTGCTCGTATCGCGGAGAAGCACTTGGCTCTGAAATTCGTAAATTTCGTTTTAAAAAATGAAAAAAGTTTCATGACTCATGAGTGAAAGAAAAAACCCTTAAATGCTGTTTCAACTGCTAACTGATGAAATTTAGATTTCAGAGACGTTTGAAAACGGACCATTTAGTCTAAAGACGTTTTCTCAGGCTTCACTCTGGGATATACTTGTTACCAATATTGTAAGCTAGTCTACAAATTTGTGATCCTAATAACAATTTCAGCAAATTATTGTTACGACTTTCGTAACAAAAATAACAGAAAATTTGTGCTCGGGTGGTTTTCTTAATCTTTAAACAAACTTTGACTTTTTAATTAAGAATTTTTGACAGAACTTTTTTTATATATATCAGCCAAAAGGTATTGTTGTCTTGAGTTCAAATTTTAAACGATATTTTACTTGTGATCATTTTTCATAATTTATGATTGCTTGAAGATAGCCATTTTTGCAAATTTGGGACAATTAACGCGCCATATAGTTCGCGCTATTAACGTGTAAGCGGAAATATAATCCCTCTTAGAAATCGTTTGGTTGAATTGGTTGAAACAAGGTAGTTACCATAGTTGACTTTCACTTGGAGCAAAAACTATCACTTTGTTTTTTATATGGCGTGTGGTTGGATAATTTTAGTATACTATTTTTTATTTTGTTTCTCGAAAAAAATCATCTTTATTAAAAGCTAACACATAGATTTTAAAAGACAGTCGGAACAATGAGGGCTTTGCCTTGATACGAGCAATTTTGTTGTTATTATTGTTATAAGTCACATGTATAGGCTGTCAAACTCACTGGTAGTGTTTACTGGTTGTCAACTTTATCTTACTATTTATTTTTAAAATTGGATCTATTAAGCCCGCTTGACTGCACGTAGAATGAGCGGAGCTCTTAATAATTTTGAGGTTGTTCTTTGATTGGCTGGTTGTTTTTAAACACTACTAATCTCAAATTATTGTCGAGAAAAAATAGTAGAAATTTCTAAACAAAAAAAGATAAATTATTTCATGGCTTTGGGTCACCCTGAAATTCCCGACTTAAAACAAATGCTTTCACAATCGAGCAAACTTCAAAAAGTAGGCAAATACTTTGACGTTTTTCAATTTCAAGTTCAAAGTTAAGTTTTATTTTAACAAAAATTGAAAAAAGTTGACAAACTAAACTGTGTGATAGAGGGGTCCAAGAAAATAACCGGGTACTTTATGTAAACAGAGAGCCGCAGAATTGTTTCGTTTTTTGCTTCAGGTTAATTACGTTTCAGAAAAAGTTTAAAAACGACCTACTGGTGTGTATTGATTATTTAATTGCTATTTTAGCTTAAAATAGTGTGATTCGGGACACCTTTCTCACATTTGGCTTTTACTGGGACCCCTCTAGTACCGACTTGTACCGACGAACTTTGTCTGTATTTCGAATAAAATGTACACAAGCTCTGTTCAATGTTTTAACTGAAAGCTCCTTATTCCCCGAAAAAACAATATCTATAATAAGAAAAACTGCCTAATTTTTGAACTGTTTAATAAAGAAAACGAAAAGTAATTTCTATTTAAAAAAAAAACTTTTCTTTTGCTTTTGTTTCAAGTGGTGAGATTGTGAGATGGGACTGATTTGGTTATTAAAGTGCGAAAATCGGTGACGGTTCATGGCTAAAACAACCTATTCACGGCTAAAAGAGTGTTGATAAAATTTAACTCTACAGTTTAATTTTACGAGTTTTCTGTGAGTTTGTCAAAAATGGGCGGAAAAAACAGGCTAATCCATAGTTCATTCCCCTCCTGTCTTAAATAATTGGAAAATTAACTCAAAACAAAGAGACAAGTATGACATTTAAGTCTCTGAAAAATGCAAGTATGCAAAATGGGTCCCGCAATTTTTGAAAAAAAAATCAAAACTACCAGCAAACATTGTGTAAACTTGTTTCACAACATTTTAAGCATAAAAAAGTCCTCCAGGGAACTATCTAAAATTTAGGCACTTAGCAAGCAAACTTGTACCAAAGAAAGAACTACACAATTTCACATGATAGCGTTTTAAATGATAACTATCGTTTTCGGAGCTTGCTTTTGATAAGGTTAATAATTAAGTACAGGTATGTAGGTTTCTGTCTTTTTATTATTGCAGGCAGCAATTTAGCAAGCGGTGTCTGATGGTTCGTTTTGCGGAAAATTACCTCATTTTGTTTGCGTATTTGCGTGATTCCGCCCGTTTTTAAATGCAGAATGAAGTTCAGACAATTGAGAAGAGAATTTATCGCAGAGAATTTAAGAAGAGATTGAGAAACATCTGAGAAGAAAATTTAAATAATTACGACTGCCCTTTAATTGGTCTCGGATCGTTTTTGGTAAATTAATTTTAGGCGAAACTATGAATTTTGAGCTGATAGTATCAAAACTTAAGTGTTAAAATTGGAGTCGTGTATGGTTTGAGCTGATAAAATAAATTAGCTGCCTCAATTCAACTTGGAGCGATTTTTCAGTGCTGGATAATCAAACAACCAGTTTTCGGCACAAATATGGCAGTTTACTATCGTTGTGCCCAAACTCGGCTAGCAGCACGCAGAGCAAGAAATCGATCCCCCGTGGAACCAGAATTTTGTAAAAGTGGGCCGAATAAACTACATAGCATAAACATTCCTCACCTTCTTCGAAAATGGTTGCTTCATCCTTGCTTTGTTTTTTTTTCGCTGCTATTTTTGCCCATACGTATTTGCTGGAATCAAATATTTAATTTAGCGTAATCAATTGTAAAATATTACATTTTTCCTAGTTTGAAGAAAACTTTTGAAATATCAAAAAAACCATCAATTTTGAAAATTTTTTATATCTGGTTTTTGTGAAAAATTTTGAAGACATTTTTTCAACTGCCATTTCTCAAGAGTTAAAATCATTTGAGCGGTCTCTTCCAAATACAAAATTAGCAACCCTTTAGATTACTCCGACACTCTCGAACTGGGGTAGGATTTAAATTTTTGTGCAAATTTATAAATCTAAAAACGTCATATCTCGGAAACTGAAATGATTTGAGTAGTCATATTTGGAGACAAAACTTGCAACGCTTGAGAGTATTTCATAAACACCGCTCAGTTTAGAATTTCGAAGTTTTTGTAAATCTAAGTTTTCTAAAAAAAATTTGAAAAAATTACATAAATAATCAAAGTTATATCTCGAAATCTAAAAAAAATGGGAGTCATTTTTGGAAACAAGGTTTGCAAATCCTGGGAAAAATTTAAGAGCGCTTCACTACAGGGTTGGGAGTTTTAGACTTTGTTAATTTGTGTATATCAAAATTTTTTGAAAATTTATGATGAAATCATTTTAAAAAATGCCACATCTCAAAAACTAAAACCATTTTGTGAAATTTTCTAAAACCAAGTTCCAATTTTGTGAAAATCCGAATTTGTGAAATTTTTTAAAACTTGTTTTTTTAAAACTTTTCGAAAAACATCAGAAAAAAAAGATGGGACTGGACCTGTAAAACTTGGATGTTGGACTTGCAATCCCTGAGTTTACCCTGATAGCGCCTCGCGACAAGAATGGGAATTTCACTTTTTGTGAAAATTGTCATATCAAAGTTTTCCGAAAGCTTTTGAAAAAATTACAAAAATTGTCGTATCTTCTAAACTAAAAGGATTTAGGTGTTTTAATATGGAGTCCAAATCTGCAAGCCCTGTTGATTCCTGACCGTATCCAACTATTGTGTTGCTAATTTCAAACTTAAAACCAAACATAAAACCACTGAAAATTCAAACTAGAAAATCGAGAAGTTCTTGAGCATTGGAATACACAATAAAGCTTAAACGTGAAAAAAAACTCTTTCGTTAAACAAGCTAAAATAATACTTTGAATAATATAGGAAAATGCAGTGACACTTTTAACGCCATTTTACTGTCTCGAAATTTCTTTAAATGGGCGAAGTTGTTTAATAAATTTGTCAGTAATTATAAAACAGGGGTTCTCTCATTGGCTTTTACAGCAACAATGCACATACGACGGGAATTCATTTAAACCAAAAACAAAAAATCGATTACGTATGTAACAGATATTCAATAAGTCAAAGACTACGAAGCCGACTATTTTAAACTCTCGTCTAAGTTCGCCAGTGGGCCGTACCCTCTACTGGCATGCTCGCAACACGTTGGCGCAACTGCGGCGGTCACTTTTCTGCTGTATAGTTATATGCTGTTTTAATAGAAGACATTTGGTTTAGACATTCGGTAATATCATAGGCTCTTATTTGGGTTTTTGCTGTGCTCTTGGTTTATTTAGAAACAGTGTGTAGACTTTGTGTTGGTATATATAAGTTTTTAACCTGTATCATTTTCGGGTTCGTTTCGGGTTCGTCTGATCTCTGTTCTCAAAATAGCGGCAACCTTTCAAAATTCGAGATTCTTTCACGCTAGCTGTTTTTGTTTGTTGTTTTTTGATAAATATAAAACCACACAAAAGTGACTCTCATATCCCGTCATCAAAGCTGGTGGAATTTTGAACTGAGTTAATCCACAAAGAGAGTTCATTCAATGAAATAATTCACATGGGGGCTATTGCTAGCAGGGGGTTATTACAAAAAAGCCTAGACGATTAGTTTCGAGTCGATTGGAGTAATCATAGGACCGACTACGTTGCCTCAAATTCATTTGGGTTGATTTTGTGCGTATTTGGAGAGTGTTGTGCCGGTTTTTGAGTTGAATGTCATAGGTAAGTTTCTCCAAGCTTGCTCAAGCTGGACTAAATTTGCCAAACTTACAGTTTTCAAAAACCAATAACCTGTTTAAAATGATTACTGATGAGCTATATTTCTATTCAGGGTATCAGTGTCTTTTCTAAGGTATATAAGTTTCTTGACAACTAATATTTCCAAAAACTGGTCTGTATCACAAAAAAGAGCCAGAACTCTATCATGTTGTTCTACTTTCTTCTAAGATTGATAAAATGTTGACAAAATATATATAGGATTAATTTATTGTCAATTTAATCGTCAGCCAAAAATAAGTTGGTCAAATTGTTCTTCGCCGTCGCTTAATGTTGGGTTGGTGACTGCTATAAAACTAGTTCTGCCAAATTTCAAGTTTGCTTTTTATCCGCGCTTCTTGTTTTTTTTTCATTGAAAATTTACATGGCAGAACATTGTTGAATGAAAATTCTTTTGGCATTACGGTCTTGAGTTTCATCAATAAGTGGTCGTATTTGAAAGTGGTTTGCTCTTTTGACATTTCACTTTGAACTCGCGTGTACGCAACTCCGGTTCTTCAAACAGGCTAATAAGTAAATATATATTTACTCTCAAGTGTGAGAGTAAATATATAAACAAACAATTGAGTTCAACTAGAACAAAATGACGGAATATCCATCAACGCTTTTGGTTTGAAATTTTTTTATATCTGGCTTTTGTGAAAAATTTTGATGAGATTTTTCTAACTGCCATTTCTCAAAAGGTAAAATCACTTGAGCGGTCTCTTCTAAATACAAAATTAGCAACCCTTTAGATTACTCCGACACTCTCGAACTGGGGTAGGATTTTAATTTTTCTGCAAATTTATAAATTTAAAAACGTCATATCTCGGAAGCTGAAATGATTTGAGTAGTTATATTTGGAGCCAAAACTTGCAACGCCTGAGAGTATTCCATAAACACCGCTCGGTTTAGAATATCGAAGCTTTTGTAAATCTAATTTTTCTAAATAAATTTTGAAAAAATTACATAAATCATAAAAGTTATATCTCGAAATCTAAAAACATGGGAGACATATTTGGAAACAAGGTTTGCAAATCGTGGGAATAATTTAAGAGCGCTTCACTACAGGGTTGGGAGTTTTAGATTTTGTTAATTTGTTTATATCAAAACTCTTTGAAAAATTATGATGAAATCATTTTAAAAAATGCCACATCTCAAAAACTAAAACAATTTTGTGAAATTTTCTAAAACCAAGTTCCAATTTTGTGAAATTCCGAATTTGTGAAATTTTCTAAAACCAGTTTTTTTAAAATTTTTAAACTTGACCGTATCCCACTATTTTGTTGCTAATTTCAAACTTAAAACCAAACTTACAACCACTGAAAATTCAAACTAGAAAATCGAGAAGTTCTTGAGCATTGGAATACACAATAAAGCTTAAACGTGAAAAAACTCTTTCGTTAAACAAGCTAAAATAATACTTCGAATAAATTAGGAAAATGCAGTGACAATTTTAACGCCATTTTACTGTCACAACGTAAGCTGTCTCGAAATTTCTTTAAATGGGCGAAGTTGTTTAATAAATTTGTCAGTAATTATAAAACAGCGATTCTCTCATTGGCTTTTACAGCGACAATGCCCATACAACGGGAATTCATTTAAACCAAAAACAAAAAATCGATTACGTATGTAACAAATATTCAATAAGTCAAAGACTACGAAGCCGACTATTTTAAACTCTCGTCTAAGTTCGCCAGCAGGCCGTACCCTCTGTTGGCATGCTCGCAACACGTTGGCGCAACTGCGGCGGTCACTTTTCTGCTGTATAGTTATATGCTGTTTTAATAGAACACATTTGGTTTAATGAATTGTTGGCTACAAATTTAATTTACCGGAAATCGATTTAAAGAATTTGGGTAAAAGTGCGAAGGATTTTTCTTTTTAGCAAGTAAACGCTAGTAAATGGGAACTCAGCTTGCATACCACACATATCAGTGTAGGAGAAAATGAATGGCAGTCAAATTCAGCTCAACTTGAAATTTTTCTCTCTTTTTTTGACCCCACTCCTCTGTTACTCAGGCTAAGAAAGGAGTTTCAATTAGTATTATAACTTGATTTTATTGCAGGATATAACTTGCTGGGTGCTATAATGCTAAAGAGCCAAATATTTATGGTAAATCATCACTGGAACTTCTGTCTGTATTTTTTCTTAGAACAACTTGAGTTTTCTTGAAAGCAAATGCTCAAAATTGCTATTAAAAACAATTGTAACACATTATTTACAAAACCGCATAAGCAGCGAGCATTGTTCTATTAAAGCCGCCACATTAGTGCATGACAATTAATCAACATGCTGAGCATTGAGCTATAAGAAAAAACAAAAACTAAACTACCATTATAATTGTTCCGACTTTCAGAAAACTGAATATTTATGGTTTTTTCATTCAGTCAATTTTTGCCGATCGAAATAAGATTTTTCAACAAAATTTTTTTTATACCTCATTGAAGATCTAGAGAAGCGTAATTAGTCCTTTACTTACAGTACCTTCACACGATTACTCAGTTCTGCCTGCTGAAAAAATAGTGTCTCTACGGGGCACTATTCCTTTGAGGTTCTCTAACTGATCTCGTCAGCTTCAAGAATCACTGTTCTCACTGTGACGAGAACCAATTATCTACTGTCTCTGCTATAACTGTTTTCTTATTCCGAGAACCAACTTTTCAACTCACAAGCAATAAATGTTCTGACTCTTGAAGGCTCTCCGGTATACTCCAAGTCCTTGAATTTCTTCACACCTTGTTTTATTTAGTTCACGCCAGTCCTATCAGTCATTGCATCCGCTTAAATCACTCGTCCTTACATGGTTTATAACTATGTCCCTTCTCGTGTCAGCACTGCTACTTGCCAAGTTCGGTTTCTTTTATCAATCTCTTGGCGCTTATTAGGTACCGGGTGTGCGGTAGTGTCACATTTCTACCAAGCAAACAAATCTCTTATAAACCTACTCAATTATTTCCTGACCTCCGTGAAATTTAATCCTCGAATTCAATTCATCTCTAAACCATGCTAGATTTACTCTGAACCATGCTATGTTTATCTCAAAGTTTTTTTTTTCGTTTTTGTTCTGACCTTCCGGGGATATGGGAAACCCTTTTCATGGGTAGCTTATTCATTTTCGACAATACTCGTTTCAAATGCCGACTGCTTGCTATCAAGGGAACGTAGTTTGACTATTAGGGGTCAAATAAGGTAAAGAAGTCACCCCCGGTAGCCAAGTAAAATTCTTGTCCATTCATTTTAATTAGAAAACTTAATAAATCTCGAGGTCCTACTAATACCAATTTTGTCTGGGACTACTTTTCTTTGAGTTGCTATTAATAGATCATTCGTCATACTCAGCTGAGCCCAATATTAAACAAGTCCACCTTGAATTTATTATGCCTCTCAACGGTTGCTATGTAAAAATATCCTTATCAAATACTGCTTTAGTCTCCAATAGATACATTTCCTCCCAATTATTAGTAAGGTGATCAGGTTCTATTTCCAGGGGTTGGGCGGAAAAATATCCCTTTTTCTGGTGTTAATCCCGGGGTTTTTATTGCAACTTTTGAGTCAAAACGGCCAAAGTTCAACATAAGGTCACCTAGGGTCACCCGGGGTCAATCTTTCATATTTGGTTTCAGAATTGTATGGGGATCCTACCTATCAATTACCATACATATCCCATTAATACTTCCAAGTTAACCATTTTACAAGGTTCGATATCACTTTTCCCAGAAAAAGGTTATTTACACCAGAGGAATTGTCAGAGGGGTTTTACTCGCCAGGTTTTTTTTTCGGATGGTGGGGACTAATATCAATTGTCGCTACAATATCAGTATGACTTTGCAAAGGGTGTTTTGCAAGTTCTAATAGTTTACGAGTCAACCGTTGAAAATAGTTCAAATAATAACACAAGATTTATCTTGCCACTACCAATCATTCCTCCAAGTTTGGGCTCCCTGCATTCTTTGCGGGCCGAGAAACGACTCCCAGAAGTTAGGGTTGGAATTCTTTGTTTTTGGGCATGAACTGGAAATGGGGTCCGGGGTCTGGACTTCTAAACTTAAGTTTCCTCAACTAGGCCTGTAACATACTAAAATTTGAGCCCAATAAAGCCGAATTCCGATAGAAGCACTTAATCTTTTTGGGACTGTTATCACTTGACCCCATGTGTCTGAGTTTTTTTATGCAGGGGTCAAATCATCTCTAGCACCGCCTCTCTGAATTTCATGACATCCGCTTTCTTGGTACCCTTTTGGGGGTGCGGGGGGGGGGGGTTGGACGGTTTTGTTGTTTATCTATTTTCTGGAATAGGATGGACTATGCCTTCGAAGTTTCGAACTATTTGGGGCGTGACCCTTCGTTAGCTGTACTACTTAACTTAATGACTTATCAATCTTCCGCTCAGGTTACTATGGCATGTAATACAGTAAAATCGTTAATTCTGCAGACTTTAGCAAAATTAATTGCCTGTTGCAGAGCTTCAAAACTTTAACTATCCATGAAAAGAGAGATAATTTATAAAAAAAATTAGTTTGTAAAATATAAAGCAATGTCAATTTTTTATAAACTTTTTTTGTGATTTGCGGAGCTTATAACGTTTTTCTGTGAACTGTCGTACAAACTTATGACAAAAGAATCAAGAGTGCTGCCACTGCTCAATTTTCTTCTCACATCGAAAGCGACAGAAAAATTATCCCGAATTGAAAAACAAACATTAACACAATTTCTATTAAATTAGCAGTTGTTGTGAAAGCACTATATAGCTGAATAGGTCAAAAGTAAATAATACTTCTATTGGAAAAAGATTTTAAGCTTCAAATAATTATTTGATTAAGCATTGATAGAGGTATATAATTGCTATATAACCCTGACTACACTTTTGAAGGCAAATATTCCATTAGTTTTCGTCATGAGTGTAATGACCCGCTTCATATCTGCGGCCTATGACGTAATCAGGCTTCATTATTTCACTCAATTCTTGTGCTTCTTCCTTTGTGAGCGAATACTTCACTGCGTCAACGTTTTTGTCCAAGTTCTCAACCTTCGATGTTCCTGGAATGGGAACAATATCCTCGCCTTGGGCCATTACCCAAGCTAAAGCTAGCTTTGAAGCAGTACAACCATCACCCTTTCTAGCTGCCATGGCTTCAATCTTCTCAACCAATTTCGCATTTTGTTTCATCGCTTCCTCTTCGAATCTAGGGTTGTTCAGACGCCAGTCACCCTCTTTCAAATCTTCTCTCTTTTTAAAACTACCAGTCAAAAAGCCTCGGCCTAACGGCGAGTAGGCGACAACTCCTATTCCTAATTCACGGCAAGTCGGAATGATTTCCTCCTCAACATCACGTGACCACAGCGAATACTCAATTTCAACTGCTGTGATTGGCTGAACTGCGTGTGCTTTTCGGATCGTTATGGCCGACGCTTCACTCAAGCCGACTCCTTTGATCACCCCTTCTTTGATCAACACTTTCATAGCCTCCATACTTTCTTCAATCGGTGTCCTGGGGTCGATTCGGTGAATATAGAAAATATCGATATAAGATCCCAATCTCTCTGCCGATTTTCGCCCTTCTTCTACGATGAAGTCTTTCTTGCCGCAGACATCCGGTTTGTTGTCCTTGAAACCAATTCCAGTTTTAGTTGCGATGCAAAGTTTTTCCCGCTCCTCGGGCGTCATTTCTAGAATTTTGTTTTAGACATTTAGTTTCAGGCTCCTATTTCGAAACTGCTCGAGTAAAATAAGTTATACTCGAGCACTTTTGAGTAAAATAAATTATACTCGAACACCGATAAACATTGAATTTCATTCAACGCTGAAATTTTCAATATTTCAAATGAAATAGTTTGACCATGATAACTTACTTTTTGAAAATTGCAAGACTTTGCAAATATTTTTGCAATTTCGGGCAGTTTTTGAAAAGCTTTGGACAAATAAGAGTTTTGAAAAAGTTTTTGGTGTTTTTAAGATTGTACTCGCTTTGGTTTTGATACGATCAGTTTAATGTTTACTTAAGAGTCTAAAACTAAATTAGTTCCTTTCAAAAATTTCCCCATTAGCTTCTCGTTGTGACCGAATCCGTAAATGAAAGCCGAGTCAAACATGGTCACGCCCAGTTGCCGTGCACGACGAAGGACTTTCAGTGCGTCGTCGTCGGTGTAATCCGACTTGTCTGTCTTGTAAATGGCTGGAGATAGCGACATGCATCCGTATCCGAGCTGTGAACAAGTTACACCGCAGCCAAGTTTAGCTTGCTTCATTTTATATTCTTCAGTTTTTTTCTACTTGATCAGACTAATAACGTTGAGCAATTGAGATTAAATGAAAGTTGAAGAAACTCTTGGGCGGAGTTTTTGAACCAAATTGAATTGGCTTGCTAATTTTAAATAGTTAAACAAAAGAGGGTAAATAATATGCCCACTTAAACTCCGTTGTTTGAATTTGATTAACTTTAGAGTCAGCTATACTCTTAAGCCCTGACTATTTTTGGTAAGAATTAGATAGTACGGAAATTTACCGCCGAAAATTTGCATGTCATTTTAAGTCCTATGGCATTTGGTTGCCTACTAGAAATTTGAATGTCATCTTAATATGACTTTAACCTTTAAAAACAGCCCTATAGAATCTTTTTCACGTTCGATCAGGAAATTAAACCATGAACTGTTAAAACTAACACCATCAGGGGTGGATTTCGAAATTTTTCGAGGGACGGTAGATTTAAACAAAACTGGATTTTTTTTGTTGACTAAATGCATTTTCCGAGCTAAACAAAACTAAAGGCAATTTTACGAAAGTGTGCCAAAAAACGCCGTCTATTAGAATTGAAATAATTGTTCCGACTTTCGTAACGAAAGTAATGGAAATTTTGTGCTCGGGGTGGGTTTTTTTTCTTCAGACAAATTTCGGCTTTTTAACTAACCTTTTTTGACGGAATTTTTCTGTATCATTCAAAAGGTATTGTTGTCCTGAGGTTAATTTTGAAAAAATTCACTTTTGATCATTTTTTCGGAATTTGATGATGGTTTAAAGATTGCCATTTTGGCCAATTTGGGACAATTAACGCGCGATATGTTTAGCGCTATTAACGTGTAAGCGGAGATTTAACCCGTCTTAGAAATCGTTCCAAATTCGTTGAAGGAAGCTAATTTTCCGTAATTGATTTGTTACTAGGAAGAAAATCATTCACTTTGTTCTTAATATGGCGTGTGGGGGGTTGATTTTCATAAAAAAATCTCAAATTCTGAATTTTTTTTAAAAAATTTTACGTTTATTTTTTTTTGATGTTAATACTGCTTTTTGAAGACTTTAAAAGGCAGTCGGGACATTCAGGGCTTTGCCCTGATGCGAGCAGTCTTGTTGAAAGTTTTTGACCAATTAAATAGTTGCTACTTTTAACTCGCGCTTTTCCTTAAAAACTACTGTAGTCCAACACTACTTGTTATTCATTGACAGTAACAATTGAACAGGGATATAGGGCTTTGAGAGTTTTTGAACTTTTAATCACTTCTTTTTGATGAGGTTCAGACGTATTTGGTTCAAATAACTATCGAATAAGAGAGGCATTTAAAGATAATAAACAGCGTGCACTCAGCCGATTTTTAAGATTCGAAAGTGCTTTAACTCCCCTACTAACTCAAGTAAAAAAAGTTTTAACTCCCCTACTAACTCAAGTAAAAGGAAATTTTCTCAGGCCACGGAAGGGACAATTTCTATTCAAACTGCTCAAATAAGAGAAGTTAACAGTCTATGAAAAAAATGACTCCACTTTCGATGCAATTGAATGCAAGCAGCAACCAAATACAAACTCGACCGAATAAAAACTTTTCAAAAAGTCTTCACGTCAACCGGAAATTCATTTCAATCGCAAATTTTTGTACCCTATACCTCTACCACTTGTTCAACAATAATTGCTATGAATGTAACTCTTGATTCAGTCCATTCGAATCTAACCTTCTTACTCAGTCAAAGACCTCAAAAGGCAACTGAATTCGGCCAGCTGGATATCGAAGCCACAACCATGGTGGATCTGCAGACGTCGAGATTGTTCAGCTCTTACCTCACAACGCAATTTCTACACCAATTTAGCCGATCTAGAGTCCCTTGCTGAAAGTTATGTCCATATCGAGTTGGAAGGAACAAGCTATCAAGTATGCAAAAACAAAAAAAAACTGAATCGAAAATGACGAAAGTTTGATTTACGAAAAGGACTGACATCGGCGCACGAGCTATTACAACATCAGCTGTAAATCACGCTTTTTCAACCCAGTGAAAGAACCAATTCAACAAAAAAGCGGTTTTTACTATAGATGAGCAATGCTCAAAATTCAAATTTAGTGCATCAAAATTGGACTATTTGGTAAAACTTTAGGGCCAGCTTGGGTTCTTCTAGAGCTGTATAAACAAAATTTTTCTAACGTTTAATTGCAACAAAATTAATCGAGAATAAAAGTAAATGAACCCCAAACTCAAGTATGTACTTAGCAAAGAGAGTAGCAGGTGTCATCACCTCTAAGATTTCAGCATAATCTTAAATTTTAGATCTAACGACATAGCTGTTCTAATCGGTGGTGAAAATAGAACTTTAACAAAACTAAGTGGTACATAGATAATGACCCAAGAACAGAAATAATACATAGTAATTTAACGTTATATGCAGTACACGCTCCCTTGATTCCCTTACAAAGATGTTGACAATGTCAAATTTCTAATTTAAAACCTCTAATTTTGACTTCTATGCTTCGATTTGATTTGCATTTATCAATCTTTTTTTTTCAGTTGGGTAACAAACAATAATGACATACTGTTTGAAATTTTCTCTCGCCTTTAGGGACTTTGTTCACACACAATCACTTTTCTGTAAGCCAGTTCCGCCCACAAGTATCCTGCTAAAAAATTTTCGGAAAATTCCGTGTATGTTTAATTGTCAAATAACACATTCATACATCAAAGCAACCAACAATATGTAGCCATTCCATCGGTAGATCTAGAACTTTCTTGAGGAGGGGGAGGGTCTTCGTATATTTTCAAGATATTTTTTTCGACTTTTTATTGGCCAAACAAATTGTTTTTCCGAGCTCTCTCAAACCACAATGAAGGCCTTTTTTCACTCAAATTTCTTCTTGGAAAGTTTTGACCTAAAAAAAGCGTTTTTCGGCGTGCATATTTACTGCCCACCCCTTCCCAAAATCCGCTCCTAAATGTCTTTAAAACCATGGCTCTTCACAATGTCTAACACTGGTTGACACAATTTTTTACACTCTCGAACTTCAAGTGTACTGGAACCTGATCTAAACTATATTTTATGATTGGATAAATTAGATATTTTACCACTGTAAAGTATTTAATATTAACCAATCATGATCCATCTAACTAACAACCCATTTATTTGTAAGTGCTGAAATTACTTGTAATTTCAGCACCAGAGAGATTTGAATTTAACTTAGAAATTAGTTGCCTCTCCAAGAGAACTTCAGCAGCCGCAATAAACCAGTATACCCTAGATCTATTGAGCCTAGCAGAGATTAGTTAAACAACCTGAGACTAGATAGTATAAAAGTAAGATTAGGATCGGTATTAGACTAAGAAGTTGCACGAATCTATCCGGCCGAAAATAAGATAGCGTGACGAGCAGACGGTGTACCCTATCCGAAATTACTCTATGAGTTAACCACATCGGTCCTAACTCATCTGGTGCGACCATAAGTCTCGAACAAGACCTTAATAGCTTAGAATTAACCAAAAATAGATTAGAATTTAGACAAAACATTTTCAAAATGTTATACGACGATAATTTAATCGAAATGTCTCTACGACTCAATAGATCAGAGCCAATATTCCGAACGATATTAGAACTACCCGGAATTGGAAGAAGACCTCGAACCAGAGACGACATACAAAAAAGTAGAAACTTACCAAATAGTTATATGATAGTACGGCAAAAGCCAACACAAACTTTTATATTTAGAATCTTATTAGCAATGAATTTAGATTTTCATTTGCAAACATAAAATCTTGAAGTCAATATTCATGATCATTTCAGGCGCTAAACAAAATTAGTAATATACAATAACGATTGACAAAAAGATCTCAGATCGTTTTCCTAAATTCTGCAGTATTATATAAAACATGTTTGGAAAATATTTTTTGAAAACCAAAACAAAAATTAGTAGCATGACAATAAATTGTTAGTAATCATAAAATCATCAGTTGTCCCAGTTTCATCACCTAAGCATAACAGCAATCATAAGCTCACTAATATCATTAAAACACTAAATCTTTTTCTTAAACAAATTTAAACCATTTTAAACTTAAATTCACTTAATTTTAAAATCAGATCATCAAGGCTTATCCTTGGATCTTAATTAATTTTCTATTTCACTAAATTTAAAACTTGATCATCAAGGCCTATCCTTGGATCAAAAAGAACAATTTTGTTCTCCCCCACCCACTTAGCAAGTGTCTAACGACCTCAAACGTCGATTCACTATCCAACCCTTTCAAAAAACCTAAGACTAATAGAAATTTTTGAACAAAACTAATCATTCAAATTAGGATAAACAGTGAAGAACTTCGGTTATTCATCCTTCACTTGAACCCTCCTCTTACCAGACCCAGGTTAAATCTTAGACTTAGTAAGTTTGAAATAGTATCTAACGAACTACTTGCGTTCTAATTATACCTGAACCTTGTGGATCGATTTACTATTCTCCAACCCTTGAACACAATCACTACCCCTAAGTAAGATTAAGTAAGTTAACACCTTAGCTTATATTAGCCACGAGAAAGTAAAAAATCATTCTTCGGAATCGATATACTTTTCTCTCCAACCCTGAACAAATAGACCCAGGTTAAGCTAACCAAAAAATCGTAAGGACTAACAGTTTAAGAAAGTAGAAATCATCTAACAGCTTTTTGCATCCCTCATCCTAAACCTTATGTCATTTAAAAATCTAGGAAATAAACAAACAATTGTTTTACACAACTGTGAAATAGATAACAAAAAATACGATCTTGTAATCACACCTCATACACAAACAGTTGGATATATTAGAACAAAACGACTAACAATAAAAAGAAAAATAATAAACAAACAAAGACAAATCACACGAAAAAGATTTTCAAAAAATAGAAACGCATTTTCAGAATCAAAAGCCAGCAATTTAGATGAACTTTGTAAATTAAAAGAATCAATTGATAAAAATTGTCCCATTCACGATCAATTATATTTTTCCGACTCAGAAACAACTTCAAATTCATCAAAAAGAGGAAAAAGAAGAATAAAAAAGCAATATAAACACAAACCAGTACACTTGTATAATTGGAATCAACCAATTAAACACATTGATAGTTACTTATTAACAGTCATTAAACGAAAAAATGAGCCAAACACACACTCCAAGTGAAGATAGTCCAGATGACGACGATATCTACCCCTTCCTCGTAGATGCACCCGATAATAGAGGACAACACGATCTTTGCAAGTACTTACTCCTAAATTTGTTTGAACCCAGAATTAGCCCATGTAAAGCAGAGTTCCCAGATGTAAAAATCAAAAGACAAATTATTGATCATTACCTGAAAGATATATGTAATTTAACACAACAATACCGAATCTACACCATAGAAACCATAGAATTCAGTATACCAAACCCGAATCACCGCAAATATGTAATTCAAACAGACGATCTTGACTTAGAATTTTCAAAAGTATTCTTAGATTATATAAAAAGCATACAATATCATAACTCACAAAGAGCAAACTCCATATTTACTAATGAAGTTTTTGCAATAATATATAGTTATATTTCAATATTAGAAAACGAAATCCCAATCCCAAATGTCTCACCGACAGAGACATCCAAACATACAAAAGTACGACATGAAATCACACTATTTTCAACTTTCCTACATATAATTAAAGAAAATTTCACTAAAGACGAAGTTTCACAACATACAAAACATGACTTACAAAAAATTTTGGCATGGTTTACAATAGATTATTTCACACATAATATAGATTTAATTTCACAAGCAAGAAAAAATTTCAGACCTCAAAATTCAAACGATGATACCGCCATCACAGAACAATCAGACTACGTTTGGGACCCCAAATGGTCTCATCATGCATTCATAAATATCCCACATTCAATCTCAAGTCAAGCAATAAGTACAATATCTTATGCAAGAGATTATGTAAGAGTAGTACCTTTAACCATTGATGCAACACCATTAAACTACAATACATTTTTACCTGATACGCGAAATAACAGTTTAAATTCAACCGTCATACACAATGAAAACCTCAATCGAACTAGGAATCTTACACAACAAGATATTCAAACACCATCACACTTCATAAATGAAGAAATCGTCCAAACAACAACAACTACACAACAAAGTATTTCACCGATACGTCCAAATTTAACAACACCAAAAAATACAAACACTTCACTAGCACAAGTAACCTTACAATCAACCGTTAAACCTTCGGTTGCTCCAAAATATTCACAAATGGATTATCAAACATATAGACCTATGACAGTACCGTCAAAAACACGAAGAACGTTCACAAGAAACACTTTTGCAGAACACAATTATAATTACGCACATTCATCAAAAACAAACTATCCCCCACGAAAAAATAATAATAATCAGATAAGATCTCAATATTGGGATAACCCTATGGCAACAACCAACTCAGTAAATTTTCAAACTAACTCACATCCTCCACAGGATCGTAGTGAAAATTACCCATTCTTTCAACAAAATAAAAATAAAAAGCAAGCACCTCATCATACGGATTATTTATCTTCCGATGATGATTATTTACAACCAGATATATTTGCACCATATACTCAAGAATATCGCGGACAAGGAGTGCAAAAACCACATGCATATCATAGAATTTTTTCTCCATATCCAACAGATACACAAAATCAACAACCAATACAAATGCAAAACCCAACTAATACACAATCTTTTCAACCAATTCAGCCACAAAACCCAATGATCACACACTCGTATCAACCAATTCAAATGCAAAATGAAATACCACTCCCATATTACCTTCAACAACACGAAATAACAAAAAATCAACTTTCAAATTTTTCACAAATGCCAAATGCCGCAGAATCACTACAAATGACAATGAATCCATACCTTATGGGTGGATCATCAATAACATCAAACAAACAATTAATGGTATTCACAGGAACAGACCCTGAATATTCTGTAGAAGATTATTTAAATGCTGTAACAGCAAATTTAATTTTAAATATAGGACCTGAACCAATTAATACACAACTACATCAAAATTGGATACATCGACGCACAGCGTTGATACAAACAACCTTAGATGGCGCAGCCCAAAAATGGTTTTCAGTATTGCCAATAGAAATAAAATCAAATTGGAAAAGATTTACACAAGATTTTTCAAAAATGTTTGACTCCGAAAGAAATAAACAACACCAAAAAGTTTTATGTAATGAAATTCGTAGATTACCAAATGAAACCATCAAACAATTAGCAGTACGTATCGAAACACTAGTTCGAAAAGCATATTCATTAAATACACATGACTACAAAAACACAAAGATGACAGAAATTTTAATGATGACCTTAACACCTCAATTAAGGAAAATAGCAATAAAAAAGAGAGCATCTCATCCTTCCTCAATTCGAGAACCCGATTTAGATTTTCGAAAACTAGTAGACAAACTAGAGCAAGCGGAAATCACAATGAAACTTGAAGAAACAGAAAATCTGAAGTTACAATATGTTAATCGAATTGAAACAAATACCACAAATATCAATAACATACAGGAATCAGGTACAGACCTCGTTGAAAAAATCACTGAAATACTAAATATTTATGAAAAACATCCAAACTTTAAAGGCAAACCATGTTTCAAAAAATGGTGTAATTATTGCCGACGATATGGAAATAGTATTTCTGAATGTAGACAAAAACAACAGGATAACCAAAACAAACCTCAAAAATATAAAGAACCAAATAAATCATTCTATCAATACATGAAGAAAGATCAAAATCTACCAAACAAAAATGTGTACAGCAACAACAGTTCAGGAAAACCACTTCCGAACAATACCAATTACACGAGAAATCAATCACCATATAACTCAAGTTATAGAGGAAGATCACCAGAACGAAGAAATACACAAAATTCTTCACAAAATCATTACAATCGACCAAATAGTCGAAATAACTACTCCAGATCAAATTCAAATACAACAAAATTTGTTTCTAGATCTAATTCTCAATCAAACACAAGAAATAAATACTATCCAAACAATCAATCGCGAAACTCATCATATAATAGAAATAGAAACTATTCAAATAATCGAAATAGAAGTTATTCGAACGACCGAAATCAGAATTACCCGAACAATCGATCAAGAAATAACTCATATAACAGATCAAACTATCACAGATCAAACGATAATTATCAAAACAGATCACGAAACAATTCACAAAATCGACATTCAAGTTATAATAATCGATATAGAAATTATTCTCAATCACCACATAGAAATAATAACCATTATAATAATTCTAAACATCGCCACAGAAGTAGTACACCCAAACATCAAAGACATATTAATCAAGTACAATCAAATGAAGAAACAACATCAGACCCCCCAGGTATTGACGACACAGGAAATAACGAACTACAACTAAATCAAATAAACTGTGGATCATCAGACACAGAAAGTGATACAGAAAACACTCTCTCCATAAATATGATAGCAGTCGAAAACGACTACGAACCTATTATATATGAACAACCTTTTTCATCACATATATATGAAAATCAATTAGAACTCCTTCACAATTATTATATTGAACCCATCCATACTACACAAACGGCACAAGAAGCTAACGAAATCAACACTGTAAATAAAACCAATGAAAATGACAAAACAAAATGCTTGAATACAAATCACATCTACCAAAACGTACAAAAAGAACAACCCAAAGAAAAAATTTGGACAATACCATTTCTTTTAGAAAGTCCAAGAAACAAAGAATTTTAACCACCAGATCTTGAAATTGATTTTTTAATTGATTCAGGAGCAGAATCAAACATAATTAACATTCCCACATGGAATGAAATCAAAACATTACACCCGAAATTAACGCCTCTTGCAACCTCCAGTAAACTAGCAACAGCAGAAAGATCAACATTAGTAAACTATGGAAAAGTTCAATTATTTTTTCTCCCCACAAGAACAATGGAGCAAAATAAAATTTTAAACAAACCATTTAAACAAATATTTCATATCACTGATATTAAACACAATATCATTGGAATACCATTTATTTCTAAATATATACCAACAATCAACATCTTGAATAGTAAAATACTAATCAAAGATAAGTACACAAAAACAAAAAATACAGCCCTAACATTTTTTCAAAGATTAAATAAACAACCACCATTCTTTTCAAAATTTTATCCAATTTATAACCAACAACGAAAACACCTGAAACCACTATCAGGAAACATATATAATTTTTCAATAAAACAAGTTCACAAATATGATAAAAATCAAAATAAACAACAACTCTATATGTCAGACTTTGAATTCAAACCTATCCACAAGTTTTTCAAAATCACAATTTCATCCATAAAATATTTGAAAAATACGAATTCAGATATCATTTCGTTACATGTATACAACAATACACCGTATCAAGTAACATTACCCTTAGGACTTTTAGGATATTGCGAAACCAACGCTACAATATCACCAATACATGAAAAAGCATACCGCGTAAATAATATACTCCAATTATTAGATATTTGTCAATCCACAATTCTTAACGAAGAACTATCCATAAATAATATAATAAGTAATGAAAAAAGAAATACAGATTATTTCACAAAAACCCCATATTTCAAACCTACATTCAACATAAATAACTATACAGAGGATCAACAGAAATTTTTAACAATGTTTAACTTTCAACATTCACAAATAACACAAGACGAATTTGATAAGTTAACCAAACAGCTAATAAAACATTCATCAGTCTATGCAACATCCAAATTTGATGTTGGCAAAATTAGTTCATCCCTATATCTCCCATTAAAACCTGACGCAGTTTTCAAAAAACAAAGAGCAAGTAAAGTACCAATTCATTTACACGATAAAGTGAACAGATTACTCGATATTTTAGAGCAATACAAAATTATCTCACCGGTAAACAAAGAAGAACAACCAAGGGTAACACATTTATCAACCCTGTTATCATCCTAGCAAAAGGAGAATCATTAAAAATAGTTCTAGACGCTAGATATCTTAATTCACTAATAGAAGAATCAAAATGCAATTGGCCTATTGAACCAATACAAGTTATTTTAACAAAAATAAACGGAAAATACTTTACAACCGCAGATATGACTAGTGCATACAATCAAATGCCACTAGATGAACAATCGCGACGCTTAACGCAATTTGTTATTGGAAATCAACAATATGAATTCAACCGCCTATTCTATGGAATATCCATAGGACCAGCAGCATTTTCAGCTTTTATGAGTAAAATTTTTAGACCACTAATACTTAAGAAAAACGCAATCACCTATTTAGACGATGTTTTATGCAATCACAGACAAAAGAAGAAATGTTTACAGTTTTAGAATACTATCACAAAATACTTCAAAACGAAAATCTGAAGGCCGCCCCCGACAAGTCACACTTCTTTTTAACACGAGTTAAATTTTTAGGACATAATATAGAAAAAAAGACAATAACTCCATTAAAATCACGCATTGATGCTATTCAAAAACTTCAACCACCAACAAACAAAAAGAAAATCCAAGAATTCCTTGGAATGTTAAATTTTTTAAGCAAATACGTTTATAAAATACAATTATATTTAAGACCATTCTATAATATCCTCAGACAACAAAATAATTTTGAATGGAATACAGAACATCAAACACGATTTGAAGAAATTAAAAACTTCTGACTGAACAAATTTTAAATACAATTCCAGATCCAAATCAACCATTCTATGCAATGTGCGATGCTTCAAATTTTGGCATCGGCGCAGCATTATTACAATCCCACAATGGTACAAATAAAATGAACCTTATATCAGCAAATTCCCGATTGTTTACTCAAGCAGAGCTACGACTCTCACTTTTAATGAGAGAATGTACAGCTACAATTTATACACTTACAGAATATGAATTTCTGATACTTGGATCAAAACATCCAACAGTTCTATTCACAGATCACAAGCCAATCATTTTTCTCTTTACACAAAAGTCAAACCCAAATCACCGAGTTTATAGATTTCAATTAATTCTAATGAAATTTCCAAACTTACATATAGTTTGGACAGCAGGAAAAAACCTTGCATTACCAGATACATTAAGTCGAAATACACCACCTGAATTACTTACACGTAAAACTACAGTTGAAATACCCAAAAATATAAAATTTTACCTTGCAGAAAACGAAACATCACCCCGACTAGAATGCAAATATGCAGTAAAAACCGACGTTGAACAATCACAGATAAATAACCTACAACACTTCCCACTTTACTTAGATTGCCAAAATAACCACTACGAAATTGATCTACTTGGAATATCAACTTTCAAACCAATTCCATACTCACAATGGATAAAAAATAACACCCAACAAAAAAGAGTAAAACAACACTCGCATAAAAAAGACCTTTTTCCGTTAATTGAAAAAGAAAATTTAACTGATAAAATAAATTTATCAGGACCACAAACAAACGATTCAAAATACACAATAAATCAAGTTTTTGACCTCCATGACCCACTTGACACAATTCCTTTATCTCAATTAGAAATTGAAAACATTTTTCTCCCCCCAACAGATAAAATTACAATTAATACCTTGAAGCAATATCAAAATCTTGACCCAGTAATTAGACAACTATAATCATGGCACAAATATAAAACTAAACCCGTAAAGGCAGATTTTAGGAAATAATTTTAGGAAATAAAACACTCCTCCGATATTTTCGAAAATTTAATAATACAACAATTAATGAAAACACAGACCTTCTAGAATACCAATTAAATGAATCTACAGTTCCTTGTCTCCCCTTAAGTATGATTCTCATAGCTTTTAACATTTCACATACACAAAACATTAAAGGACACTCTGGATCAGAGAAAACATAATCAAATTTTATACAAAATTTCTATTTCCCAAATGCACCAATTTGGATAAAAGTACTATGCAATGATTGTATAGTATGTCAGCTAAATAAACCTTATCCAAATCAAAAACAAATAGCACAAAAACAAGATTTTAAAGGACAAAGTTTATACTTTAACCATCGTATCTCATTCGATACAAAAGGACCAATTTCACCATCATCTGAAGGAAACTCCTACATTATGGTAATTGTTGACGCATTTACACATTATGTAGCACTTAACCCAGTACCACATTGTAACGCTTATTACGCTTACACAACACTTTATGAACACTGGATAGCCAAGTTCGGACCACCCGAAATTTTAGTTACAGACAACGGTACAGAATTCATAAATAATGAAATCATCACACTATGTCATTTATATAACATCAAACACAAACCACGTACATCTCATGCACCTTGGACAAACGAAGGTATGAACCGTTCACTACAAGAATATCTTAGATGTATCATAAATGGAAATGACACAAGATACACCGAATGGTCAGCAGATGTAAAACTATTTCCCTTAGCATATAATTCACAAATCACGACAACTCTAGGAATTTCACCATATGAAATGGTTTTTAATCAAAAGCCACGCAAACCAATTATGTTTAAAGCAAACTCTTATAAAAATGCACAAAGTCATTGTCAACCGAATAAAGACTCAATTTGTTATAACCTACCTTTACACACACATGATGAAGATCTTTTTCATCACCCACAAATTCTTAAATTAGCCTCCGGTACACACACCGAATGGATTTTAAATAGAGATAAAAAACACAGTAAAATTTACCAAAAAGTAACAAAAAATTTGTTACTAAGGCAAAACATTAATGAACAAATAAATTCACGCTTTACACCAGCCTCCGATTTAAAAATTGGAACAATTGTTTTAATAACTAATTTTAACACTCAAAAAGGAATTTCTAAAAAATTACAACCCCTTCGTAAAGGACCATACCAAATAATTGCCAAAACCACTGACGTAACATATAAAATCACCGACTCAGACCAAAAAGAAATTGTTCAGCATCGAAACAATCTATTACCTTATTACCCAAAAGAATACGCACTACGCGAACTAACTCAATTATATTCTTTCACAGGTTTAAAAGTTATTCAAAATAACCCACATACGGAAAATGAAACAAAAGAACAACATGACATTCACCTCGAAAACCAAAATAAAAAATCAACTACAACGAAAATCAATACAAAAAAGCTATTTCAAAATATACATCAAAAAGAAAGAAAAAATAGAAAAATGACAGAAAAAATTATACCCCAAGAACAATTAGAGAAATCAGAACCTAGAGAGTCATCACGACTTAGAAATCAACCACGCAAAAACTACAAAACATTTATTCCACAATCTAAAATATTAAAGAAAGTTGAATTTCAAAAACAACTTTAATTTTACAAATCAATAATCTTTGCGCCTCTGAAACATTTTAAACTTTCATTTTTCAAAGTAACATGCTGACAACCACGCAGCGATTCTAGTTCAAAATTAGCCAATAAGATTCATTCAATCCGTCACCTCCTATAACTCTAACACAAACCAATTAGACGAAAGATATTAAACTCCAGGCATATCTATAACTATAACTTTGCGACCTGCAGGTCAAAAATAAGCAAACCACTCCAACTTGACAAGTAAAATAAATATCACCATAATATCATAACCCTCCCTTATCTAATAACCCAAAGATCAACAATATTTCCCCAACTCAGACCTCAAATACCCCCCAAACAAAAATGTTAAATTAGCCTAAAGTAAAAGAACGACCATAATAAATTAGCCTAAAGTATAAAAACTTCTAAAAATACCCCAGATCACTTGACAAATAAAAATAAAGTAAAAGAAGACCTCCCGAACACCATAAAATTCGCCCCCAACAATTTTTCACAAAACTCAACCCACTTGTCAAAAAACCAATAAATAATTCGACCACACTTGAAAATTGCCCCAAACAACAAAAAATATTCGATCAAGAAGCCATTTCTTCAATGCTCTTCTCTCGATCAGTCAACTTAATACTCAACATTTTCATAAACTTTTTAACAATATTTAAACTTTTATTCATATTTCTTTTTGATACCTTTGAAGCTTTTGTAATAATCATTTTTTGCAATATTTTTTTAATTTTCTATTCCATATTTGAACTATACCTCCAACTCTCAAAAGCCATTGACCATATTCGCAGGTACGAGACACAAAACTTATCTAAATGATACGAACCATTTTTAGTAGAACAGATATTTTTTTACTATTTGTAATTTTTATAACAATTTTATCATCCCTCATCTTGACAATATGCAAATGTATAAAGAAGGCAGTCATAACATTCGCCTTAGCAACAATCCTTTTAATCCTTTTTCTAGAAGAATACTACAATAAACATAAATTGTTTCACTAAAAGAAATCAATAAAAAACCCTCAAAAATTGCTAACCAACAATCACACAGTCAGTCTTCACCGACATCATCCCAAGAAAACCCGACACCACCTACAACTACCCAAAACCCCCAAAAATCTACACGAATTTCTTTCCAAGATAACCCATATACCTTTGAAGAACGACACGCTCGCTTATCTGAACCACTAGAACCAGTTCAACGACAAGCACCTCTAAGTGAACCAACATATAACTTGTACCCAACACTTCCACAAGAATTAAGTAGAATACGAAATCTTAGTCAAAATCAAAATACAGTTGAAATAAATAGACAAATTATACATCCACGGCGAAACAGAAATTTTCAAACCCCCCGAGTTCATTTTGATATACCCCAATCCCCATCACAAAGTACTCCGGAAAACCCAGTTGGTATATTACCAGAAACCCCTACGCTTCTTTCACAGCGTAGCACCTCAAGTCTACCCTCAGATTACTTAGGTTCAACACCAACATCTGAACAAATCCGTGAAAATCCCTTTAACCCTCCAAACCAAACATCACGACTATCATATTGGACAACACAATCATTCACACAAGGTGAACCCAATTTAATAAATGATCCAATAGATATTTCTACCGATACAACAACATCATCATCACTACCAGAAACATTGTCACTACCATCAACACCATCAATAAGCCAAATTTCACCGACTCCTTTCCCTTTAAATTTCCCAAATAATCTCGACGCTAGATATCGAGAACAATCATCAACAAATATCCCTCTAAGATTAGACTGGAATACATTCACAGCACCCCACCATTATTTGGACAGCACCCAGAAAGTAACCGACTCCACAACTGGGCACTTAATAGATTACAATATAGACAAGATATCCACGAAGACATTCGTGATCATAACATCCAAATACTCCAACAGAATAGTCTACAATTAAAATTTGAAATCACAGTTAAATTAAACAACATTGCTCAACATCCTTACCCATTAAACCCACCAAATATAACAGCTCAATCACTACCACCACCATTTATTACAACTGAAGTAATATATAAATACGACAGATATACCAAAAAGACAATTGGTTACATCACATTTTATAACCCATATTCAGGATTATCATACACATGTATATTCTAAAAATATTAATTTTCTCCAACTCTTTTTTCTAGTAATTTCCGATCAGATTATAAATCCCTCTCCCCGCACAAGACCCCAAGAGTTATTAGTCACACATTACGATTGTGAAGAAAATGAACAAAAAACACTACACAAATATGCAATAAATCAAGTATCACAATGCGAAACAGAACCACAAGCTATAGAAACTAAAAATGTAATAGCGACACTCTATTCAAAAGCCCGAGCAACAACAGTTATAGGATACAAATTCACAGCAACATTTTCCGAAAAGAAAGTACATTGTTCACAAGTCTCAAATGGAAATAAAAACCGACTTGACCACGAATCATTCTACCAGAGTAATATCGAACGACTTTTACATCTCAATCCCGAAGATTGTAAAAACGAGTTACTCAGACTAAATATCACAAGAAATAAAAACACCGACAGAAAATTAGTATATTTCCAAGTTTTTTCAGATTCTGTACATCAAGCAGAACTTGAAAGATATCAAGGACATATAAAACTAGATGAAAAATACCCATACAACGGCGCACACGGAAGATTAACTTATGACATACACGATAAACACTGGATACCACACATTGGTATAAATAACCCATCAAACTGCAAAGCAGACACAAAAAATAAAGGATATCAAGAAATAATGTTTTTCGATTGGAAAATACAACTCGAAAAAATACAACTCACACGAGATTTATCTGACAACACAATGAGCTATCAAGGAATTAGATTACCTTGTAAAAGCGATCAAGGCTATTGTGACCCTACAACACGAACACAAGCAACTATTGTTTGGTTTCCCGAAGATACATGTACAACATTTCAAGCAGCAAAAATACACGCTCGAATGATAAAGTTTCACGAGAAATATTTTATACAATCAATTCCATATGAACAAGTAAATCCATCACGAAAGCAAAGTACTGATTTTAGAAACATCCACAAACTAGAAAATAAAATGACACGTTTTCAAATATATCAAGAAACAGAACTTGCAAGCAAATACAGAAACCCACTTTACAAAACAAAATACTCTGAAATATTAGTTGAATACGAAAAAGGTTTCGACATGACCACTGGAAAAATAAAAATTGACCCTTATGCCACAGGTCATCCTCTAAACGAAGGAACATCATATATACCAGTCAATTTTCAAAAAAGTAATGGTCAACCAGGTGGACATCTAAAGCCCCATGACACTAGAAGCACACGTTTACAAGAACTATCACTAATGAATAATTCTTATTTTGTTAATATCCACTATGATATTCACTTAGATATGAAATTATACTACACAATTAGCCGAATTTTCCAGGAAATGTCACTCTCTGAATTAGAAACACTTCACCAACTATGCGAATTAGAACGGACACAAATCCTACAATCACTTGCACTAGCAGTATTAAAAATACCCTACGCAGGATATTTATTATCAGGAAATAGATCAAATTTTTTAGACTACGAAGGAAACATTTTATGGTTTTATACCTGTACCAAAAAAAGTATCACCACTATATGTTTTTGAAGATAAACGATGCTATAAAAGAATCCCTATCTTTTATAAGAATAAAGTAAATTTCGTTGACACACTTTCAAGACGAACCTATTTCTGGGATACCGCAGTCCCATGCGGATCAGAAAATAGCCACAATGTAGTACAACTGAACCCTGATGAAGATAAATATTACCTTCTTACCCCATACCCCACATTAATTCAATCACTCAAAAAATTTTCACCTGAAAGCATTAGAGCTATTGCTCGAAACCCAAATATCGATTTACAATCAATTGGAATATATTCAAAATCCGATATCCAACATCACATTAGAACACTACAATTCCAAGAATTATTAACACAAATGGACACTATACAAAGACAATCAATTGATCAAAACTTACTCAAACTTGCCGAAACCGCAGGATTTGCAGATATCTATACACAAGATTATAGCGGATATTTTAAAGACATCAAAGACTATATATATATCTAAACGGTGAAAAATACCGACCACAAGATATCTCACCCATAAATATTTTTAGCTTTGTCACACTAAAAAATGAAATTCTTGATTTTCTAGGAATGGCCCTATTACATCTTAGAAAAATTAACTATTTTATACGCAATGTTTAACTTTATAGGATTTCTTTTTTCACTTTTAAAAGGAATCTATAATACATGCGCTATACACACACAAGTAAATAGACAAGCAAGTGTAGCACGCATACTATTTGCAGGATTTTTTGGAATTTTTTCATCATCAATAAACAAAATTCTTTTAGACGCACAAATAAAAGAATATAACACAAAAATAGCGACAAGACAGAACACGTACGACGCAGAACATAATAATATAGAAAAAACGCCTACAGCACCACAGTTACCACCCCTACCACATAAACATCCATTATCCCTAGTCCCACGAAATTTTCGAAATTTAGCACTAACACATAATCCAAATTTTAGACCAAACATATCGCAAAGTCCCATACAACATATAATGACACATCATTCACAAGATGAAAATACATATGAACAAATTATCGAACAACCCCATACCACCGCTTTTCAGTCTCAAAATAATAATTTTTTTAGCCCACGATGAGCCGACAACTTGGATCCCTACACCGCTCAAATTCCCATCCAACCAACCTCAACACTCCAATTACAATAATTCCACTTTTTGCTTTCCCGCCACCCGATTTCCCACCTAGTAATATAACATCAGGCATGAATTCAGACACTAATTCAAATATTTCAGTTTTATACTCCATTTCACAACTCAATAACCCTAATATTGAAACCCCTGATGAATTTGCAGACTCCGAACCATCTCCATCCAATAATTTTCAAACCAACTCCTCAGTTTTTTCAAAACCCCCTTTTCAACCAATCCCACCAAGTAACCAACTCCCATCCATTTCTACACCCTCTTATGCTTCACAAGTCACCCCAACCTACTCTTCATTTCATTCAGACCGATCAGCCAATTCTCCAGATATTCCCCAAATCTCCCAAGAAATCGATAATTTTATCACCCTAGAACAACAACTATTACACCCTAACATCCCCACTATAAATCAGATTTCTTCCACAATAGAATCCTCAAACCCACCTACCCCTACACCCTCTTCAGCTTATTCTGCATCATTAGCACAATCATCCACTTCCACCGAATCATCAAAAAGCACTAATAGAGCTTATCGCACTTTTAAAAGTAAAATTCCCAAACCATCCATTCCCAACCAAACCAGGAACAGCCCGTGAATATTTTAATCATCCACATCACATTAACACGAAAGATTTTCTAGCAATCACCTTACCTTCATTTCCAAAATATACAATAAATACACCTAACGACACTAATGACACATGAAGTTTCGTAGATGAACATGTTTTAATGCCCACACTTCATTGGACAGCTTATTATCATTTTACTAACCCACTTTGCCTACCACTATCTAGTACTCATGACGACATAGAAAAGAACAAAAATATGTTATATAGACTCACCGCAACACTAACACCTAGACAATTTACTTATGTAGCATATAAAAAATTACTAAAAACACTCACTGCAACCCGAGCTAACAAATTTACAATAAAAAATTACGACCATAATATCATCCGAACTAATCAAGACCAATTTTTAGATGAAGATCGCTTCGCTATCCCACAACTAACAGAAAAATTCTTCATCAAAACATCATATGTATTCACACTTAAAATGTTTGATAGAAAATATGATCACATCATTTCTGAAGCACTAAATGATATTCAAGCTTACGAAAGTTTCACAGAAAAATTTCAATTATTTTCACTAACCTTCCACTTCCTTGCACCACATGAACGCGATTTGCACTGCTCACACGACATTATGTTACGCACTAAACAAACCCACACATATACATATTATCGCTTCATACAAAATCATTTTGACCTACACACTCCATCAAGACAACCACACCACCGTTTTCAGTTTCTTAACTCTAAATACATTTCACCATTTTTTCTTAATTTCACATATTGCATCAAAAATACTAACCTTCACGGCATCCTCCGCAATTATGATCCCATAACCCAAATGTATATATTTTGTCCCATCACGAAGACCTTTAACGCAGAAGAATCCAGACCCTTCCTTATCCCACATGAATTTATCCAACCTATAGAAATCCCAATATTAGAATTCATCCACAATACTAAATACAATCACAAATTATATAACCTCATTCAAAACACACCTTATGAGTTTGCAGTTGGCACTGAAGAACTAAAAACTATTAAAGCACTTCAATTGCTTTGGCCACTGCTTCAGACTAAAAACATCATTCGCATACTAGCAAAATTACTAACAAACTCCGACATAATACACGACATCTTCCCCCACGGTTTTTTCCCCGACGACTAACAGGTAAGTATAATTTATACATATTTTTCACTAATAAATTTGAAATAAATACTAACCATTCTTTATTCATGTCTCATTTAGATTTTTAGTCTTCATCCCACGATTATCTGCAAAAAACAGAAAAGAAAAATAAAGAAAAATTAACTTGTTAAATTTCTTCTAAAACTCTATTAATATTTTGCACTAGATAAATATAATAAAATTCATACCAATGTAGTAAATTAATTTATAAATTGTTTCCCCAAAAGCAGTAATTTTAATAATGATGAAAATTTGTAACTTAATTTTTCCCCAAAAACTAGCAGTAAAATTAAAATTCTATGTAGTAAATTGATAAAACAAAAATGCAGTACTAACCTTTTGATATTTTCATTCATTCGCACAAGAATTCTATCCAAATTCGCACAGCTCGCCCACGAAGAATTGTTTAAATAATGAATTTCAGTTTCAAGCTTTCACACTCAACAACTCTAACACGCGATAACAAGTTTCAAACTTTCCTTTAACCCGGTTGGAAAGGAATTATATACTAAACAAAACTAACCAACGCAGCTTACTAAACACCACAAATCATAGAATAACAGCATGACTAAGAAAAGAAAACCAACGGTACCCAAACCGGATTAACCCATATTAAAACTGGATAATTTATTCTTTTTAAGACTATTATAAAGTCTAAGAAAGAAATAATAAAACACAAAAAAGTCGAAAGACAAACCCATACCAAAAACAATTTGATTTTTAAAAAAAGGACACAACCAACGAAACATAAGAAAAACCACCATAAACCCAACATAAAATGTTACCACATAACGAGACCTCTCACAGAAACCGCACGAAATCATACTCCCACTCCTGGCCTAACCCACCAGAGAGGACGTCCTGAGCATGCTCTATAGCCGGCCTAACCCACCGCGCTACATCCACGCTTTGTGACCACACTTCTATTTTTAATAAGAGGTACTCAAGGGTGAGTAACTCTTCAAAATAACCGAACTAAAACAAAATGCTTTTGTGAAAACAACTAACCAAAATCATAATTAAAAATTGAACTAATAAAAATTTTTATAAACTATACCTTGCAGTATATAGATCAGCACACAAAAACAAAGACGAACATCCAAAGACAAAATGACCCCACTACACTTAAAAAAGAATGGCCAACCACAAACCGATATGCCGTCCACAATCACAAACTCAAAGGATTTAGAGTACGACTTGACTTCGCAGAAAAGGACTTCATTGAACTAGACCAATGACCACCTCGATGTTCAAGTATACGTACAGATCCGAGTTACAAGGCATTCCCTCCACGCACAATCTCCACGCCATTCCCAGACGAGGTCGAACACAAAAGAAGTTCTCTACAAAAAAAAGAAAAACCCGTCATAGCCAACCATTCTGAAATCAGATTGATTTCATTGGGAAACACCATCGTTGTCATAAGAAGACCAAACGATTGATGCCCCTTACTCCAGCGGCCTGGAACTTCTCTAACAAGAGAAACCGGACAAGAGTACGATGTTCGCCATCATCCGTCCTTTGAATTGCAGAAAGATAATACTAAAAAACTCTGTAAAACCCGGATGGGTGGAACCTGATCTAAACTATATTTTATGATTGGATAAATTAGATATTTTACCACTGTAAAGTATTTAATATTAACCAATCATGATCCATCTAACTAACAACCCACTTATTTGTAAGTGCTGAAATTACTTGTAATTTCAGCACCAGAGAGATTTGAATTTAACTTAGAAATTAGTTGCCTCTCCAAGAGAACTTCAGCAGCCGCAATAAACCAGTATACCCTAGATCTATTGAACTTAGCAGAGACTAGTTAGCAACCTGAGACTAGATAGTATAAGAGTAAGATTAGGATCGGTATTAGACTAAGAAGTTGCACGAATCTATCCGGCCGAAAATAAGATAGCGTGACGAGCAGACGGTGTACCCTATCCGAAATTACTCTATGAGTTAACCACATCGGTCCTAACTCAGTACTTAACATATTCTAAAAATCAAAATCTTCTATTCTTGATTCTGAAATGCCAAAAATTTGTTCGGTCATTGATACTTCTTGTCGTATTCGAGCTCTAAACGAGTAATAATTTGGTCTGTTTTGCGAAATACCAACTGACCATTTCAGCAAACAACGAACCATTGTTATTTTTTTGGGTTGTTTTCTGTTATACGGCACAAAAAGTATTCTTTCAGCAATTTTGAAAGTTTGATCATGATGCTCGAATCTGGTTGTTTGAAATTAATATCCGTCAAAAGAATTCTAAGTGTGTTCAATGAAAACATAAGCTTAATTAACAGTTTGATATTTTAAGCCGTATAACGGAAAAGACCTCCTTTTATATAGTGGCGATTCGAGGAGTAAACTATTGAGCGAGAACTGCGAGTACAAAATCAATCAAATTAGACTTAACAAACAAAATTTGATTTAAATGTTTGCATGTTAGAAAGTTGAAAATTGAGTAATTAAAAGGAAAAAGAACAGTACGATAAAAATAATTTCTCACTCGAACCTAGCTCAAATTGCACAAAATTAAGGGAAACATTTCATGAAAATTACCTGAACAGAGCTCAAATAACGTGAACAAATTGTGATCAAAAACATTAACTGGAGCAAGAACAATGAAATAAAATTTAACAAGGAGAGATAAATCGTAAGAACCAACAAGCAAATGTCAAAACGTACGTATACTTTAGAATGAGTCACTGGTTGAATTCTATATACCTAATTTGGGATTTTTCATGAACATTTTTTTGGAACGATTAAGAGCCAATTTTATTTAAACAAAAACATTTAGCTGACGTAGATTTATACCACTGGTAAAATGTGTCGAGAAGCTCTCCCGTACCGAACTTTTTGGCCATAATCATATCTGATCATTGTAAAATCATGCAAAATTCATGTCTGTAACAGATGTGCAGCATGTCTATATTCGGCATGCACATACCTGCATCAGACCTGCATCAGGTGTGCTAACTGAAGATATGCTCACACCTGCAGCATGCATGATCATGCCTGAACTGAACATGCTCACACCTGCATGATACATGATCATACCTGAACTAAACATGCTCACACCTGCAGGATACATGATCATACCTGAACTAAACATGCTCACATCTGCAGGATACATGGCCATGCCTGAACCGAATATGCTCAAATCGGTATCTTCAGTATTATAAGATAATTAAAGAAATGGTTAAATTGTAACAACATCATAAACTCAGCTTGATAATGTGACACTTTACTTCAAATTTTTAGTTTTTTTTTCAAATTTTTTCTGACATCGGTGAAGTTTTTGTTGAAAATTTACTGTAGTCGTTAGATGCATCTTTCTTTAATTGCCAGCAGGGAGTCGTTAGTAGCGGGGCGTGTGGATACTTTTCTCTGTTTCCTGTCAACATAAAACTAATTGTTAGTCAAAACTTCATCACTTTAAATAAATGCTTAACAAATAAAGTTAGACAAAAATCATGCGTTAAAAAGTAGTCGCATATTTGTTTTTAGTTTTTTCAATGAGATTAATAGTATCAACCAATCAAATCTTTTTAATTTATTTGCAATTATTGCGGCTACTGGTTTGCGAAAATTGAAGGATTATTGGCCAAAAAATTTTGTGACGAATTGCTTCAATTCAATGCTTTATAGTTCAAACCGGGGATTCTTAGTTTTTTCGACTATCCCTCCCGTTGATCCCCTGAAACTAACCTGACGTCCTCTTTTTTGGGATGTAGATGCGACATAATTTTCTTCATTTGAAGATATTTGACTCGAGGAGGTAAATTTGGATAAGCTCATTTCAAAAAAAATCTGAAAAAGTGAATTTTTAACAACAAAGACCAATTATTCAAGATACGAAGTGAATTTGTCAAGTTTTCAGTCAGTCGTTATCATGTCTGCGACAGGTATGAACATGTTTCACTCAGGTCTGATCATGTAAGATCCAGGTACGAACACGTCTGTAGAAAAATACGCATGCTCACTTGTGAACAGCCCTGCATAATGGGGGAACAGTCCTGAGAATATTCTCTCCCCTGCTAAATGGATGATCAGCCGTGAAATGGCACAAAAAGTTCAGTACGGGCTCCATTTTGAAAAAAATCTGAATCTAAACGCTGAATTTTAACATTCTCAGCTGATATCGTATCATTCTCAGCTGTGAAGATCCTGTTTAGTTCTGCAAGAAAACGAAGTCTGAGATGCATATAGTTAAGGCAAAACAGAGGATCATGCCAAATATTTTCAGTTGGTTCTAGACAAAAATGACGACGAGATCAGGAGAAGCCCTCCACCCCAACACTCAGAGATAACTTGCTGTCGGATAACTTGGGAAAAACTATGCACCATTTCAACATACGAATTGTTGCAAATTGTCAGGTATCCTGAGAATGATTCAATTGTCAGGTTACCTGCCATTTTGCAGGAGATCTTCAACAATTCGTGGGTTGGAATGGTGCATGGTTTTCCTCAAGTTATCCAACAGCAAGAAAGCTCAGGGGTTAGGGTGGAGGGCTTCTCCTGATTTTGTCGTCATTTTTGTCCAGAACCAACTGAAAATATTTGGCGTGATCCTCTGTTATGCATTGATTATATGCGTCTCAGACTTCGTTTTCTTGCCGAACTAAACAGGATCTTGTTGATCACTTTCAGATTCAAATTTGTTGTTATAATTAAGCTGACTTTACCGTTTGAATTTTTAAATGTCATTTTTACTTTCCTTAAATCAAATATATTTTTTTCTTTTTTCAGAAGAAAAATATCAAATCATGAAACCGTAAATTTGTCTTCCGGTCCAAAAAAGACGTCGATTTAATTTCAAAACCGGAAAACCCAAAAATCACTCAACTAAATTGTCAAAATTTAAATCTTCTAGTCACTTTGCTTTTCAATCTGAATTGCAATACAAAATTATCCTCCCCACCCTAATTTTTATGACCCTTCATTTTAATTGACCAGGATAAAAACAATTTAGAACTGGAGATTTCGAAAATAACGTCTAGCAAGTCAATTGTGCTCTAAACATAACTAAAACTGAAGACTTGATTCATTATTCTCTTCACCTCAAAAACCACACAATTAAAACAAGGAAATTCCAACAGTCGAGTCATAAAGCTGTGAAATTTTTGTTGATGACGGTGACTATTACATGAGAGTAAAAACGTTTTTCAACAACTTTTCGGCCTATAATAAAAAGAATTAGAAGAACCCCATTTCAAGACAAGTTTTTGCTGAAGAAGACTAAACCTAAGCACAATTGCGTTTTATCCTCTCTATATTCCAGGCAAAATTAGTTTTTTTAATAATGTTTTAATGAAGACTTCTTCATATACAATACTGGAAAAGAGTGAAAACCTGATTGAAGTATATGAGAAACCATGTTTTCTCTTCCGAATGACCTTTTCCTTTTTCCCCTTTTTTCTCTCGGGTATTACATTAGTATTATTTCTACGATGGTACGAGGAGGGGAGAATCATATATAGAGAACAGCGTCCATTTGACTGAACGTTTATTTAGGCGAACGTGAACTTTTTACTACCCTAACAAATCAAGTGGTTTTCGAAACTTTACGAAATATTAGGCTAATTTGTTTTTCATCTGAAATCACTCCCAGTTAAAGCCATTTACGCTTGCTAATAGGCACACAAGCTAATCGCTACTACCCCGTCGTTTGTAGCCTAAACATCGATTCGGCAAACAAGCAAAAAAATCAAAAGGTGTTGCAAACATCCGGAAAACAGCTTAACTAGTGCACATATCCGACTTTTAAAAAAAAAAAAAGTATGGCGAAGATCAGATTTCTACGGTTTGCTTAAAATTTGCTACTGTGGTCGAATGAAGTCTGATCGTCGCGGTCGCACCAACAGGGTGTGGGAAAATTAGAGCGAGTTATCGCCGCGAGAATATACCCATTGACGACCTTAAACCGAGAGTCGGCTAAATTGGAACTGGATAATTGACTACGGATGTTTGGTATAGTAGATGTTTGACATCGAATGTTTTCCCTAGGCCCGCCCAGGTCATACAACGTACTCGTGAGCTATAATGGGAAAAGTCATATTGGAAGAATGCAGGCCCGCTTCTTCACTTCTACAAATCAAAAGTGGTGGAGGGATGACAAGCGACATTCAATCTAGAATTTTAGATTCTGTCCAGACATGGTGCATGTTTCGTTTGGACATGGCCATGTCTGAATCAAGGCTGAGGCAGGTATGGATTTCGTCACGACTGCAGACCTGCTCAAGGCCTGATTCAGTCCTAGAACAGACATGGGTCAGATCTGAACCAGATCTGAGCAGACCTGAAAAATTCTTGTTCCAGGTCTGAATCAGGCCTTAATCAGATCTGCACTTGAGGCACAATCTATACGTGCCTCCGTCCTGATTCAGACATTCCATGTCCAAACGAAAAATACAACATGTCTGGCAGGATCTGAAATAGGCAAGATTTTAAGATGCTCAGATCAGGTTTCCAAGTTTTTGTTAGGTACGAGTTTTTTTATCAGTTTGTTTGGTCAGTAGAAACAAGAAACAAACAGTCAGTGTGAAGGTTTTCTCTATGATTTGTAAAATTTACCGGGAAATATTAAAGTAAATTGTAATATCCTGGTTGACATTTCATAATCCAATACGTTTTATCTTTAAAAACAAGGTTTCTATTCAATTCAACTTTCTTCAAGCGGACCAGGTTCTCTTCAAATTGAGATTGAGCAAATTTGCTTGCCAGGGTTATTTTGTTGTTTACCTTTGCTAAATCTTCAGTGTAGCAGTTCAATTTTTTGTCATAACTTCATTACAATAAATCCGTTTGACTATAGGCTTAATAATCGGAACTACTAAAACAAACGAAAATGCAGAAAGCAAAACTAGGCAATATGACCTGCTCAAAACTTGGGTTCGGATGTATGTCGTTGACTCCGACTTTCTACAAGTTGGACAAACAAGATTTCAGCGAGGAAGACGCTTTGAAAATCCTCCAAAAAGCGAGAGAACTCGGCGTTACTCATTTTGATTCGGCTTTCGTTTACGGGATGGGCAAAAACGAGGAGCTACTTGGAAAATTTCTCAAAGAGCTGAAACCTGAAGAACGGAAAGAATTTTGCATCGCTACAAAAACTGGAGTCCTTTTAAAAAAGGAAGATAGTCGAATTTGCGGCGAGAAAAATTTTATTATCGAGGAAGGTCGGAAATCAGCTGAAAGGTTGGGAACCTACATTGATATTCTATATTTGCACAGAATTGATGTAAAAACGCCGATTGAAGAAAGTATGGAAGGTATGAAAGAGTTGATCAAGGAAGGCGTGATCAAAGGAGTCGGCTTAAGTGAGGCGTCGGCCACGACAATCCGAAAAGCACATGCAGCTCAGCCAATCACAGCAGTCCAAATCGAGTATTCGCTGTGGTCACGTGACGTCGAAAAGGACATTATTCCGACATGTCGTGAGTTGGGAATCGGTATTGTCGCCTATTCGCCTTTGGGACGCGGTTTCCTGGCGGGTAACTTCAAAAAGAGGGATGACTTACAAGAGGGTGATTGGCGTTTGGATAATCCTCGGTTTAGTCCAGATGCCATTGAGCAGAATGCTAAATTGGTCGAAAAAATTGAAGAATTGGCCGCTAGAAAAGGGGACGGTTGCACTGCTTCAAAGCTAGCTTTGGCTTGGGTGCTGACTCAGGGTGATGATATTGTTCCAATTCCAGGAACTTCGAAGCTGGAAAATCTGGAGAAAAATATGGAGTCACTGAAATGCGAACTAAGTCAGGATGAGATTAAAGAGTTAGGCGATGTGATTCCACCCGAGAGTGTTGTTGGTAACAGATATGAAGACGGTCATCACACTTATGACAAGAATTAATTCAGACAAAAAAAAAGATGGTGAAACTTTTCCGATAGATTAGTATAAATTATGTGAAATTGCATTCTTGTCGTTTTTAATTTGAGCGTTTTTATAATTTGAAGTAAGTCATTAAAATTGCAACTGTTAAAAAATGGAGTACAAACACTTTCAATTAAAAAAAAATCATATTTCTTTGAACGATATTTATATAGTTTCCAGTTTTAACTATGATTTTTAATTGTAAACATGGGCAAATTTAGGTGGGTGGGACATTCGTATAAAGGGTCCTCTACCTATAGTACTAATTGATGACGTGTTTTTAATCAAATTACAAATTTTTGTACAGGTATCTATTGCGCAAACAGAGAAAATTTGGCTAAGCATGACGCAAAGCATGACCTTCCAAGATATTTTTTGGCAAAAAATCTTTTTAAAAAAAATAAAAAGAAGCTTTAATTACCGATGCAAGAAAAAACCTTTCCGCAACATTAGTTTTTAGCTTTGAATCAAACTTAACCAGTAAGTTTTTCACATTTAAGTAATTGTCCAAAGTTTCAATTGTCAAATTGTTCCAATGGTCCGATTGTTATTTTTTGAACCATAAGAAACCAGCAATACACTAAGAAGCTCTTCACATCATGGGATTCTCAGACGTAATTTCGAGCAAATAACTCATTCGGATTACATTCGAGTTAGCTGTAGTTACCTGTTGAATTTTTACACATTGCTGAATGAGTCTGCATGAAGATTTCCTTAAAGAGTTGTAATATCATTTTAGGGTACCGTGCAAACATCCGATGTGTCAAATATCCGAAAAACCAAAAAGTGCTGCAAACATTCGAAAACCAGCTTAACTAGGGCAAACATCCAATATTGTTTAAAAAGTAGGGCAAACATCCGATTTCTACTGTTCGCTTAAAAGATGCTGTTTTGGCCGATTTTCAATTACAAACCACAGAAAATTTGGCCAACACTGAACCAATATACGTTTTTTTTTCACTGAACCAATATGAGTTTTTTGTCAATAACACCAGACTAAAATGAGTCTTGTAACTAATATTAAAAACTCTTTGCTAATATTAAAAACTCTTGGTTTTCTTATAACTGTTATCCCAGGTACAAAAGAGATGTTTGACGTTTAGTTAAAAAAAAGCAACATACTTAAATTTGGAGAGGCAACGTGGAAAGTAAAAAGAATTATTTTAACTCATTTGTTTGCTGATTTGTTAAAGGCAAAATGGTCTCTCTCTTGCTTTTGAGATTCTTACGTCATATTATTACAAAACTATTACATCAGTTTGGATGTTTGACATATCGGATGTTTGCACCATCCTTTTACAAGTTGCGAAATACACTTACAACTTCTGTTGCGTTATGAGGTATGAACTTTTAGATTCATTGGTAGGTTTGTAGATGGGTTATGCGGTCTAAAAATTAGACGCCCAGCAAATTAGACCTGAACAAGAAAAACGAACTTAAATTAAAACTACAATTATGAGAATATTTACTGACTATAATTAACTTAGTTCGAGCTTGCTAAAATTTTGAAATGAGGCAATGCATTTCAAAAACATTTTATAATAGTTGGATTATAGTTCTATAAATCATTTTTAAAAAACGCCACCAAATCCATCTCCAAAATTTTTGTATAATCCACAAGCAAATATCTCGAAACGCAATTTTTGTATCCATAATTTATGTTGCGCGGATTGATGGTTATATACCAGCTCCTGATGATTTTATTTCTATTCCTGATTATTTTGTTGTTTCAACCAATCTTGTGGAGTCAAAATTTTTTAAATTTGTTTCCAACCAAATTTGATTAACTCAGGAAAAGCCACAAGGAAGTCAAATGTGGCATCATACTAAATTCCTACTGATCGTGACCTGGATTCTTAAAAAAAAACATAATAAATCTGCCTCAGCTTCGCAAAAAAAAAATTCAGGCTAAATTAAACGAAAATGGACTAATTTAGACAAAACTGGCTGACAATCAAACTCAACTTGGCTACAGACTCAGCAGCTTTATAGCTATCGATATTTCGTTTTTCTTTAACTGTTCTCACTATCACTAATAACAATGACTCAGACACTTCCCAATTTTTTTTCAAAATTCGAAAAATTTTGATCGTTTTGTTTTTCGAAACCTTCTTTTTCAAATATATGTTTTCTTGAATTATCCTTTTTAAAATTATCTGCACTATTTGCACAGCAACCGGCTAATCTTGTCCCAACAGTTGTTAGTTTTTCTCAAGTTTTAACAATTTTAGCACAGTTGGTGATAGTTTTATACACAATTGCTTCTGGTTACAACCAAATTCTTTTCATAGTTTCGTCTTTTTTGACTACCGTCTCATCCTAATGATTGATCGCTGTATTGCTAATTTTTCCCACATAACGATGTTTTTTGTTCCGATCATTGAAAATGGGAAGGAGCTGTGTATTCGCATGTGTTTTAGTTTTTGTTTTCGACGCACAATCAGCTACCATAAATGATCAATGATAGATCATGCTAAATCCCTTTCAGTTGTGATTCGAACGACCTTTAAAAAGTTTTTAAAAATTTTTAATATTGTCGAGAAAAACCGGTTTAAAATTTTTGATCTTTCGTCTAATTTCGAGCGAGTGAGCGGGCTTACATTAGCTTATTTATGTTTCATTTAAGCCTTGAAAACTCAGTTTCACTCAGATGAAATTAGTTCTTAGAATTTTAATCTTCATCTTCATCAAAAACTTTAATCTTCATCAAAAACTCGAATTGAGAACAATTGAATTGAGAACAAGGAGCCAACCCTTGTTTGAGGATTCCAACTAACAATTTTTTTAATACAGTGTAACTGAAATCCTGCAAATGTGTTTCAAAGAAATGTTCAGCGGTTGCGATGAATCTAGGATCTTGTAAAAAATTCTCTGTAAATTGATTAAGGGGGCCCGCAACGGAGCTTAATGGATGACAATCGCATATAATGGATTTTTATTGACAAAAATATTGAACAATATAATCGATTACAGGTGCCACTTTTAAAACTTAAATTCATTTTCAATAGATTATAATCGATTTTTTTAATTAACAGCATATCTTAAATAGGATTTTAAAAAATTTGTGAAGACAATTTTCTCGATCGCCGACAATTGGCGGAATAAAAAACACCACACCGAGCATAAATTTTCCGTTTTTGAAACAAAAAGCGACAAAAACGACAGTGTTATCAAAAAGTTTCAAACCAAAATGATGAGCATGATGCTCAGAGTTGAAACATAGAAAAACATCGAACAGAGATGCATAGAACAACTGGAATGTTTTTTGAAAACCTTTTGATGGTTTTAGAAATGCTAATTTTTTTGTGCGATTGCCGGGAGAATATGCTTGCACTAGATTAAAATGCGGATGGCTTGTTGCTCGAATGATACTTTGATAGTTTCAATACGCCAAAAATTAAAGCGTGGACAATTATCTGTACTCATAAACGATCCAAATTAAATTGAAGCAAGCTAATTGGTCTAATTAATTCCACACACTTTTCAAATTTTAACACTTCAAACTTGATCGTTTCAGCCCAAAAATTGTACTTTGTCAATAATTCAATAACCAAAAACAATTTGAGGCCACCTAATGGGCAGTCAGAGTTTTCAGCGCTTTGTCTTGATACGAGCAGTTGTTTTATATGATTTAAATAGGCAAAAAAATATGAATAGTTGACTAAAAATATAGATAAAAGACTTGAAACAGGATATCATAGTAATAAATTTTCAGAATATAAATGATCGTTCATTTTTAGTTTTGACCTCCCTCATTTTTATTATTTACAGAAAACCTTTTTCATTTGCTTCCCAAGAATGGCACAAATAGAGAACTTAGTTTATTGTTCCAACTTTCGCAACCAAAGCAACGGAATAATTGCGCTCGTGGTGGTTTTTTTTTCAGACAAATTTCTACGTTTCAACTAGCCATTTTTAAACAAAATTTCATTATAAAATTCAAGAAGTATTTTTGTCCTGAGATTAAATTTAAATTTATTTCACCTGTAACCATTTTTTGGAAAATTAGGGGGGTTTAAAGATTGCCATTCTGGCCAATTTGGGACAATTAATCTGAGATTTATTTCGCGCTATAAACACGTGAGCGGATGTTTAATCCGTCTTAGAAATTTTTCCAAATTGATTGAAGAAAGTTTATTTGCCATAGTTGTTTTGGTACTAAACTTAAAAATTGCTTGTACTTTATATGGCGTGTGGAATGATGATTTTCACGAAAAATCTCAAATTGACGAAACAAAACTCATTTAACTTTTATTACATTTAATTTTTTCATGTTATTACTGACTGCCCCATAGACCTTAAAAGGCAATCGGAACGTTCAGAGCTTCGCCCTGATAGGAGCAGTTCTTAATGGAAATAATTTGCTTGCAAGCTTTGCGCAAAACTTATGAATTGAGATTATGATTGCTTGGTATTTGAAGAGCAGCAGTTTCAGCTGACATTGGATGCTTTTTAATTCATTACAACCCCCCGCGATCAAACTTCAGCGTTATCACCAACTCCTGTCAGTGTAAAAGAAACAAGACTGTTCGTATCAGGTTGAAGCCCTCAATGTTCCGACTGTCTTATGAGGTCTATGAAGCAGTAATCGTTTTAAGAAAAATGATTAATTTGTCGGAAAAAAAAGAAAACACACAAAATTTTTTTCGAAGCATCACCCCACACGCCATGTAAAGTACAGAGTGATAGATGCTCCTAGCAACGTAGAAATTGTGACAATTAGCCTGTTTTAACCATTTTGGAACGATTTCTACGAGGGATTAAATCTCCGCTTGCGCGTTAAATGTCCCAAATTGGCCATAATGGCAATAATTAAACCCACATAACTTTTGGAAAATGATCGCAGGTAATACATCTTTTCAAACTTGCGCTCAAGACAACAATATCTTTCGGCTGATATAACAAAAATTTCATCAAATTCCGCTTAGTTAAAAAGTCGAAATTTGTCTGAAGAAAAAAAAAATCACCCCGAGCTCAAATATTCAGTTTCTTTCGTTATGAAAGTCGGAACAATAACAAATAATATCAAACATTTCTTAATACGGCTTTCATATAGAGCTCTATAAATCGTTAAATAGTTGAAATACATTGAATTAAAGTATGCACACGAAATATTTAAAGCGAACGAAACAGTGGGCAAATACTAATACCACCAGAAGGCTCCGACCACGAAGACAGTTGCCACAAACGAAAGTCATTCGGGTTTGAGTGATGGATCAAGGAAAAACCCTTTCAGTCGTCATTTGATTGATCTAAAAAGTTTCCAAAAAGTTTTCTCAGTGTCGAGAAAAACTAGTTTGAAAGTTCGAAATGTTGTGTTTGTTTAATTGGTAGCGATTAAAGTCGAGCGAGCAAAAAGCAGTGAAAAAAAACTGTCAAAACTTTTCGTTTCTCGTTTTTATCCGAGAAAAATTTTAGCGCTTCGTTGGTATCACAAATCCAATAACTCAAAAAAAAGAACCTAAAAAAAGAAAAAAATAGATTTATTTTTCAAAAAATAATAATTCTGTCGATGCTTTTTTTTCATTGCGCAAAGATAACAGGCGTTTTCTCTCTATATAATATAGATATATTACTCTGGTCGGAACCTTCTCTGCCAAGTACATTTTAACCAGCAATTCCTTTAAATGTGACCATATGCATTTATAATCGATCCATCTAAGAATATTCAGTCATAGTTGTCTCTATCCATTCTGAGTAGTGTGACACATTGGTGAATACTGCGGGGGAAGATGTACAGCTGTTGTGTCCCCCCATGGCCCTGCTTACAACCCCACACACGTTGAAGGACCCGTCCACGTTGTCACACAGCAGGGGACCACCTTGATGAGAAAAACGAAATGAATAAGTACGAAAACCACTCATTATTAAAAATGCACATTGTTTTTTTCTGTCTCAAAAATTGCCCAATATTTAAAAAAATAGAAAGCATTTAAACAGCTTATTCGGAGGCAAAATTAGGTGCGTTATCTGCTTTAAATATCTCTCAAATAGTTGTAATCTTGCTACAAACTGGGCGTAAAGTCTCGACTCGGGAACATACGTCGACTGAGAATAAACCGCCGAAGTATGAGAATAAACAGCAGACAGCAGCAGAATCAGGGGCGGATCTAGGATTTTCTCGAGGGGGGGGGGGGGCGGCGGATTTTCAAAAAATTTTCGAAACTTTGTCGACCTTTTTTTTAGGTCGACGAAATTGATTTCCCGAGCTCAAAGCACCCTTTCGCCAAAAAGTCCCTGTTTTGGCCAAAAATTTTGGCGCCGCAGACAAAATTTTGAAAAAACATGCCAAAAGGCGGTTTTTAGGCTTTTTTGGAAAGTTCTTCCAAAAAAATCGCATTTTTTCGGCGCGCGCTCCCCCCTTAAATTGAGTATATATTGACGCCGAAGGCACTTTTAGAAAAATTTTAGGGTCCGTCAGACAAAAATGGATTTCTCGAATTAGTTTGGATCGGCAGGGGTCGAATCCTTGAAGGAAGGCGTTGGCGGACGCCTTCCTTCAAGGATTCGACCCCCTGCCGATCCAAACTAATTCGAGATATAAGCGGTTGCAAAATAACAAAAAAGCAAACAAATAAAATCAATATCAAATATTTTTTGGATGTTTGAGAATTTTATACCTGAGTCGCCGCCACAGATGTTGGAACTGGAGTCCCCCGCACAAATCTCCAGACCTGGTTTGTAGAGCAGATTATACTGGGCACAGTCGTGCAGCTGGAGAGCCACCTCATTGAGAACTGGACTGGAAACCCCAGCCGCCGAGTGAGTCATGCCAAAGCCGACCAGAGTGGCGAAGTGGCCATCCTATCCGAAAAAAAATCATTGCTTCTAAAGAAAATTATAAAAAAGTTGGAACGGAAAAAAATTCAAAAGAGCAAATTAGCTATTTCAGACAATTTTTGCATGCAAAAACGATAAAGTGATGTAAATAGTTGAACTGATAGAATTATCTTAGAAGAGCTACACTACAGTCAAGACATCAACAGAAATTACCACTGAAACAAACTAAACGTCGAAAATTATTAAACCAGAGTCTAAGCTCAAACCCAGTAAACACGGTTTGTTAAAAAATTAGGATAACACTCGTAGATGATTAAGAGTGGCAACTTAAACTAAGACTAGATTAAGACTATGGTTGGTTAAGATTCCTACGATAAAATGTAGGCTTTTATTTAAGACTAAATAAAAGACGGTGATGCTATCTAAAGTAAGAGATGTTAAAAAGATTGAATTAGTTTCGGTTGATTAGTTGCATATCATAAAGGATAGTGCGCAAATTCCAAGTCTACCAAAAGCCGTTGCGCTTTTGGCAGGTGTATATAAATTAACAACGTAAATGTCAACGATCAGTATAGAGGTTAAATGATCAAACAATAATACTTTTTACATTCCCCGCGAAAATTTATCTAAAAGCTATTACTTTCGCCTCGCAAGAAGAAAAAAGAAAGTAATTAAGCGCTCGGGTGAATGAACAAGTGGGCTCAATTTCCAAGACCCCCAAAAGTGGATCTGAATTGCTAGAGACATAATCTTGGTAAAGCACCGAGGGCCAAAAGAGCGTATTTCATACTAACAAAAATTTAATACACGGTTACTAGGTCGAAGGAACGGGTGTACGGTTCGGGAAGGACCGTGCGAACAGGCCCGATGGGCCGGAAGACGTATTCTTCAAGTAATAACACAAAAGAACAAAAACAAAGCACCTTAGATCAAATAGCATGATTTCGTCAGGTAACATTAAATATAGGCCAGTTACTGTGGACGAGCAAGGAACTGGAATAGCACTGGGGTGAGTGAGGCAGTAAGGTGGGCAGGGAAATATCCCCGAAGGCAGGCCAAAATAAGAGGCAGTACTAAGATGGATAGATCTAATGGTTATCCAGTGGTAGCACCCAATGGGTCAAAGAGAACTTTAACGACATTCAAGCGAGGTTATGGGGCTCAAATAAAGCTTTAAGTGTTATCAAAGTAATCTAAGTTTTTGGCGTATTATGCGAGCACTGGAAGTTTATAAGACTCTAAAGGCGATGGAATGTTAAGTAACATTCAACAATAAACAGGATACTAGAGTACTAAGAGTTTTTAAGAGTTTATGAAAGTTTATGATAGCATCTAGACTGAAACTCCTACTTCTCATTCGTTTCCCGATTTGCCGCTTTGTTAATTGTCCATCTCCTTAACTCCTCCAGCGTCATTGGCCGTCCTAGGAGTTCTATCGCCGAAATGATAGAGGAAGTGTTCAGCCAGTCGGGGTCAGGTACAATGTGAGCAGATGTTGAAGATGAGGTTTCGGAGGGTAGGCCCGATGGGTCAAATTGAGTGGTACGGACCTCAGGACTAAATTTGACCTTCTTACGAGGAGTATGTTGGTTATCTGCTACCGAGGGCTTTGGATCACTTGGGTAGGCAGAGCTTTCTTCCCGCAAGTGAATTATCGTGGGACGCGAAGATGAGGGTGGTGTTAAGGTTGTCAGGTCTACTAAGTCGACTTGGTGGCTTTCCATTTCTACGGTAGTTGCTTCTATCGTTGTGTAAGCTGGGGCAGGACTAGGTGAATTAAATAATGGGCCGTCCTGATCTTCATTTGTTAAATCGACTACACTGGTAAACACTCTTTCGCCTAGCATCTTGGGAGGCTGTCTAGTTCGCATAGGTCTAGTGTTCTGTCGTGTAAAGATTTCTGACAATTTCTTTGAAGGTGGTGATTTCGTTGGAGATGACACTTTCCTCTTCGCGGTACCGGACAGTTTCGGTTTTTTAGTGGCAAGGTCAGAGTGTAGTTGCTTAGATTCCACCTCCGCCATGGCGATTGGTTCTACACTAATCTCGGTAAATTCCCGTCCAGGGTTCTCCGGAAGAAGCGGCTTTTCTTGATTCGGTTGATTGGCCTCCTCCATAGTGTCCAAGAGAACCAACTGTAGGTCCCTTTCATTATCACCAGAATCCAAGTCGATCAGGGGAATCTTATCCGACTCGACCTTCTGTTCAACATGGTCCGGTTTTTCTGGCTTACGATCTGTTCGGTCGGAGATTAGGTGTTCATCCGATTTTGTAGCTTCGAGTAATGTTTTATCCTTGAGGTCTTTTAGCGAAATTAGGTCGCTAGCATTATCGTCTGAAATCTCTTCATGTGGTTCGATCATCAATCCAGGTTCATTTACGCAACTTTTTCGAAGGTCGGATTTACCCGACGGGCTTGATTCTTGGTCACTTTCAAGGCCTATTGGGATTCTCAATCTCTTCCTCTGTTCTTCTTCCTCTCTGAGAAGAGTTTCTCTAGAGCTGTTCATGGCCGCGTTTCGCCTCGCAATATCAAGCTCTTTGAATTTCCAATGGAGGTTTCTTTTCTTTTGCGTCGTTCTTGAGCTTTTAAATCCGACATTTCTCGGCGGTTTTGTAGTTTTCCTCAGTCCTTTAGTCGCATAGAATCTAACTAGTTGATCTCGTTTTCTCGGGCTGGGTTTCTTCTGGGTGCATTGTCTTTTAATGGCTAAATCAGATTTACGTATTATTTTACCATTTTTTAAGGTAACTGTGTGGTCTGACTCCCTTACAATTTCATCCTTGAGTACTCTATAGAATGGTTCACTTTTCGTTCTATCTTGGACTTTTCGATAAATAATGGTCTTACCCGGCGGGTTATTCAGTATTGAGTCCTTTATGCCCAAGGCATCTCTCTTTTCTGCCCGAGAAAGCACTTTTACTGGGGATCCAGCACTGGTTGGTACGTATCTCACTGCATTTGAGTTATCCTCCGAGGGCGATGAGTTTTCGTCAACATCTCCATCTTCTATATCATCGGGGGCGTCCCAGTCGTATCTTCGCTCTCGGCTCATTAATTTTTTGCCCTTATCTATGCATAACAAAGTTTTATTCCAATCAAGGTTATTCGAAGAGGGTGATTTGACCAAATTATGCCAGATGGTGTTTGGGGATCTACCAAAATGTGCTTCGAAGGGAGAGCAGTTAAGCGACTGTTGAGTTACTGTTCTTAAACATTTTATTATTTTCAAAAGTGCAGATTCTAGCGAAGGTTTTGGACGTTCTTGTGCCATAACCAAGAGTCTTTCCTTAATGGTTCTGATTAGACGTTCCACTAGTCCGGTAGCTCTATGATCACCCACTGGGCTAAATATCACTTTTATATTGTGATCGTGGCAGAATTCTCTGACTTCCTTGGAGATAAAACCAGATCCATGATCTGTTCTAATGCTTCTAGGTATCCCGTGTAAAGCAATGTTTTTACTAAGGAAGTTTATGATAGATTTTGCCGATGTGCTGGATGTTATTTGAGCTGATGGGAATTTTGAAAATCTGTCCACGCACACTAATATGTATTTTTTTGTTCCCCATACTAAAGGTAACGGATCGGCGAAGTCTAATTCCATTTCTTGGTTTGGCTCTTCGACCGTTGGGAGTTTCCCTAGGGTATTGTGTTTTATAAGAGGTTTCAAGTTTTTACCTGCTTTCACGCACTCAATACAGTTTTCGCCGTGGACTTGAATTTCGCGGTAAATTTTCGGCCACCAGATGTATTGAGTTGCCAGACTTTTCATTGCGAACTGGCCAGGGTGAGCTTCGTGTAGTCGGTTGAGCATTTTCGATCTTAGGCATGCTGGGATAACTAACCGATTGTCCAGATAAAGACATCCTCCGCTGACATGCAAATTATTTAAGTACGATTTATAGTAGTTTCCCAGTTGTAGAATATCTTGTTTGCGGTCTTCCTCAATTGCTTTAATTATCTTTTTAAGAACTAGATCTTGTTTTGATAAGAGCGACATAAATTTTGAATCGAATATTTCTGGTCAAGAAAAAGGGAATATACTGACTGTTTTCTTTTTACTAGGTGATCTTTTCACGGGATTATCCGACGGGTTACTGGTGCTTGGTGTTAAAGAGTCCATGTTTTCATTAGCAATAAGTTCTTTCTGTTGGTTAAATTCAATTTGTTCTGCCATTTCTTTCAGGATGTTAAAATTCGTAAAAAAGTCGTTTAATTTGCAAGATGAGTCACACTGTTCTGTACGCGAGTGAGAATTTTGGCACACTGAAATGTTGGAATAGTTAGCTATCACTTGGAACGTTTCAGCGGCATTAGCAATTCATTTCTCACGTTCTATTTCTTGACTGGTCATATGATCTGTTGACTGGCCAATCGTGTTGCAGGAAGTGACGTCATGTGCTAAGAAATGTTGAGAGAATTTATTTCTTATTTGCGACCACGAATTTCTCGGCATTAGGTGATCAAAACCTAGGAGCGTACTAATCTGATTTACTGAAGCGATAACAAATTTTTCGTCATCCAGAGAAACTGGTACGGGTTCACCCGATGGGTGTCGGGATATATAATCAACAAATCCCATATCTTTACCGGGTAAATATTCGACGGTAAAGTCGAACGGTAGTAGTTTGTCCGCCCAACGGGTGAGACGTGATTGGGCCGTTTTAGTATATTTATCGTCTTTCAGTGCTCCTATTAAGGCTTTGTGGTCTGTTAAAATTGAGAATTGTTTGCCCAGTAGGTAATTTTTGAAATGGTCTAGTGCCCACACTAATCCCAGTAGTTCGAGTTCATTAGTGCTGTATTTTAATTCGGCAATATTCAAAAATCTGCTAGCGAACGCTACGATCTTCCAATTCCCCCGATGGTCCTGTTCGATGGACGCGCCCAATCCTAAATGTGAGGCATCGCATTTCACTCGAGTGTCCAGTTTTACATCGAAATGATGGTTCGTCACCGTATTACAAATTTCTTTCTTGATTTTTTCAAACGCTTCCGTGTGTACTGTAGACCACTTAAATGGTTTATTTTTTTGCATAAGTTCTCTAAACGGTGTTGATAGGGACGCTAAGTTTGGTATGAACTTATTAAATTGATTAATCGATCCCATTAATGATCTGATATCTTTGATACAGTTTGGTTCCTTCAGGTTTCTGATTGCGTCAGATTTATGTATTAGTGGTGTCGTCCCTTTTGCGTCGATTTTAAATCCCAACCATTCTATGTTGTGAGTTAAGAATGTGCATTTTTCCCATTTTATGGCTAGTCCCTCGTCATCTAGTGATTTTAACACGTTAATGACTAGCTTTTTATGTTCCTCCTCGCTACCCACGGTGGCGATTAGGATGTCGTCGAGGTAACAATGGGTATTTGGTAATTTTTCCGTCAAACGGTCCATTATGCGTTGAAATTCATTAGGCATATCGCCTAGTCCGTAAAATCCGGTTTTAAAACGGTAGGACCCCGTTACTTCTCCCCCCCCCCCCCCACAATGTTAAAATTACACTGATTACTTTCCTTTTTAGAAAGCGGTATTTGACTGTAGGCGTATTTTAGATCAATCGATGAAAACCAGATGTTTCTTTCATCGTGGCCGCTAATCGTAACTGCTACGTTGTCAATTAGTTCGAATGGGTTCGGCATTTGATATCCATTACGAAATATCTGTTTATTTAATAGTTTTGAGTTCAATGCTAGTTTGATTGATCCGTCCCTTTTTGCTGTAATCACGATGGGGGAGATAAAACAATCTTCAGAGCATCTAAATAATTTTTCGATGTGTCCGTCTCTTAGTAATTGGTCAATACATACTTTGACTTTAGGGAGAAGATGGATCGGGATACGTTTCCCTTTCACCTGTATCGGTTTTAACGGTTCGTTAAAATAAGTATTAACTACGTAGTTTTTTGATCTACCCGTTCTTTTTATGAGATCTGAAAAGTGTTTTGATATGTATATTTTAAACTCACTTTGAGATGGTGTCTCTTGGCTTTGATCCTGTTTGTTATCCGATGCGAATTTTATTTGGTTGACGTTTGTCCCAATGGGTGATGCTTTCTGGTCTTTCCATGACTTTGGCCCATTGGGTGGGGGTTGTTTCTGAAATACTACGATTCCCAGATTCGGTAAGATTTCGTTTCCCAGTAGATTTTTTTCAGCCCCTTCGGTGATGAAAAGTTTTTGGTCATTAGCCTCCCATCCCTTCGATCGGATTCTCACTCGAACTCTTCCAATAATGTTGATTGTACTCCCGAAGCCCTGGTATGCTTTCTTTGTTATTTCGTCCACAGATTCTAGTTTTAAAAATCTATCTCGTATCTTCAATTCGTGTAGTAGATCTTTTTTCATGAAAGAAACTGGACTTGCTGAGTCGATTTGAATTTCAGTATAGTAAGGGTTGAAATTTCCCAGAGATACCTTTAGTGTCTTTTTCAGTTCTAGTCCTTCGTGGTTGAATACTGTTCTCACTCCGCGCTCTATTTTGTCTTCTACAGCATTTATTTGGCTATCTGTGTCTACAGCTAGAACTAAGAAATCGTCTCAGTTGACCTCAACATCGGGATTTTCCTGCGGGTTGGCCCGGGTATTTTCGTTTTCTTGAGGTACTCGATTCTGTTCGACGATGTTCGTTTGTGTTCTTGCTGAACTCCTGCAATGTTTAGCAAAATGTCCTTTGCGTCCGCACGTATTGCAGTTTCTATCTCTGGCAGGGCATGTGGTTAAATGTCCTTTTTTGAATTGCTGACCACAGTTGCGGCATTTGTTATTTTCAACGATGTTTAGGGTTTGTTCATTCTTTACATATTGTGGTCTTGGTACTGCGTTATAAGTTGGGAATTTTAAGTACTGTTGATGGACTTTAGTACCTTTTTCGTGAACTAATACGTAAGATAGTACGTTTTCTGGGGTCAAGTATTCTATGCATAGTTTCTTTTGGATCTCGACATTTCTCATGTTTGTGATGAAAATGTCTCTTACTAATTCTGACTCGAGTTCCCCCAGTTTACAATTTTTTGCTAGTTCAGAATTTATTTCGTGGAATTTTTCTAAGGACTCATGTTCTTTCTGTCTTCGGCCAAAAAATTTAAATCTTTCGTATGTTAAGTTTGTAGTGATCGTGAAGGTAGTTTTTAGTAGTTCCCAAAATTCTGCGAAATTGATATCCAGAATTCTTTTACCAGGGTTTTTATGAGAGAAGCATTTCTGTCCTTCTTTTCCGAGTGCTAGGTATAACTGTGATTTTAGCTTCTTGTCAATATCTCCGATTTGGAGTCCGTTAAATTTTGCGTTATCTTCCGCCCTTCTCCTTCTCACTTCTTCGTTATAATTTTGTACTGCTATTCTGTGGTGTTCTTCTTTTTCGGCCCGACGGGCTTGATCATCGGACGGGTCCTGTGGTTCTGCCGTAGGGAAAGTTAATTCGTTTCTTATCGGTGGGTTAATTACATCTTCGATGTCTACGGAATCTTTCGCAATAATTGTCAATTGAAACTTTTCCGACCACCTTTCCCAGTCGTGTTGATTTTCGTTTGATGAGTTGTTCCAAAAAAACTCTAGTCCTCGTAGGTTCGATTCGTTAGACTGCGCCATGTTAAAAAATTAGGATAACACTCGTAGATGATTAAGAGTGGCAACTTAAACTAAGACTAGATTAAGACTATGGTTGGTTAAGATTCCTACGATAAAATGTAGGCTTTTATTTAAGACTAAATAAAAGACGGTGATGCTATCTAAAGTAAGAGATGTTAAAAAGATTGAATTAGTTTCGGTTGATTTGTTGCATATCATAAAGGATAGTGCGCAAATTCCAAGTCTACCAAAAGCCGTTGCGCTTTTGGCAGGTGTATATAAATTAACAACATAAAGGTCAACGATCAGTATAGAGGTTAAATGATCAAACAATAATACTTTTTACACGGTTGTCAATCACATTCCAATGCCGACAAGGCATACTAGGGGCAATCTTCCAGCAAACAAAGCTAAATATCGGGATTTTTTTTGGTAGCTTCTTTACGAAACTTTGTTAGATCTAGATCCAGTTTTTTCTTAAGGTTTTTATTACAAAACTCTTTCAAAAAGGTTGAGGTCAGGGCTATAGAGGTCATTCGAGCAGAGGAACATTGTTTTCCCGCATTAAATTTTTCGTCGTATGAGGTTTCGAATTGTTTTGTAAAAAACATATGTCTTTCTTGGGAGCAGAAAATTTAGAAAACTTTTTTTGGTGTAAAGTTCGGCAATCATTTTAGAAAGAAAAGTCTCGATACAGCCGCCAAAACCAATGTATGAAAAGCAAAACCAGACTATGAAATTTTCAATCCTCTCAATTTGGGTGTCATCCGATGCTCGGATCTCAAATGGTTCAATTGACCGTATTCAAAAACAGATTTTAAATTTTTTGTATGTTTTCGTTTTCGAAGTTTCTCAAACATTTCCTCGGAAAATATAACAAGGCTGCAGACAAAAATTGAATATCGAATGGCACAGGATCTTCCTTTTTCTTTTTGTTGTGACGTCGAAAAAAGACGTAACTTTCCGTTAACAAAACCCTGCTTTTCGAATGTTTCGTGAAATCGTGATTCTTGAAACCGGAAACTTGTAGTTAAATGTTGCTAATGTTTTTTAGCAACTAGTTTCCACACTTTGTGTTATTTGTTAATCTTCAGTAACGCTTGTTTTTTTGAAGCAGCGAACTTTGTGTTTTTTTTTCGTTTTGAAAACAACTCTTTTTGTCGTTGTAAAACATCATAAACGGTAGATTTTGATTTTATGACAACTTTTCTTTTGTTTGCAGCCAAATCCTGATTTTTATTGCATATTCGTGAAATAAATGACGTCTTCGAAACTTCAGCTTTGTCCGAAAAACTTCAAAGTTGTTCGGCTCCAAGTTTTGCTTGAGTAGAAAGGCACTTTTTGTGTTATTGATTTCTGCTCTACCACTTTTTTAAATTTTTCCACTAATTTTGCATGCATAAGTTGCCCAAAAATTGGAAGATGGCTTTTGAATGGAATTTGTTACAAACTTTGCAATTGTATGAAAGTGGTATAGAGAATTGCAGAAAGTTGAAGCAGATAAAATTAGTTAAAAGAGAAAATGACTTACTTCAGACAATTTTTGGACAATCAACTGTGGAAAAAATTTCTACAGATACGCTGGTTTTTCTCATAAGAAATCAAATTTTTAGGTTTTCTGAAGCACCGAAATTGCATGCAGCAAAACTCTGTCATAATGGTTGCTCTTTTAATTGAATCTGAGTTCTTCAGAGATTTGGTTAAGTTTTTTAAAATTATAATTCAGGACAATTTTGATTATCCCAATTAACATCAAAAACTTAGCAATATCTTTTTGGTCAACAAATTGGAACAAATCTGATTAACAAACAAAACTGCTCATTTGGACTCCAGAAAACAATTTTTTTCTCATACCAGCACGTAAAAATTCTCTAATGAAATATAATAAACCGAGAAATCACGATCGAGGATTAGGGGTACTCCAGATTACCGAAAATGCCAACAGTTTGGAACTAACAATAAAAAACTTTGTCTCTCAGAATAGAAGCATATCCCTCAGTTAACTAATTGGTACTGCATGTCTACTATATCAATCGACGTCAAAAATCAGTCAACAATTTTGATTTGCAAAAATTAGATTTTAGCCGAAAAGACTCAAAAAATAGTAGGTTAAAAGCAATGAACACTCATCTAAAATATACCTTGACAAATGAAGACTGGCTCTGCTGCGGATCTGCTGGACTAATAGACATGCTCCTGGACTTTTGCTGTCCGGCTGTGAAGAAGAGCATTCCCTGTTGCCTCTCAGCTTCTGACGTCAGTCCATCCCAGGTGGAGTCGATTTGCACCAGGGCGATGTCGTTGTCTGAAATTGAGTGAAAAATTGCGCGTTTTGCAAAACTTACACAGCAATAATTACATGAGCGCAGACTCAAAATCATTAAAAACCCTAATCCTAGTTTGAGTTTTGCATCAGAAAATAATTATTCGAGTTGAAAAACCTAAATAGTTTATTAAAAAATTTATAAAGATCTTCCCTGGCAGAAAAGCGATTTTTCACATTTTGCCCAATTTTGAATCATCATACAGGTAACAAACGAATTCTCATTATTCGTACGACTTAGAGTGCAACTTTGACCCGAACGGATTTGACCCGAATATATTTGACCCGAATAGATTTGACCCGAATGGATTTGACCCGAATGGATTTGACCCGAATAGATTTGACGCGAACGGATTTGACCCGAATGGGTTTGAGTGCACTTTTGACCCAAATAACAGAAATTGACGCACACATTTCGTAGGAGTTCTGGACATATTTTGGATGCACGTAGATCCTCTTCACTTTGTACAACTTCCCTGTGAAGTCGGCATACTGGGAGTTCTTGGATGACCCAGTGGCTACGTAGAACATCTGTGGGTTGAACTGCTGGTTCTCGAAACAGTGTCCAGCTGCAAAAAATCACGTGGCTGCTCCTAATTTTCTGTATTACATGTATTTAGGTTTTTTCATTAGCAATTGCAATAAACGCTTTATGTTTTATTTCTAACTTTCTTTTCTAAAGGGTCCAAAATTACTAAATTGCAAACTGATCTGCGTTTTTTGTCATAAAATCTGTTTTCTGCTGCTGGCAACAAACAGATTCGAGCTTTATAATCCAAGTTTCAACTGAAAAGTGAGTATTTTGTGCTCATATGAAAAAGAACTGAAACAAGTTACTTGTAGCATTGAATTTGTATACTAACCGGTAAGAACCCAGAATTGATCCAGCACCACTCCGCCGCACTTGTGATCAAATGACCCCACTTCACAGGTCCCTTTTCGGATCTCATCTACACAAACTTTACTCGAGGGTCCAAACGGCACACAGCCAGACCCGCATCGCCCGATTGAAGCGAAGAAGGGCCACTTGTTCCCACTTTTCACCTCAATTCCCCCTATTACCCGCTCCTCAATTTCTGCTTTCTCTCCGCCATCTGCGAAAGGATTTCTGGAGTGGTTCCAATGGTCGCCAGCATCTACTGACCGGCCTATAAATTGATCAATAAACCAACCCCTAGCTAAATTAGAGCTATTTCTCTTCGAGATGATCTTTTGTCCATTTTGGGAATCTGGTCGGAGAGTGTTGTACGCGGGACAACCGCGTGCGTTGCCGGAGTCTGCAGACACTGACCACGGCGACACGCAAACTTCCGGTTTTTCCAGGCACTCGTCTATAATCGGTTGATCAAAAGTGCAGAGAAACTGTTTCTTGGACTAAAAACAAAGAGAGGAACTAAATCTTTTCGAGTCAATAATCAAATTCAAGAAATTTTTCAATGATTTGTGCCGAAAGCTTTTCCTTATACCTCGAGTTGTATTAAAATTATCAAGAATTTGTATATACTTTCATAAAAATCAAATGTAATTAAACTTTGTCAATGTAATAATAGTTAAAAAAAAACGAATATGCAATAAATGAAGTAAGTAACTAAGTACCACGCAGTTAGGAGTACTCTGCTCCTTCTTGCCATCAAAGTACGTGCAGGTGGTTACAGTGTAACCACCGGTCGATGGTTGCAGTCCAGAACCCTCGAACCAGTATCCCAGCTTACTCTGCAGCAGGACAAACAAACAAATATCGTGTATACACAATGCAAAACTCCAACATACGAAACGCGTTTAACTCTCAACAGTTTTACGGTTTGTCTAACACTCAGTGTTCTATTTGAAAAAAAAAACGTTTTTAAAATTGTCGCGAGGAAGTGAAATTTAGCAAGAAGAAGTTCAGTGTTTTGAACCCATCTGTTTTTTGTGCCTTAAGTCTTAAATCAATGGCAAATTTAGCCAAAATTGTACGTAACAATTCAATAAACAGCTGAAAATGTGTGATGTTTGGGCAAAAAAGCCTTTTTCGCTTGTGAAATTTCTCACATTCAGCACAGCTTCTTGTTTGGCTTGGGCTCTTCCTGCAATCAACACTTGGGAGACAGTTTGGTAGAAGGATGCTTCCTGGGAATTGGCCAGACGACCTCCACACACCTGGCACTTCCTACGAGCCTGGTAGAAATTCACGCCCACTTCAGAATTCGAGTCAGAGTACTTGGAGACTAAAACAAAACTAATAAACTATTCTAATTCTATATCTCTATGTAGAATTACTGTACATAAACTTAAAAAGACTAAAACTATTAAAAGGAAGTATGTGAATTAAGAACGTTAAAAGAACAACTGAACTTCCAAACATATCGACCAATGGTCGTAACTAAATTGGTTAACAGGTACTGTGACCGTGAAAGTAGCCCTGTGAGTGTCGGGTGAAGAGGAGAATACTGAAGGTGACACCCCTGTGTCGTCTTTTTCTAGAACCACGTCTATAAAGCGGCGATTTCCGTAAAACTGTGGGGGCCCACATTTCTGCGTGGTCTAGAATTTCGAGGCTTTATCATCGGGCTGTCCGTAGGCTCCGGAGTATTGTCTACCAGTATTGGGTTGTCTTGCGATCCTTCTGTTGCGGTCGAGTCGTGGATGATAACGATCTCCCGGAGGTCGGTGTTCGCTGGCATTTCTGAGCTCGGGTGTGGAGATTCGACGGTACCTGTAACATTTAGGCCCTGGTTAGATTCCGAATGATGGCTCTGAGGTATATTGTTGTTGGTCAAATCGTCGAAGTAATCATCGATTATCACGTCCCACGAATCTAGGTTTAAAGAAGAAGAGGAACCTGAAGAGATTCTTGAAGAGTCTTGAGTGGCCACGCTCACAGTCGGTGCACTAATCCCTGCTCTGGTGTTGAGCGTTCTTGAGGTGCCTTGACCCGAATGCCCAGAGGGTGTCGATACAGCTTTCTTTGGTGGTGAAAGTTTCCTTTTCCCAGCTAAACTCGAATGGGTATGAAGTTTATGCCCGGTGGGTGTCTGATTCACTATTATCTTTTTGGGCCCAGGGAGTATTTTTCCTTTTAAAGCCAGATCCGACTTACGTAAAACGTGACCGTTGTCAAGGGTTATGGTGTGTTCTGAAGAATCGATGATATCCTTCTTAACCAGATTAAAATATGGATCCCTATTTTTCCTGTTAGACAACTTTCTATATAAGTTACTTCCCATGACTGCTTTTCTTTTTGCAAGAGATTCTGAAGTTTGATTAATGTCGTCCGGGTTTGTATTTAGAGTGATTGTCCTAGATAGTGACAGGTTGTCTTCTGGGTCTGACGTGTTGTCCTTTTCCTCGTCCAGATATCCATCTTCTGCCCTGTCGTGGGGTTCCCAGTTAGTGGCCCAATCTTTGGACATTATAGCTTCCCCTTTATCTAAATGGTCAATATCGGACATAAAATTTTTCCACCTAGTGTTCGCTAATCTATTAAAATGTTTTTCAAAAGGGGTACAGCCGATCGCGGATTGCTTCGAGATTCTTAAATTCCAAATGATTTTACTCGATCGACTCATTTAGTGACGGCTTGGGTAATTCGAAAGTCATTGCCAGTAGTTTCGATTTAATTGTGTAAACTAATCTTTCCACTAGCCCATTGGATCTGTGGTTGCCGACTGTGCAGTAGATAATTTCCAGAAGTTTTTGCAGAAGTTTTTGAAATCATGTGATAAGAAGCATTACCCATGGTCGACTCTAATTTTTCTTGGGAATCCGTGTAGATGACAGTAATCGTTTAAAAATGAAATTACATTTCTCGTAGAAGTGTTGTTAACGATCTTGGTCGAAGGGAACTTTGTATATCGGTCAATGCAAAGAAGGATGTATTTATTGTTACCCCAGAACGCTTCCAACGGTACAGCAAAGTCAAGATTAATTTCTTCGTTCGCGTTCGGGAGTTTCGAAATATTTTGGGTGCCTAGTAAAACTTTAATTTTCTTACCAGTTTTTAGACATTGGCTACATATTCTCCCGTGATGGTAAATCTCCCGATAAATGTGCGGCCACCACAAGTATTCGCCAAGAGATTTCATCCCAAACTGTCCTGGATGAGTCTCATGAAGCATCGAAATAAAAGTTCCCCTGATAGTAGCTGGGACGACTACTTTATTATCGAGGAGAAGTAGATTGTCCTTCACGTGTAGATCTTTGGCATAGTTTTTCATGTATGCTCCGTGTATGCTCATTGGTCGATTCGTCTTTATCGTCTCGATCAAGTCCCACAGCACCTTATCTTCCCTGGTCATAATCTGAAGCAATTTCTTTAAGCAGTGGTTTTCAGGGGAAATTGGTAAGTTTAGGTACGCCTTGTATCTTCTTACGAGGTCTGCGTTATCGGGTGAAAGTCGGTCATCTCTGAATTTGAGGGCGATATTATGTTCTTCGGGGATGATCAGTAGAGGTTCATTCACTTTATCCATTGGAAATTCTAGTCGTTTTTCGCTAGATGGTATAAATTGTCTGTTTACTAAAACAAAATGTAAAAGGACTTTGTCAGTAAAACTTTTAAAAATAAATTTCGAATTATCGACAGGTTGACAACTTGTAGTACAATTTTCTGTCCGAGAATGATGATTGTGACAAATTTTGATCGACTGAGCGATACAAGATACGATAGCAGCAATGATTTTGAGATTAAGTAAAGCTAAAGAGCTATTCAACCGATTCTGACCAATCACGTTGCTTGAATTTTTGTTTCCCGACGGGATTGTAGTAACCCAAGAATTAGTATTTACAGCGACCGCTGGTCTATCTACAGTATTTACAGTAACAATTTTAGAATATTGTTTATTCAATAAAATGTTCTGAATTTTGTCGATTGAAGCGACTACAAATTCGTCGTCATAATGGGAAATTGGGAGGGCTTTGCCCAAAGGAAGTCTAGATAAAAGGTCTGTAAAGCCCATTTCCTTTCCTGGTAATTGCAAAATTTTAAAATTGAATGGTAAAAGTCTGTTCACCCAACGGGTCAATCGACTATGCATCGTTTTGTTTCCGTGGTTTGCCGAAAGGGCTGATAATAATGCTTTATGGTCTGTTACTATTTGAAATTCAGTTCCGTACAGGTAGTTTCTAAAGTGTTTTGTTGCCCATACGACTCCCAGCAACTCAATTCGTTGATAGAGTATTTCATTTCATGGTTATTTAAAAATCTGGATGCAAACGCGATTGTTTTCCACTGGTCGCCCTGTAATTGTTCTAGGGTCGCACCTAATCCGTTGTGTGAAGCATCCGTTTTCAGTCTTGTCTTCTCTTTTATATCAAAGTGGCTGTTTTCTGTGATATTTATAATTTCCGCTTTTAACTTCTCAAACGCTATGGAATGGTTAATTTCCCATTTGTAGACCAATTTTTTGTTTAGTAGAGGTCGAAGGGGAGAACTTAATGTCGATAAGTTAGGAACAAATTTTACGTATTGGTTTATCGAGCCGAAAAATGAGCTGTGCTTCGGGGTTGGTAAATTTTTTATTGCGTCTGCTTTACCGAACAACGGTCGTACTCCATTGCCAGAGATTTGGAAGCCAAGCCATTCGATATTTGATTTTAACAAAATGCGCATTTCCCCCAATTAACTGCCATGTTGTTCTTATCTAATATTGATAAGATTTTATACACTATTGATTTGTGTTCTTCCAAGGATCCACGCGAGGCTACCAGGATGTCGTCTATGTAACAATTTGTGAAAGGAATATTTTTCAACAGTGAGTCCATGACCCGTTGGAACTCATTAGGCGTGTCTCCCAGTCCGTACAATACCGTTAAAAATCGATACGTTCCGGTAGTTTAACCCCCTACTATGCTAAAATTGCACTGTTTACTTGTTTGTTAGCATAGTTTAAGTTGGCTATAAGCGTTTTTCAGGTCTAGATTACTAAACCAAACTCGCCCGTTGGATTTTTCTGAAATTTGAAGAGCCACGTGATCAATCAGTTCATGGATGTTTGGCATTTGATACTTATTTTTAAAAATTTGATCGTTTAATAACTTGTAGTCTAACGCCAGTTTGATCGAAGAATCCTTTCTCCGAGTAATTACAATTGAGTTGATAAAACAATCTTCGTCCCATTTCTCTAGTTTTTTAATGTGACCTTCTTCTGTTTCCATTCTTTTTAATTCTTCGTTCACTCCAGCGAGTAAATGGAGTGGGACTCTTCTCCCCTTGGATTGTATTGGTTTAAGAGGTGAGTGAAAATGAGTTACTTTTCGGTCGTTAGGTTTTTTTTACCACTCTAGTGAATAGATCTTTGAACTCGTTAAAAATCTTGTCAGATAAAGGAGGTAAGTTTTTGTACTCACTCTCGAGTGTGGGTTGGTTGACCATGCAGATTGGTTGAGGGCATTTCCTCTGTGTCACTTCTATGCCCAGCTTGGGTAAATTGTCGTTCCCCAGAATGTTTCGTTCGTTTCCGCCGGTTATGAAGAACGGGGTTTCTTTGCTGATCCACCCGTTGGACTGTGCTCTGGCAATTATTTTTCCCAAGATATTGATCGTGTCGTTGGTGAATCCGCAGTATAAATCTTTTATCCTTTTCTCCAGTGCGTGTATCTTGAGGTTCGGGTATCTCAGTTTAATTTCGTGTAATACATTCTGTTTTAAAAAACTTACGGGGCTTGCTGAATCTACAGGTATGTTCATATTTACAATCATAACCCAGCCGATGCCTAAGTTCAGGAGTTTCTTTGTTTCGAGACCGTTTTTGTCGTAAATAGTCCTAACGCTCAACACCGAGAAATCGTCATCGTCACTCTGTCCGTACTCGTTCCACGCATTTATAACGTGAAACGATTCTTGGTCTTCCGTCCACGAGTTTTCCGGAGGTGTGTATGTACAATTCTCAGTATTTACATAATTATCTGATGCAGTATTTACAGTTGGTCTCTTATTGCGTGATTTACATAACTTGGCAAAGTGTCCTCTATAATTACAATTTTTACAGGTAATGTCCTTCGCTGGGCAAACGTTTAAGTGCCCTTTCGTAAATGTATTCCCACATTTCATGCACGAGTTACTCCGTTCAATGTTTACGCTCGGTTCCTTTTTGATCTGATTGTGATTATTAAAAGATTTAAAAGTTGTCCCGTTGGTCGACGACCGTGACATATTTGTCAATTTCTGGTGATTGAAATATCCCTTTTTCACGATTAAAGCTTGATTAAGTGCTTCCGACGGGCTTATGGTTGCTGATAATAATTTCCTCTGGGTATCTCTGTTCTTCATATTGCAGATGAAGATGTCCCTTATCCATTCCGCCTCTTCAGATTCCTTGATGTTGCACGTGCTAGCCAGGTCCGTAAGGGCTCCCCAAAATTGTTCGTACGACTCGCGGTCTTTCTGCTTCCGATTTAATAATTTATATCTTTCGAACGTAGTGTTAGGCGGTTTGTTAAATGCTGCGTCTAGTAGAGTCCAGAACTCGGAGAAAGTTATTGCTAAAATCTTGACTCTCGGGTTCTTTTGTGTAAATACTGTTTCATCGCGTTTTTGTTCCTGCTCTCTCTCTGTTGGCTCTTTCCGTGTCCGACTCGCTGCCTGTTGCTTGTTCCAAAATTGGTATTTGCGTCTCTGGTATCTCTGGTCCATGCAGACTCTCTAAATCCAGATTTTCTTTGGCAATGATCGCCAATTGGAATTGGTCGCTCCATTGGGTCCAGGCATGCGGTGGCTCTAGTGTATGGTTAGGCCAAAAGGGGGGATTTCCACGCACGTTCGAATCATTTGACTGCGCCATAATAAACTATTCTAATTCTATATCTCTATGTACAATTAATGTACAAAAACTTAAAATGACTAAAACTATTAAAAGAAAGTATGTGAATTAAGAACGTTAAAAGAACAACTGAACTTCCGAACATATCGACCAATGGTCGTAACTAAATTGGTTAACAGGCATTAATTAAATACCGAAGGTCATTTAAGACACTAAAACAAATCACAACAAAAATTACATTCTTGCTATCAGAAAAGTCAAAGAACTTTGAAAACATAAGAAGACTTTGGCGACAAAAAATCTCGACGTACGAACTGTTCCACTCATGAAGATCCTATTTTCCAGAGAATTTTATTTCAAATAATTTTAGGCATTTTTCTTTAAGTTCTTGGCAGAAAATTGCCACTGTGAGGAAACAAAAGGTCAGAATAATCTGTGCTACTTGCCAAGTAAACGGCTATCCCAGTTATTGAATAAATATTGTTACAAAATACGTATTACTCTCACATGCAAGTTCAACTTTAGAGTGTGATTTTTTGCGCCTGGGAAGGCTTTTTTTTTCATTTTAGATTGCAGCTTGTGCTTCGTATCAAAATAATATCGGAGGTTTTGCTCGCAATAATAATCTCAAACAAGCCCAACGGCCATTTTTTCATGCTTCATAGTTTTAGAATAAAAACTCAGAAGTGGAAAACACTTTTTTTTTTAATTTAGTGGTTAAAACTTATAACTTACGGTTCAAAAATCAGGCAAAAATCTCTAAGTTAAAGTCAAATTTGTATCAACAGAAAAAAAAACACTACACTGACCACTGAACATTTCCTTTCTTCTAAGTTGGAGCAAAAACAATTCAACAGTGTAAACGTTATTGTCAGTGATGCTGTTATCCATCTATAAAACTTACCAATCTAAATTGACAACTAACTTCAGCATTTCTCAAAATTTTTAAGATATTAAGTATCTGCTTTTCAAAATCTGCTTTCATTTGGCATTTAAATATCTTATTTTATCGATATACAACAGAAGTTTCAAACTGGGGCGTCTACCGTGTTAAAATGGTTCATTACTTTATAATAACCTTCACTTTTATTAAAAGCCATCATCGTCAGCTCTGTCCTGTTAAACAGCGCATGCATAAAACAAGCAAAACTAATATAGGAGGAGCCCACCAATTAAAAAAGTTTTGGATCAAAGAGTTTTTAGCTTCTCCTGCATTGGTAACTTCCTAGAATCTTTCTAGCATTGGCATTCCTAAATTGGCCAAAGTCATTTTGAAAACTTAAACTTGCTTTAATATTCTCGAGGAGGTAGAAAATTAAGATGTTGACTTAAGACAAAGTAGACAAGTTTGAAAAACCGTCCTCATCCTAGCAAACATCTGAAATGGCCGTGATATTCCTTGTTCCCTGGATCAGCTCTAGTACCCAGAGCTTTCTTAAACTATTGATTTTAATGTAACTTGCATTAGCCTGTTTGCAAAGGATCGCCCGAGATTCAAATATTTAACTCGTTTTTAATGCAGCGCAAAGAATGGAAAGATGATTTAAGTTTTTGGCAGAGTTACCAATATAGGTCAATGACGGAATCTGATTGGCGAATTCTCTGTATAACTCCTTGTAAATTTTCTGCAGTTCAGAGTCAGAGCCAACTTTAGCCGCGTGTCTCACAATTCTCAGTGCTAGCAAGCCACATTGGGCTACGTAAGCTTCCCCGTCTGGCTCGCCTATGAATTGAGAAGATGTCTGCTGGCAAAAGTAAGAGCTTGGAAAATTGGAATCTACATCTTTCAAAGACGGTAAATCGCTCGCAGAACTGAAAATGGCCGAAAACACAACAATTAAAGACGCGGAAAGGATCATTTTGTCAACTTAATTTTTAACGAGAGGCTGAAATTTTGACAAATTTTTTGACTGGTCTCAAACAGAAAAAGCCAATCTGCTATTTCAACGACAGGAGGCGGTGACATTTAGATCGGACATTTTGCGTCTTTTAACTACAAAGACTGCCCAGACAAAAACATATTGTGTCCCAATTAAAAACTCCTGTCTCATAAATGGTTATTTTTTCACTTGAAGGAGAAAAATTTATGTCATCTAAAAATCGATCACATTATGGAATCTATCATACATGGGAAAGACGAAAACTTGGATTCGGTTTAAACGACGATAGCCGCTTGCTGTGCAAATATCACAGAATGTTCCGACCATACTCATGAAAAACTATAAACAAATTTTTTTTAAACTTACTGTAGCTTATTGTGCGTGGTATACTAAAAGCTTCAGAACGAAAAACTGATACAAAGTCATATTCGACACTCTTAGGAAAATAGGCAAGATGGACAACAGTGTTTGCCAAATTATGACCAGAAAACCAAAAAAAAATCATAAAAAATTCAAAAAAACCTTTCTAAAAAACTGTTCTAAAACATTTCTAAAAACATGTAAAACTGAAGTTTTATCCCGAAAATTTCAGGCATTGAATTAAAATTTCATGTTTTGGTCTTCCTTCTATAAAAAATTTATTATTCGCTCGAAATTAGACGCTTTATTTGCTCGAAAATCTAACGGTTTTTCTCGACGTCGGGACAACTTTTGGAAATTTTTCATTTTTGTTGGAATCACGACTGAAAGGGCTTCATTATAATAAATCACTGGACCCAGACAAATTGTTATTAGCGGTACCTGATTTTTTGTGGAAAAAAAAGAAAATTTAAAAAAATATAATACACCCTAATACAAAATTCCTCCCCATTTTCAACGGTCGGAACACTGATAAATCGAGGAGAGCACGCATTATTGTATGAATGGCTGTAATACTAAACTGAACTTTCCATTTTGTCACCAATTCAATCATTTTCCAGATTTCAGCAAAACTTACGAACTTAAACTTGAACAGAATTTTGAAGACATCGGATCTTGCTAACTAATCCTCTCCATTGAAAAGCGAAAGGAGGATTTTTGCTTCAACTTCGACTTCACAAAACACTGTAGAGGTTCAATTTCGATGAATTCATCTGCAACACGAAAACGCCAAGGTGCAGAAAATGCAAAAGTTGATGCTTTTTGTGCTTTTCAAAAAACTCAAATAACAAAAGCAGCCGACGAACTGTTGGTCAGTTCATTAATTTGTCAAGCTCAGATATTTTTCAAAACTCTTGAAATAAAATTTTGGCTATCTTGGCAAGTTCTTGCCGGAGCAGATTTTAAGATATCAAAAGTTTATTGAAAATTTTGAACACTTTCGGAAAAAATGGCGAAAATATTCTTGGATATTTTCGAAGATTTGCAAAAAAGGTGTACAATTTTACTTTTTCAATTTTCTGAAGATTTCAAAATTTGCTACCAAGTTGTTAGAGATTTATCTTAAGTTTTCTTATCTAAAGAATTCAATGAAATAATGTTCCAAACAAAAAAACCATAAGACATTAAATCAACATTGAAAATGAAAACTCTATTGATGGTTATCGGTTCAAAAGCCATGCTACGTCAAGCGATAACATCCATGAATATCAAAAATTGAAACGTATCTGAATCAAAATCTGAATTAATTGATCTGAATAAGAAAAATCAACTCATGAGTTTTTGACAATAAATACGTGCGCAAAGTTTTAGAGTTTCCTGGTTGGTGCTGCAATATTGAAAATTTGCAATTAAAATTTTCAGAATTTCCTGACAAATATCAGATTGAAAGCAACTTTCATCAGGTGGTTGAAATATTTTATTAAATCATTTGAATCATATAGCAATCAAAGGAGCATTTACTTAACAATAATCATAAATTGTTATTGCAAAAATGTTGCCTTAAAGCATAGTGCGAATTCAAAAAAAGTGTGAATTCAAAAAAGCTTTTGTAATTAAAAAATCATTTTGCCAGACTAAAACATAGAATTTCTTGATTAATGTCCGTTTGAATTCGGTTTTAGCTTTTCCGCAGTTTTTGGATGCAGTGGCCGATGCCAAGCACCCCAGACACAAGAAAGTGTTATCATGCGTGAAGCGGAAAATGGGGTACGCTCCAAACGCTCTCCGAAAACAAAATAAGCACCGTGAAATCTATCCGGAGGAATGAAAAACCTTCGGTTTGAGAAACTCTGATGTAGGATTAGTTTGCGTCAAGTTATTTTGACGTTAGCCGCAAGCTTCTCCACGCGGAAACATAAAATGTCTTGAAAATTGAGGTACCCTCCGAACACCCCATAAAAAGAAAAAAGCACCTGGAAATTCATCCGGAGGGATAAGTACCCTCCGATGAGGAACATTTTGAAGTAAATTTTATTCCCTTAGATACCATATGAAGTGCGATTTTTTTTCCTATTACAAAAAAGTAGATCTATGGACCCTCCGATCCGGTTGCCTAGTTTTGACACTTAGGTACACTTCAAAGAGGAACCCTCTGAAGCAACTTAGATATCTCTGAAACCCCCTAGAACTGGAATGGAAGATTGATTACCCTTTGAATGGAAATATTCGGAATACTTAGAAGGATTCACACGGAGACTCATGATAGTTTCTACTTTGGGTGTATCACGAGTACCAGAAAATTTTTTGAATTGTTGGTTTGGTTGTGCAATTGTATTGAGCTATTTAATCACACAAAAGAAAAACTCGATGAGTGTGATAGGTGAGAAAAACTCATTTGAGAAATAAACTTGATTGTCCTGTACTCTCGTGCACCTGGATTGTCCGAAAGTGGAGGAGTTTTTGCGTGGATCAATTTTTGGTGTAATTTTTTGATCAGAAGTTGCTTTGAGGTTTCTAATTTTGGTGTATCAGGAATACCGGAAAATTTTTTCGATTTGTTCATTTGGTCGTGTGATTGCCTTGAGCTACCTAAAAGAACAGCTCGGGCAATCCGCGGACATGTGAAGAAAACCTCGGTGAGTGTGATATGCGCAATTGAGAAATGAATTGATTGTAACCGAATCTTGTGCACTTCTATCTACCTCCCCTTTCAGACACGAATAGACCCGTTGATTCGTCTTAGCTTAGTTTTAGTTTTTCTTTTTCTCTCAAAAAATGTGTTAGTGCTGGTCTTGGGCACTGTTTTCGGGTCAGTTATAATAAAAGCAAAAAATTGATCAAATAAATTGTCTAAGGAGGCATTTAGAATAGCGAAATTTAGCGCGAGTAGTACACGGAAGTTTAAGACGAGACGTAGTCGATCCTCTGTGGTCTGAAGTACTTCTGAAGTTTCCCCTAGAAAAACACCAATTGATGATTGCTATTATCTGTAGTAATGGGGATGAAAATAAGAAGCAAGGGAAGAGTAGATAGCAATCAATGGTAAACCTTTGAGTAAGCCCAACCCAATGCAACCCGTAAGATAAGAATGCTTTTTGCTGGTCCTGTACACTGGCGTCATAAATTTTTTTCGTTATACCAAAAAAATAAAAAGGATCAAACTAAATTTTTTGAGGAGGCTTTCGAGATAGCAAAAATTAGCACTGGTAGTACACGGAAGCTCAAGACGAGACATAGTCAACCTCTGAGATAAGTACCTCTGAATTTTGTCCTGGTAAAACACCAATAGAAGAGTGCAGAGATTTTCTTAAGGATCAGGATGAAACTGAGAAGCAAGGGAAGCGTAGACAGCGATGGATGGCAAAACGGTTGATTAAATCTTACCCAACTCAACCCATTCGAGGGGACGTTGATCCAACCGGAAATTCACAATTTCAACAACATCAAAAAACTTATTGATGACTCTGAGCGAGAAAGTCAAATAATCATGCTACAGAGGGCGCCCTCTGAATGTTCCGGAGGCGATCAAAGAAGTCAAAGCATGAGTGAAGTCGGAACCAGAGAAAACGGGACTTCATGAACAACTGGAAAACGTAGAAACGCCCATGAAGGTAGACGAGGAATACGCACCAAAAAGCAGGGGCTTGGTAATGATTGTGACCTCTGAAACAAGTTTGGAATGACTAGAGAGGGAACCAAAAATTTGTTGCTGATATTTTTTGCAGTACTTCGAGTAGTGAAGAATCTGAGTGAACAATCAGAAGTTTTTTTTGTTCCACTGGACATTTATGCTGATTTAATGAACGAAACTTATCCCAACCAGGAATGGAGAGCAGTAAGGGCATTACACGTGACTTGAGGCACACGGTTGACGAAAGTAGCTGGACAAAACATGGAGGACCACGGCCCTACCCGATCTTGATAATTGCAGATGACATCAACATTAAAACCAACCTCGACTATCACGAGAGCGAAAGATCAAATGGGATAAAACTAATTTAGACAGGAGGAACTGAAAGACGCTACAGTAGAATGCTGTCCATAATGGCTGTGAAGCATGGGCTCCTACTGATCTATTTTGGTGGTGACTAAGATCCGATTAGCAGCACCCAACCAAGAGCTATCTATGTGGCTGGTAGAAACCCGAGCAGTTCAATTCAATAGACATGTTAATCTCTGGATGATTTTCCTAATGGTCGAGAATTTTGACGAGTTCGAACAAATCAACCTGGGGCGCGACATGAAAAATACGAATAATCGACTTGCACGATGGACCCGGAAGGGAAATATGAAAAAATACCAGTTATAAGATCATGCGAAACAAGGCAAGGGTTTCGGTATCATTAGACCGTAAATTTGAATTAAAACCAAATCAAGCTGTAATCGCAGTTTTTAGAATGCGAAATTTAAACGAGCTTTGTAAGAAAAAACAGGAGTGATTAGTTCCCAATCAAAAAGAATAAGCTCAGTGATTTACTTCGAATGCGTTCATGACATCGTCTTTGGTGTAAAAATTGGTGCCATTTTTATCGGGCAGTGGAGGTGGACCTCCATTTTGTGTCGTACCACCATCATTAACCTTGTGCCTCCAATAGCTCTCATGCTATTGTTTTAGGTGGAGCAAGATGATATGTGTTGTTCTAAGTTGCAATTTTCACATAATTTTTTTTTCTGTTCATATCATCTCGTGGCTGATACCAACCGTAAGCCATGCTGGTATTCTCAACACAGCAATTGCCATAATTGCTGGAAGAGCTCCCGATTGGATTAGCATGTACTCTCGCAACTTCATACAAAAATCATCTGACTTGGGAGCACAACACTTTGACAAGGTGAAGTGACTTGCGGGATTGATTTTTAGTTCGTCGCTCTTTGCATCGTCCATAAATTTGGACGTAATAGCTAAAGTTCTCTATGAAATCTTTTCTGCTTTTTCGGGATGAATTTCTTCAGAATTTCAAGGTCGTTAAGTAACTCATCGTCAAATTAGCGCATCTTTCCGATTTTCGCCATTTCTTTGTGTCCTTGTACAGTGGAGCCAAAACAATTCATTAAGATCTCGTTGATCGTCCGTGCACTGTCATGTTTGTTCGCCCTCCTCGATTTCACACTGTTCATGGCCATTTTTTTCGAGGCTACACATAAATGTGCTGCATTTCTGTTCCTTCGATAGGCTCTCCTACTCATTGGAGAACACCTTTACCTGTATTCTTAAGTCGTACAGAAAGTATGATATCAATCTATGGAGGGGGGCTTGACAGTGACTGTACTGTAGTGACCATTCAAAGAGTTGCGAACTTCCGAGTTAAGCACATTAATTCGGACCCAGAAGGGTAAAATACTTTAGGTACTACTATTTATACAACCCGTATCAATATTCCTATACCGTTTTCCAGTAAAAAAGACCCTAAACAGACGACCAGTTTTTAGAGTCAAAAAAGTGATAATTTGACCCCATTCCAAATCGCAACTTTTGAGATATTGAAACTTTTGAAACCGAAAAAAGCGCTAAGTCTTTATTAAAAAATCATCCATCTCTCCCTCTCACCTTAATCTCCGAAAACTAGCTTTTTATTGGAAAACTCGCAATCGAAGGTAATCTTCGTTTTTTATAACGGACGAGCCTAATTTACCTCCCATTAACCTGAGTATAAAAACACATAACCAAAAGATGTGCTGCAATGGTTTCAATGATACCCAAGATTTGTTGTGGATGTTGCTCCCGTCGACTTCTGTTGCGTCTGCAGAACATCAATCCGCTTGTCGCCCAACCCTTCGGTCAGCGACAAATTTATCTTATTGCTCAAACACCATTCTAGATGGCGTAATTAATATACAACTAAAACACTTAATCTCCCAATCAGAAATGATATGATTTGCTCTGAAACAGCAACGAAAAAGACAATCGAGTCTAACCATATCCGAAATCAGTATATAAACCGGCATTTTTTTCAAAACTATTTTTAGTCTTTTTGTTTTTGCTTACTGTTTTTTTGTTCTTTTTTGTTTTCGGAATTTTATAGTTCATATTAAAATTTTGTTAAGTTTTACTTTTTTTAGTTAGCTTTGGTCCCAAAGCTGTCGGAGAATCAATTTTATGACTTGTCGCTTGAGCTTCTGACTCCTGCAATACTAAGTTAGAAAGCTAAAACGGGCTGGTCGGAGAGTCCGAGCCATCTGGATAGCCCAAAATACAACGAAAGAGAGCTTAACTAGAGCATTCGCTCAGAGTGGAGGCTACGTTGCTTAAGCGTTTGCTGATCATGATGATCAAGTGTTTTACCAAGCCCACCCACAAGAGCCAAAAACAACTTATGTAACAATTGCCACGAAAATACACAGCGAGGGAACCTGGAAAAAGTCCCTATTGTCAACTGACGGGAGGTCAAATGCCCTAATTTGATATGTTTCTGACGTCTTCACTTAGCCAGCTGTTTTTGGTATGTTAAAGGGTCAACGAATGCGATCTAATGCTTAGGTTAGAGGTGAACGAATCTTACTTAGCTTTCAACAACACGCAAGTCAGAGTCAAATAGCTGGATTTCGAATCCCCAGACAACGTGTCTATGACTGAAAACAGGGGTAAATACCATTTTTAAAATTATATCTAGTGAAAATTGCATATCGAATCTATTGGAAATGGATTGAAACTTTTCTCGCTCCTAAATACTCATCCGCTGAAAAGAAATCTTGGTTTGGCATTCAATTCTTGCGTTCAGGGCATCACTGTAACTGAAAAGTCTATACAATTTGATTTAAAGTTAGTGGGGTCTCCAAATCGACTACTCACGAATCGTCAAATTAGCGCATCTTTTCGCTTTTTGCGATTTCTTTGTGTCCTTGCACCGTGGAGCCAACTCAATTCATCAAGATCTCGTTGATCTTCCATGCACTATCATGTCTGTTCGCCCTCCTCGATTTGACACTGTTCAAGGCCATTCCCTGGAGTTTACACGTAAAAATTCTGCATTTCTGTTCCTTCGATAGGCTCTCCTACTCATTGGAGAACACCTTCAACTGTTTTCTTAAGTCAATAGGGCCATCTGAGAGTCCTTAGTGATCTTTGTTTACCAGAAGTGGACAAACAAAACAAATGAAAGCGTCCAAGTTCATGGACGGTGTAAAGAGCGATGATCAAAAAACCATGATATACTCGATTGTTGAAATAATAATTATGTCGTACAAGTGTCCACTTTCGGGAAAATTCTTTTCTGTTTAGGTTTTCTGTCTCTCGCTTGATGGTTTCTATCTCTTACTCCACTGGGAGATAAGACTTTACGTCGTATGAATGTTTCATGTCCATATTCAGCTGATAGGCACCGGGGTCTCTAAATCCACTTCTCCTTCCAAATTTCCGTGAATTGAAAGGGTTCGAGTTCATTTCGAATCTGCCACTGAACTTTCCGGCTCCACTCGTTTCTGGGAATAACACTTGTGTCGTAAGTATGTTTCAAGCCCTGAAGCTTCTTTTTATTGGTGTTCAATGTATAACGCTCGCCTGTTTTTTTATTCTATTCGACTGTTCCTTTTCTACGTGATTTTTCTATGCAAATATGGCAACTTCTACTTTCCTGAGAAACATCAGGTCTCAAATCCAGAAGTTTATTTTCCAAATTCTGCAAAACTCCAGATCCTTCTATTTTTCCATTTTCCATTGTTAACGCGTTGTTTGACATTGATGTGATTAAAGTTATACTCGATAAGGGTTACGTTTCTTTAATACAAACAAGTAACTTGGTACGAGAAGAAATTAAATTCTGTAACACTAAAAAAATTCTGTCGAATGTAGTTTTGTCATTTTTGTGCTGAGTAAAAAGCGGCGTTTGTAATATGTATTGTCATAGATATTCTATGTTTTATCAAGCTGCTTGCCCTGGGTTCGACCGTACCCATGCTCAGGTTTTCACAAAGCTTGCCTAGAAAACTTTCCGTTTTCGTGTTGGGGCCCACCGCGCGCTGTGGTTGAAAAAGATAATCATCGTCTACTAAACCTTTTATCCGCTCGTCCGCTTCAGTGGCAACCGTACCATAGTTAAGAATCGATCCCGCACTAGATGTAAGAAGGGGGCTAGGGCTTCTACAAGCGTTACGCTCTACAACAGCTGCTTACCAACAGCCCGTAGAAGGAGCGTCGAACCTTCTGGTCGCTTCTGATGTCCTGTAGGGTTGTCCAGAGATGTTCCAATAACAATTGCAATCCATTTTTGGAGTTATTTCCAAGGCTAATAGTTATTTGTAATGAGGACTTTCTATCAATCAATTGTTGCATTTAGTTGCAATTAACGGGCTTTCTCAATTAAAACATATTTTCAAGAAAATGATTTTTTGTTCTGGATTTTAAAAATTATATATAATTGACTTCCGTTTTTCCCCATAGTCGGATGTTTTACTAGAGGAATAACTGACCTTCCAATCTTAACGGCAAATGTCGGTGTCATTCACACACTGAAAGAACTTCCAGGCTAGGTTAGACCTACAAAACTGTTATAATAAGTATTATCAATACGTGTAATTATTGCCAATTAATTGCTTGCTTTAACATCAATTAATGGGTTAATAAAAAACTGCAGTCAATTACTTGCATCCCATTAATTGCAACTACCTTTTCCCCCTATTAGTTTTTTGAAAACCCCTGGAGGTGTCGTGGTTTTAAAACAGAAGAATTGTAACTAAAAGATAAAATCTGCTCTTTAGGGCATTCAGATTTCAATTCCTAGAGAAAATCCCTGCACGTCGCACCATAATGTCTTTTCCGCACACGCATTTATCCGTTTACAAATTGTGAAGCCTAATTAAAAGCCAATGGCGATTCTGATCATGTAAATTTATCAGTAGTAGTAGTAGTAGTAAAAAACTTAAATCTATATGCGTGGAGTCACAAAAAAGAAAATTACTATGACAAATGGAAAAAAAAGACTACTGAGCGACAAATTTTACAGTGACACCTTATCACTTGATATAGAAAGAACAAAAGTGAGAGTTGTTGAAACGAAAGATTTCAGACAAAAGAAAATTTCGAAGCACCAATTTGAAATTTTCAAAAATTGGATTAAAATCAAGTACTTTACGGCGGATTAAAGCATTAGTTCGAGCGCAACTAACAAAAAATATGACGTTCGATCAGAATGATCCAAATGCGTGTCGTCAGTTTATTTTTGTTCCGAACTTTTCAGTGGGAAGATTTGCTGTTTTGGACGAGTAGTAGTATTAATAGTTGAATTGAGAGAAATTGGAGAAGTTAATTTGGATGACGAAATAATTTCTAAACTGTCGAATTAGACGTGCATGAAACGTAGCGCGAACACTGAAACCGCGAACATCAGACAGCCAATATTCGCTGACATGATAAAGACGTGCGACTAATGAGAGAGACAACAGAAATTATAGTCGAAGAAATTGTCAGAAGAACGTTCCGAGATGTAACGATTGTACAGCTACAATCGTTACGGGGCAATTCCCCAGACAAAATCGGATCCGACCCTCCCTTTTGTTGCTGTTAGATATAAAGTGTTAGAAGTATTTATATCAAACAGAATAGTTACGATCAAAACTGTGGCTTTTCCTGTTGCCTGTACTGTAGGGTTGTTTGAGTATTTAAGCACATTAATGCTAATTTGCGCTCAATCCGGATGGGTCAACTGATAGTAGTAAAAAACTGATCCGCCGACAGTGCAAGGAGCAGCAGGAAAGGTCTCACGGGCAACAACAATCGACTGCTCGGTATCGTTAACAAGTTTTGTATTCCTTTTGGTACAGAAAGTATGATATCAATCTATGGAGGGGGGCTCGACAGTGACTGTACTGTAGTGACAATTCAACGAGTTGCAAATTTCCGAGTTAAGCACACTAATTCGGACCCAGAAGGCTATAATACTTTAGGTACTACTATTTATACAACCAAAAAATTTTCGGACCCAGAAGGGTATAAAAGTTTAGGTACTACTATTTATACAACCAGTATCAATATCCTATACCGTTTTCCAGTAAAAAAGACCCTAAACAGACGACCAGTTTTTAGGGTCAAAAAAGTGATAATTTGACTTCATTACAAATTGCAATTTTTGAGATATTGAAACTTTTGAAACCGAAAAAAGCATTAAGTCTTTATTAAAAAATCATCCATCTCTCCTTCTCACCTTATGAAATGGGCACCTTTGAAGACGAAGGAAAATGCTCTATTCTACTATATGAGAAAGCAGCAGCGTATATGCTAATCCAAAATGAAGAAACTGGATAAAAAAATCGAATTCTACAAATTTAGTTCAAATCGTGACTTTTGTAACATTCGCCCGGAAGTACATACCGACGGAAAACGAAGCTAGGTCCTGAGAAGACTGGCTAGCTTCTAGACACAGCTTCACATGCTTTTAACCGTCTCTACCAAAGTCAGTTCAATGAGTGGTCCATTAACATCGGGTCAATGTTACAACCTAAAGGCTATCGACCAAACCGCGCAAATTAACATAGTTCCATGAAAAAATAGTCACCTTATAGCTGGGTGTGTACCCCCAGACGACGAGGTCACTCCCGGGCTATTGCCACATTATCATATTGTTTTTTTTGTTCAGTAGATAAAAATCATCATATCCATCGGAGATGGATGAAATTTTTCCCTCAACTCCTAGCTTCTCTTACTCTGAAGAATGAATTAGATGTAAATGTGGTTAAAATTAATGTCTAATGTCGCTCCCAAAACCCTTCCGTAATCTCGAATCCGGTCGAAAAGCTTTCTTCTTGACGACCAGGAATGGTAGTATAAGCCTCCCGTCAGCCCTCTTGATTCTCGGAAATTTCACATTAACGATTATAGCTGTAACGATTGGAACGCTCTTCTGATAATATCTTCGGCTATAATTTCTGTCGTCTCTCTTGTTAGTCGTATTATATCAGAGAAAATTGTCTGTCTGATTTTGGTGGTTTCAGTGTTAGCGAAAAATAAAATCGTTTCGTGTCATGCACGCCTAATTCGAAAATCTAAAAATTATTTCGTCACCTCAAATTAACCTCTCCGAATAATTTCAATTCAACGATTAACACTACTACTCGTTTAGAAGAGCAAATTTTCCAACTGATATGTTCCAAGCAAAAGTTCGTTCACGACATGCATTTCGATCATTCTGGTTGAATGCCACATTTTTAGTTAGATAAACTCGAACTGCAAATGCTTTAATCCGCCGTAAAGTATTTGATTTTAAACTAACTTAGGAAACATACAAATTGGTGCTGCAAAATTTTCTTTTGTCTGAAACCTTTCATTTCAACATCTCTCAATGTTAACCTTTCTATATGAAGTGTCACTGTGTAAATTTTGTCGCTCATAAGTCTTTTTGTTTCCTCAATCATAGTGTTTTTTAATAAATGTGTATCCACGCATATGAAATTAAGATTTTTACTACTACTACTACTGATAGATTTTGAAGGTCGGAATTGCCATCGGATTTTGATTAGGCTCTAAAATAAGGGAATGGCATAAATGGATGTGCGGAACAGACAATACCGAAGATGGTTGGCATGGCCATTCTTGCCTCAAAAGTGCAGGGAGATTTTCTATGCATTCAAATTCTTTTTTAAAGCCACGACACCTCCAGGGGTGTTCGAAAACTAATAGGGGGAAATTTAATTGCAATTATTTGGATGCAAGTAATTGACTGCACTTTGTTTTCTTGACTCATTCATTGATGTTAAGGCAAGCAATTAATTGGCAATAATAACACGTATTGATAACACTTATTTTAACAGTATTGTAGGCCTAATGTAGCCTGGAAATTTTTTCAGTGTGTGAATGACATTGACTTATGCCGCTAAGTTTGGAATGTCAGTTAATTCAATTTAAAAAAACATCCGACTATGGGGCAAAAAGACGGGGAAGGTTGTTAAAAATCTATCGTAAAATGCAGAACAATCAATCGTTTTCTTAAAAATATGTTTCAATTGAGAAAGCCCATTAATTGCACTTAATTATATAATTAATTGGCAGAAAAACCTCATTACATTTAACTGATTGCATTGGAAATAACTCAAAAATGGATTGCTAGTAGTTTTTAAACAACCCTGGACACCTCTGCAAGTAATCAGAAGCGACCAGAATGTTCGACTCTCGTTCCACGGGCTGTTGATAAGCAGTTCTTGTAGGGCGTAACTGTTTTAGACACACTAGCCCCCCTTAGTGCGGGATCAGTGGGTAACCCTGGTACGGTTATCGCTGAAACGAACGAGCGGATAAAAGATTTAGAAGATGATGGATATCTTTTTCAACCAGTAGGTTTGGAGATTCAGGGCGCGGTGGGCTCCAATACGGAAATTTTTCGTAGCAAGCTTTGTGAAAATCTAAGTATGGGTACGGTCGAGCCCAGGGCAGGCAGCTTGTTAAAACAGAAAATATAGTTGACAAGGCCCATTGCAAACGCCGCAATTTTACTCGGCACAAAAATGACAAAACAACATTCGACAGAACTTTTTTTAGTAACACATATTTTAATTTTTTTTCTCGTTTCAAGTTACCCCCTCGTATTGAGGAAACGTAATCCGTATCGAGTTTAAAATTAATCACATAAACCTAAAACAACGCGATAGCTATGGAAATTGAATAAATAGAAAGATTTGGAATTTTAAAGAATTTTTTGGAATTTAGGTTTCTAGATTTGAGACTTCATAACTCTCAGGAAAGTAGAAATTGTCTTATTTGGATAGAAAAATCACGTAGGAATGGAACAGCCCAAAAAAATAAAAAAAACAGATGAGTGAGAGACACTAAACACCAATAAAAAGAAGCTTCAGGGCCTTGAACACTCTTACGACATAAGTTTTATTCCCCAAAACGAGTTGAGCCGGAACGTTCAGTGGCAAATTCGAACTCAAGTCGAACCCTTTCAATTTACAGAAATTGGGAGGGAGAAGTGTATTTGGAGGCCCGATGCCTATCAGCTTTATACGAATGTGGAACATTCGTACGACGTAAAGTTTTTTTTCTGCCGGATGAGTAAAAGATAGAAACCAACAAGCGAGAGACAGAAATTTTTACAAAAAGGAAGTTTCCCGGACGTGGACACCTGTACGACACAACTGCTACTCCAAGAATCGAGTGTATTCTGAAGGTTGAGTGGCAGGTTTGGGATCGAGCCGAACGCTCTCGAATCCAGCAACTGGGATGATTTGAAATTAAGATTGAGTAGTAGAATTGAGGCCCGGTCCCCTTAATTTTAGCATGGGCGAGGAAAAGTCGTACGGTTTAACGCTACTGGGATGTGAAACACTCGTACCACACGAGTGTTTTCCCCCGAAGCCAGTCGAGCTGCAAAGTTCAGTTGTAGATTCGTTATCGAAGCGAACCCTTTCAAATGCGGAAATTGGGAGGGAGTAGTGGAGGCCCATTTCCCATTAGTTTTATACGGACGTGAACACTCGCTCAACCTGAAACCTCCCGTAGCCGCAAGTTGGAGGGAGTAGCGGAATTGGAGGTTCGGTGTTAATTAGGTTTGTACGGACGTGGAACATTCGAACGACGTGAGGAAATTTTTTACAACGTGAAGTGTTATCTCCTAGTCAAGTAAGAGATAAAAAACGTGAAGTGAGAGACAGAAAACACAAGTTAAAAAAAAGCCTTCGGACATAAACACCAAAATGTCTCGAGTGCTTTTTCCAAAATGGAGTGTAGCCTGAAAGTTCTGTGGCTAATTAGGGATCGAGTCGAACCCTTACGGACCCGGAAATTGGGAGGATAAGAAATTAAGAGAGAGTAGAGGGTTTGCAGGCCCGGTCATCTTTATTTTATTATGGACGAGGAACAATGGTACGGCTAGAATACTTTTTGTCTTTCGCTCGAAACAATCGAACGAGAGACAAAAAATATTAGTACAAAAAGCTTCCGGACATGGAACACTTGTAAGAGAAGAAGGTTATTTCCGAATCAAGCGGAACCGAAAAAATTAATGACAGCATGGGTTTTGACCTGAACTCTCACAAAATTCTAATTGGAGAAGAGAAGAGTAGTGATTCGTGATTATTGTAGTTGGAAAATTGAGTCGTGATTCGTGAATAGTGGATTTGGAGACCCTGTGCTCACTAGTTTAAACCAAACTGTATAGACTTTTCCGTTACAGAAATGCCCTGAACGCAAGAATTGAATGCCAAACCAAGATTTCTTTTCAGCGGATGAGTATTTAGGAGCGAGAAAAGGTTCAATCCATCTCCAATAGATTCGATATGCAATTTTCACTAGATATAATTTTAAAAATGGTATTTAGCCCTGTTTTCAGTCATAGACACGTTGTCTGGGGATTCGAAATCCAGCTATTTGACTCTGACTTGCGTGTTGTTGAAAGCTAAGTAGGATTCGTTCACTGCTAGATCGCAGTGAACGAATCGTTCACTCACATTAGATCGCATTCGTTGACCCTTTAACATACCAAAAGCAGCTGGCTAAGTGAAGAGGTCAGAAACATATCAAATTAGGGCATTTGACCTCCCGTCAGTTGACAATAGGGACTTTTTCCAGGTTCCCTCGCTGTGTATTTCTCGGCAATTGTTACATAAGTTGTTTTTGGCTCTTGTGGGTGGGCTTGGTAAAACACTTGATCATCATGATCAGCAAACGCTTAAGCAACGTAGCCTCCACTCTGAGCGAATGCTCTAGTTAAGCTCTCTTTTGTTGTATTTTGGGCTATCCAGATGGCTCGGACTCTCAAAACAAAAAGACTAAAAATAGTCTTAAAAAAATGCCGGTAAACCTCCGAAAACTAGCTTTTAATTAGAAAACTCGCAATCGAAGGTAATCTTTGTTTCTTATAACGGACGAGCCTAATTTACCTCCCATTAACCTGAGTATAAAAACACATAACCAAAAGATGTGCTGCAATGGTTCCAATGATACCCAAGATTTATTGTGGATGTTGCTCCCGTCGACTTCTGTTGCGTCTGCAGAACATCAATCCGCTTGTCGCCCAACCCTTTGGTCAGCGACAACTTTATCTTATTGCTCAAACACCATTCTAGATGGCGTAATTAATATACAACTAAAACACTTAATCTCCCAATCAGAAATGATATGATTTGCTCTGAAACAGTTAGTTGACTGGTTTTGTCTCATCGGTTCTTTGTTATTGGTCCCGCTTCAGTTTCAGTTTCTTTTAAATACAAAAGGTTTTGACCAAGATCTGATGAACGTGTTGAACTGACTGCTTTTTTGGGTCTGTACAATTATATATCCCCTACCCATCCACCTCTCCTCGTAGTCTAGTAACAAAAATTCCCATCCACACTCATTTTACTATTCGGCGAGGAGGGGATGTGTGACAGTCGGTCATATTTGGAAGTTTGACCTTGAGAAAACGTTTAGTCTTGATTTTGGGGTGAAATGCAATTTTTCAAAAATTCGAATTGAGCATGTCTCGCTCAAGTTTCTCACGACAACTGAAAATATCAGAATAATAAGATCAGAAGAATCGAACTACAATCGCGGGAAAGTAGTCAAGATAGCAGCGGGAAATTGCTATTTGCATTTTCCGATACATAATTCGAACGAAAGTAGAGCTGTCTTATTCGTCGCAGGAGACAGAAAACAATCGCGAGTGAAAAGAGAGTAAATTCAAGCGGACCAGAGTGAACCTTCGTTGGAAAGGTGGACAACCGAAGTCTCCCAATGGTCCAGACCATAAACTTATTTCTTGAGCTTAAACTAATTCAGTACAAACTTAATTACCCATCATATCTAGAGTTGCTTTATAGTTTAGTTACTCAATTCTAGAGGTCGTGTTGGTATGTGAGTACCAAATTTAACTTTCTTGAGTGTATTTTTTATTGTTATGTTGAATTAGGGAGAGTTTTTAGGTTGATCCATCTGAAATGGATGAAAGGTCCACTGTCTAGTAAAACGTAACTAGGCATAAGGTTCCGACCATTTTTTCAATGGCTCTCGTGTATTTTAGGTATTTTGAGACCTAAGAATTGGGGCGTTCTTATTTTCTAGAGTGGGGGTGTTTTGGTAGTGGCCTTTAAGCTGTAACAACGGTTTTAGTCTCATGTCGCAAATGAACCGAATTGGCTCCGACTGCTTGAGGTAGAAAAACACAAAAGATAGTGTCCCTGACTCTTGAGCCAATGGTTATAGGGCCTATTTTTCTTTAACTTCTTATGTGACTTAAGCAGGCGACTGTTTCATAGTGTTTTTATGGCGCTCCTGGGTGTTTTTACGACATCAAGACTACGGGATCAAACCCACCTGACACAGCTCCGGGCTAGATGCCCATTCTAGAGTACCGGTGGTACGGTTCAAAGAGAACATATTCACCTTCTGGTTGTACCGTGATAGCTTTTTAAGAAAACTTGAGAAAACTTCCCGGTGCGCATTCCGAAGTGAGGCCTAGCTAACCGAGTAAGGGGGGTCACCAGGGGGACAAAAAACGAGTAAAAGGGAAAAAGCGAAATAAAAAAACCAAAAAAGAATAGAAATAGGAACAAAAAACCATAAAACATAAAAAAGACGGTGACTTTGAATTCCAGATTAGGTGGATCAAATCTTTATATTAATTAAAATAGTATATCCATACTGTTTTCCAATAAGACCGATGGTCACGATCAAATCAGCAACGTTTTATAGGTGCCCAAGTGTGGGGCGTTGTAAGGTTTTCAGATAGCTTTTGATAGCAGCGGACCAGTAGGAGACTTGGTTGGAAGAGGTGCCCAGCGAAGTGGTAAAATGGACAACAAGGAGGCTCGACCACTGGGAGACTTGACTGGAACCAGTCAGCAGTGTGATCAAAGTAGAACGGGGCAAACGGAAGAAGGCTTAGAGAGGTTCTGTTTGGTCAAACGGGTATCGTTAAAATCCAATTTACATTTTAGGAAATAGGTGTAAAATTGAATAAGCGAATACCCACTGTTTTGAGGAAACGTTTTTACTTGAGCAGAGCTTGGAAACAGGTTCTACCGTTTTCTCTCGAGAGGTTAAGCACCCATCGCGCTTAGGGTAATTTTCTTTTCGGCTTAAGTGGGGGGCTAGACAGGGGGAAGGTTAGAACGGGGGCTGGTTAAGATAGAGGTTAGTGGTTGAAAATTGTAAAATTGAAAATTGGGGGACACATTATAGTAACTACACAACCGAAACCGTTACATTAGTAAACACAGAGTCTGGAACGATCCCTCTTTAGACTCAGAAGACGCAAGGATATCCAAATTTAAGATCGAATTAAGGTAGGTAACGTGGTCGGATCGGGTAAGGTGATCGGAAATAGACAGTTTTTACAACCCAAGAGGAAAATACCTCATAAGACCGTTAGTAGGGGAAGGACAAACGCGTGACAATCAGGTACCAGACATTTTTTGCGAAAAGACCACATTGGTTGCCTTTGAATTTTGGGTGTACTCACCATATTTTTTAAAATATTTTTTCATTTTTGTTTTTAATTTTTACGTTTTCGGATCAAACTTAATTGGGTTTTAACAAATTGGAAATCAAAAGGCACTTGTTAACAAGTCGTATTTCGACTTGCGTCGGATTAATAAAGGGAAAGTAATTTCAGGGTGGTTAGCAGGTAAAATTTTGATTAACAAGATTGGGTTTTGGGGGCTTTTTAATACTAGAGCTCTAGAGGTGGTACTGGGATAGTGGATCAGAATTTCCAATACTCGACACAAGGTACAGGGGAATTCATCAATCAGACGAAGAAACACTTGAGCTACGAGATTGGAAGATGTGCAAAGAGTCTAGCCGGCGGTCTTGGGATAGTGATCTAAGTGTCCCAACACTCAGTCTTGGGATAGTAATCTAAGTGTCCCAACACTAAGAAACAAGAGATCAGATTGTCCCAACACTCGAGCGAAGTCTCCTAGGGGGATTCAGAAGAGGTCCTGGGACAGTACGAAGTGTCGCAACACCCGAGCGAAGTCTCCTAGGAGGGTTCAGAAGAAGTCCTGGGCCAGTACGAAGTGTCCCAACACTCGAGCGAAGTCTCCTAGGAGGGTTTAGAAGAAGTCGTGGATCAGTACGAAGTGTACTAACACTCGAGCGAAGTATCCTAGGAGGGTTTAGAAGAAGTCCTGGGACAGTAAGAAGTGTCCCAACACTCGAGCGGAGTCTCCTGGGAGGGTTCGGAAAAGTCTTGGGACAGTACGAAGTGTCCCAACACTCGAGCGGAGTCTCCTGGGAGGGTTCGGAAAAGTCTTGGGACAGTACGAAAAGACCCAACACTTGAGCGAAGGGTTCTAGGATGGTTCAGAAAAGTCCTTGGACAGTAACGAAGTGTCCCAACACTTGAGAGAAGGGTCCTAGGAGGGTTCGGAAAAGTCCTGGGACAGTAACGAAGTGTCTCAACACTTGAGTGAAGGGTCCTAGGAGGGTTCAGAATAATCCTGGGACAGAAACGAAGTATACCAACACTTGAGCGAAGGGTCCTAGGAGGGTTCAGAAAAGTCTTGGGACAATAACAATAGTCCCAAAAAGAACACGAAGGGTCCTAGGAGGGTACATAAAAGCACTAGGACCGCACCAAGGTGTACCACGACCCCATCAAAGCATTCCAAAACTAGAACCAAGGGTCCCAAGGACTGAAATTGATTTAGATTTAAAACTTATTTAGACTAATTCGACTGATTTTAGTTTTTAACACATTAGGAAACTTTTTTAAAAATTTTCAATCGGATTTTGCAATAGGGACTTGTAAATATTAAAATTGTAAATAAAGAAAATGTATATAAAAATCATGAAGCGGAATAGGGTATCAATAAATGAAAAAAGAGTACCATGACAAAAGCAAAATCAAACCTCGTCGCAACGGAAAGCCACACTATCAAATCAGAAAGTAATGAGAAATAATATTTCAGTGAACATGGTCAATACAAAAAGCGTAAAGGAACACAAGGTCAAGGAGAAAGCTATGGAAGAACCAACTGTAATGGCTAGAGAAATCAATCTTGAGACACCAGATCAGAGTATTGACCGAGTGGAAAGGAAAACGACGGAATCGATGCCAATGCCAAATGCAGAAGAGCAAGAAAAGAAAACGATAGAGTTCTCACCGATTGACAATGTGGAGGAAACAACAAGCAACACGCCGGAAACGATAAAAGACGATTCTCAAACAAAATGAACGTCGTTCACACAGAGGATTGCAGCGATGGTCGGAATGAAACCAAAAGAGAAAGAGGAGGTGATGCCAACGACCGAGAAAGGCAAAACATTTGGGACAATTTCCGCAATTACAACAGAGGCCAAACAAGACGAAGAGCAGGTCACACATGGAGCAACAGCTAACCAAGAAAAAATAATTTCGCTTGAGCTGGGCGAAGTTGGCGCAAATTTGGCAAATTTGGCAAATTTGGCGAAGTTGATGGCAAAATTGGAGCAAATCGACAAGAAACTGAAATACAGCGAGGAGGCCGCCAAGATCTAAAAAGGAAATACGACATAACAAGAATGAGAACCTAGACAACTGCTTTAACCTGGCAAGGGAGACGGATGAGAAGCTACAACAGATGTCAGTCAAGGTAGAGGCTACCGACAAAGAGCGAGAAAAACATATCAAGAATGATATGGAAGTAATGGAGATACGGTATGACACCGTGAATGAGATGTTGGGGAGTCTAGAGACGAGAATGGATACAATGGGCAAGGATCATGCTGAAAATTCTTGTGCCATACAGTCCAAACTGGTTGCTGTCTTGAGGAATAGCCCAAGATAAATCAGTGGTGGAAAAGCCATCCGGAACTAGAGTTGATTTCATAGAACCACAGCGAAAGAAACGGGAATCCACACCGTTAGCACGGATCGATATTACCATGGCGTCAGGGGGATAAGGAACGCCATGAAGGTGGGAGCCTCAAACTCGACAAGGACGACAGATGAGTCAAAATTACATACGGGTGTACAACCGGATACCATGACGTGGGCCAATACCTGGGAAAGGATGCACAGGACGCTTGAAGCATTCGCAACAAAGAACATAGACTCAAGTGACAGAGGCAGTGTCACATCCCGGAAAACCTTCAAAAAACCCAAGAAATTCAAAGACAATTCGGATGGTTGCATTGATACATGGGTTGAGGTAATGAGACTACATCTAGAACAAGATAACTTGAACGACGAAAGGCAGGCCTGCACGGCAAGATTTAGCAATTTAGAAAGCACCGCACTAAAATGCGTGGTAGCAAAGAAAGAGGAGGAGCGTGATACAGCAGACAAAATTTTCGAGATACTGTTGAACCGATTCGGATCAGGGATGAAGGGTCATCACGCGATGATGAGGTTTGAAAAAAAGACAAAGGGAAGACGAGTCAATCGATCAATTCCTAGATGATCTCGAGAGCTTGAGAAGAAGAAGCGATCAGGAAGAGTCGACGAACAGAAGAAACTTCGGCATTACTTCAAAGTTCATTGACGGGGTGAGAAGTGACGACCTGAGGACGATGCTGGCAACGTTTTAAAAACTATCGAAGGATAATGCACCGACCCCAGAAGAGATGAGACAAAAGTCAAGAGAGTACATGTTAATGAAACCAAAAAAGTACTCATACTTAAGGTTAATGAAGGCAGGAACATAAAAGGGGGGAGCCAGCCACAAAGGTCGTCATGGTACAAGCCTAGAGACGACATGGACAAACGTAGGTCTTGCGCAAATTGTGTTTCAGTGGATCATCATGTGGCGCATTGCACGACATACAAGCAGGGCATGAAGAGCTTGGGATACGCATCGGAAGAAGAGGACAACAATCAAACGAAGGAACATGAGTTTTACAGTGGCTTGATCATCAAGATAGGCGCGAGATGTTTTTCTGCAATCAAGAAGGCCATTTCAGAATGGAATGTCCTTTGTATTGGGAGGCGGTGAATAATCAGAATCAACCGAAACACAAACTAGCACTGGCCGCAGTGCAAAACAATAGGAACAGACAAGCTGAAAATGATTTGAACAACAAAGAAGCAGCAAGTGGTGAATTATCAACAAAGACAGTAAAGGCCGTGACACAAAAAAAAGATGCCACGGGAGCCGAGAAGAGAAATTCTCTGTAGATAAACTACGAGAGAGCAGCTGCAGAGGCGGTTAACAAGGCAAAGCAAGTTTTGGCGACCAAAGAAATCGAACAACGGCTGAAACAGGAAATGGAAAAACAGAGATTGAATGAAACGCTCTGTATGACAAGATCAGAACCATAGACCGGAGAAAACTCGATGAGCAGGGGCAATTGTAACACTTTGAAGATGGTGACTGGACAACCATTTGGCATCACGAAAATAGGGGCAAAAATGATGTCAATAATCACAGTGGGTGGCCACGAAGTAACAAGAAATCTGAGTGAACCGAGTGATCAGACAAAAATGCACATAGATGTGTACGCGGAAAACTTCAGTGCAATAAGCCCGCAAACTCCTTCTAGAGCTTTAAGGGCATTACTCACGAGAGGTGGTAGTAAATCAGTTCGCATAGACAACAGATACGCGGAAGCCTATGGTCCACATGAGGTCATTTTGAATATAGATGGAATAAACATCTACACAAAAACGATGATAACATGTGATGAGCATCTAGCCGGGCAAATCTATGTTGGCGGAGAGGAACTCAAAGTGAGATCCATTGGGCACTGTGCTATTGCTGGGAGAGATGCCATGCATCTGGGAACGGAAGCAGACGTGTCTGCACACTTATTGGACATAAGCGGAAAGAAGACACAACTGCGTGGGTTGTTGGACACGGGAGCTGTCTTGAGTGAAATACCAATTGAGACTTAGAGAAGAATGGGATTCGGTAAAGATGACCTGATTGACTCAAGAATACGGCTGTCAGCGGCAAACAAGGGGGCGCTTCGGGTTATGGGTACGACACCAATAATAGCCCTAAACCTGGGGGAACGCAATTTGTGGATGAGCTTTTTGGTGATGGAGAATATAGATGAGTCTGACCAATTCATTTTATGCAGAGATTTCATCAGGAATTTCGATGCAACAATTGATCGTAACAATGCGATGTTCAGGATTCGGAACCAGGAAAGGAAGTACGTATTTAAACCGGTAAATTTGATAATGGCGAATGAAAATAAGGCTCTAATGTTCTTGAGTAGGAGGGTAATGCTGAAAGCAAATGAGGCGGCAATAGTAAGTTTACGGATGAAAAAATATAATGAACTCAGCGACAATAAACAGTATGTATAAAACGCAATCCAAACAGTCAAAGTGCTGCTATTTTAGGAAGATCCTTCTCGATAACCAGAGTGGCCTCTGCGTCAGTGTCTTGTTGAATACGCTTGCTATACCAATCACAATATAGAGGGGGAGGAAGCTAGGATACACACTGCCCGCAAAAACTAGATATGAAACGATTGAAAATGTGAAAGAAAATTTGTATCTTGAGAAGATTGAAGAAAATAAAAAGTTCATCAGGTCTTGTGAAGTCACTTAAGTCAGAGGCAGACGATGGACTGTCGAGCTCTTCGAAACTTCCAGAAAGACCCACGCTAGAGGAATTGGAAATGGATAAACCAGTATTACCAGAGATTGAACATTTAAGAGGAAAGGTAACAGACGAACAGCTCGAAGCCATCAAGGACGTTCTAGATAGGAATCAGGGTGTTTTTTTGAGACATAAGGCAGACATTGGATACTGCAACTTTGTTGAACATGAAATAGGTACGAGAAGAACCGGCGGTGCCGCATAGGGAGGGGCGAGGCGTATGACCCCAAACAAATCGGATGCTTGTAGAAAAGAGATAGATACCCTACTAGAGTATGACATGATAGAACCATCCCAGCCACCATGGGCGTGTGGAGTAGTGATGGCTAAAAAGAAAGGAGACCAACTTAGGTTTTGTTGTGACTCTCGATATCCGAACTCCGTCACGGTGAAGAATGCATATCCCATAACTAGGATAGATGAAAGTCTCTCAAAATTTGGTGACGCAAAATTTTTATCATTCATGATCTATGGTCGGCCTTTTGGCAGGTACCACTGAGGAAGCAGGACAGAGACAAGACTGGTTTTGCTTGCGAACTGGGATTGTTTCAATGGAAAAGGATGCTTTTTGGCCTCTGCAATGCGACAGCCACCTTCCAACGACTAATGGCACAAGAGCTGACGAGCGTAACAAAGAAATATGGCAATTTAGTAATGTGCTACGTAGATGACGTGGTGATTGCAATACCCACTCTGGAGGACCACATTGAAATACTGGACGAGGTGTTTGCTTGTAAGAAGAGAGCAGGACTGAAGTGCAAGCCATCGAACTATAAAGTTTTCAAGGACTCGATCAAAAAACTGGGAAGAATGGTGGACCAGACCCAGATGCGGTAGAGCAAGTACTAACTTGGAAATTGCCAAAAACAGAACACCAGTTGATGAGCTTCTTAGGTTTCGCAAACAACTACAGGGAGTTCATCAAGGACTAGGCAGACAAAGTATATCCAATGCAACAACTCATGAGGCACAAGGGTAAAAAGTTCACGTGGAATAACGCAGCAGAGGAATCATTTCAAAGAATAAAAACGGAGTTGTGCGAAGCACCAGTGCTGGGTATGACCACGGAAAAGGGAATGTACGTGCTGGACACGGATGCATCGGTGGTAGCGATCTCTGGAATATTCCACCAAGAACAGGAATGGAACGGAAAGACAGTCTTGAGACCGATAGCTTACGGGAGCAAAGTCTTGAGTTATACAAAGATGAAGTACGGAGCATGCAAAGCGGAAATGTTCGCGGTAGTCACCTTTGTTGAAAAATATAGGGCATACCTAGGTAGCAAGCAATTCAAGCTGCGAGTCGACAACAGAGCATTCAGTTGGTTAAAAACGTCCTCAATGGACCAGAGCTACATCGGGAGATGGATAGTGCGCATGGATGGTTACAACTTGATTATTGAGCACAGAACAAGAGACAAACATCAAAATGTCGACAGCTTGAGCAAACAGACGGATTTTTACGAGAGACAGGAGCAAAGGGAGGCCGACAGGCCGAAAATCAAACATGGCTTCTCATTTATGGACAAGGAGACGTATGACAGTCTCTCACTCACAAGGTGGCTTGACAAGTCAGGGAAACCAATAGAGGACCCTCCCGAGCTACCAATAGAAAATGAGACGAAAAAAATTCTCAAGAAGAAATCGGGGATGCTCAAGTCGAAGATAGTGAGGGAAACTCTAAAAGCAAAAAGCTGTGACCTCGATGAAGTGGAGACAAGAAGGGTGACGATAGGAGAAGATCTGAGGAGACTACTCGAGAAACTAGCCGACGATAAACCGGTAGCCCGGAACAATGATGAAGACAAACCAGAAGTCAACATATTGAAAAGAGGGGAAGCGGCTCAAGGCGAGGACTCAACAATATGGCAACTTGGCGACAAGGAAATTTTGCGGACATTAGTTGAGAAGATCCCAGAGGACATTCAAAGACAGACCACGCTTCGGAAGAAGAAAGTGACGTACAAGAAGGAAGCCGAACACCTGGGACCAGATCAAGAATCCTGGGAGTGGTCAAAACCGGAAGGAGACAGTGAGGAAGAGAATTTGTCCGGGGAGTCGGAAGAATGGGAGGATGACTCAGAGAAGAGTGGTGATGATCAAGACAGTCTTTGCATGATATTAGCAGAAGAGAAAACGATGAACCAAGACAGGGAACTGCAAACAGACTCTTCCGCAGGAACTTACAACCTAGAGCAACAAGATGCGAACGGAGGAGAAGAGCTTGAGAAGATAGCGGTGTCGAGGAACCATTCAAGGAGCTATCGTGCAACTCAAACGTCAGGACAAACCTGGAACCGGATGATGACAGGGAAGTCCTGAGAAAGACAGTTTGCGATAAGCTAAAAAAACGACATCCACAGTCCCCGGAGAACTGAATGGTCAAATGATGGTATTAAGGGAACAGGTCAAAGCGAGATACAGACTATCGGATCTGATACGAGCCCAGAAGAATGACAAGATGACGAGCAATCTCTCCAAATGGATCTGGACTGGGGACAAGGAGAAAGGAGTAGTTACAAGATCTTGTGCCAGTTCTACAAGGAGAGAAGGGATTTACTCTATCATACAGCTGATAGTGTGGTAGCCTGCAAGAGGAAAGATGAGGAAAAGATATTGCACAAGCATAATCTCATCATATTACCACAGCTACACCAGACGGAAGTGTTGTTCAGATCGCACGACCAGATGGCAAGTTACCAGTGCAGTCACTGGTTCCTAGCCTGTCTCCTAATAAGCTAATACCTTTTACTATTTGCTTTCTTATATCCACTTAAGTTTTTGGCAAAAATAGTACCCCTCCGGTTCGACAAAAACAGGACCCCTCCGGATTGGCAAAAATAGTACCCCTCCGGATTGGCAAAAACAAGACCCCTCCGGATTGGCAAAATTGAGACCCCTCCGGATTGGCAAAAATAGTACCCCTCCGGATTGGCAAAAAAAGGACCCCTCCAGATTGGCAAAATTGGGACCTATCCGGATTACCAAAATTGGGACCCTCCGGATTGGCAAAAACAAGACCCCACCGGATTGGCAAAATTGGGACCCCTCCGGATTGGCAAAAACAGGACCCCTCCGGATTGGCATAAACAGCTTTTCCGGGACTTTTAAAATATTCATCCTATACCCTTCCGGGTAAGTTCTCCGATGCTGTTATGCTGTAGGAACTAACTAGGAAGGATGTATTTTCTGTCCAAAGACCATTCCGGATTAAAGCTAAACCTCCTATTTGACAATTCACCTTAACTGTGAAGGGTCTTATAAATAGCCTAATATCGACTCGACTATGGTTTTCTGCTTTCCTTAGCCTTCCCTTTTTGTCTAGAACAGCGTAAAATTGCCATAATCAACCGTAACTACCCTTTGGTAGGGATGTGAGGGCTTTCCAAAAATTTTTTTTAAAAACGTGAAGGGTCTACATTCCCGAATTAGTGAGTTTGCTAAAAACAGTCTTAAAAATTTTTCACGGTTATTTTTTGAATAATTGATAGTTCTATGAGTAAGCTCACCTAATTTTTGATCTAATGGTACTAAAATCAACTGGATTTGTCCAGCTGTTCCAAAGTTTTTAACCAAAACGTCTTTTTTCTAAAATCAAAAAAATTTTCTCTCTTATAAGTTCCGCCTAACTTTTTTTCGCAATTTTGTTCTTTTCGACCTAAAAATTATTGATCCGAGCTCAAAAGGCCTCTACTTGTCTAGTTCAATGCGAAAAACCCGATCTTAAACGTTCCAGCTGAAAAAATTTTCCAAAAAAAATGCTATTTGGACCCTTCCGGATTGATGAATCCACTAAATCAAACACGTTAAGTTCGATTTCACTGTAACCCAGAAGGTTATTGGCAAACCGGTTTTAAAACCTGTTGATTCCTTTGTGAAAGTTATCAGCAAAACATTTTTTACTGTCCTAACTCAAAAATTTCAAAAAAAAATTTCTTATTTTGTAGTGTTTTTTTTTCAAACCTCAAGAAACTTCGGTTTTTGGTACCCAATTAGTTCCAACCACTTCTGAACAAAACCTCATCGGTTCTACCTATTATACTAGCACAATTTCAATGTACCTCACTACTTCAGCGCTTTTTTTTTGTTTCAAAAAAGATCGATATCTCAAAAATCGCGATTTGTGGGGGGTCAAATTATCGCTATTTTGACACTAAAAACCGGTCTGCTTACTGTGTTTTTCACTGACAAAAGGTATAAGAGTATTAATATAGGCTGCATAAATAGTAAGACTAGTATTATTTTACCCGTCTGGGTTTGTTCAATACCCGAATTAAGGTGTTTAACTCGAAAATTCGCAGTTCGGTGAAGGGTCACTACAGTGCAGTCACTGTCGAGCCCCCCACAGATTAATATCATACTTTGTGTACCAAAAGGGATATAAAACTTGTTAACGATACGCAACAGTCGATTGTTGTTGCCCGTGAGACCTTGCCGGCTGCTCCTTGCACTGCTCGGCGGATCAGTTTTTTACTCCTATCAATTGAACCATCCGGATTGAGCGCAAATTAGCATTAATGTGCTTAAACACTCAAACGACCCTACAGTACAAGCAACAGAAAAAGCCACGGTTTTGATCGTAACTATTCTGTTTGATATAAATGCCTCTAATACTTATGACAGACTTATAACACTAATGAGAAAGTTCCAGTCATAAACAAGGGCATTGCGCAAAAACGATACAGAAATGTTTTAAGCTCCGATCTGTGACTTAAATTTTGTTGTTTGGTTGTATTATGGTGATTTTTGATTTGTTAGAGTAGTTTTGATGAAATACCGTTTTTGACAGCACATTTCAGGTAATGGGAAACAGCTGCGCATACTTCGATCACATTTATCAATACAACTGGTGGAAAGCGAGACTGAATTCAATCTTTGTTCCTGGTTTGAATTTTGGTTTCCTTCTATGTTCAATCGTAGTTCATTTGGTAAAAGGGAGGCTTTACGCTTTATAATAACAAATTGGTTCAAAGAATTTTAGTTGTTAGATTTCCCAGCAGGATGAAAAAAAACCAGTGATCCAGTTTTTTCAAAATGGGTAGTGTTATTTCGCTTGCGATCAGCAAGCGTTATCAAATCGGAATTTAGACTTTTTATTGGGTTCACAACTAGCTAAACAAAATCACCTCGAAATCATAAAGTTTAAATTGAACTACTGGCTACTAGTTACTACTGAGTACTGGTACATGTTATATCTAAAACTAAAACCCATAAGATAATTAATTTTAATATCATTTTTATATTAGTTTTTTTAATTAATTTTTGTATTACTTTTCTGCTCAGGATTTTTGGCTTCATGCTGGTCGACTTAATCTCCGTCGGTTCAGTGTCCGATTTGTGTAGTCCTAGTTTGTTCAATACCCGAACTAAGGTGCTTAACTCGGATATTCGCAGTTCCGTGAAGGGTCACTACAGTGCAGTCACTGTCGAGCCCCCCACAGATTAATATCTTAATTTTTGAACCAAAAGGGATACAAAACTTGTTAACAATACGCAACAGTCGATTGTTGTTGCCCGTGAGACCTTGCCTGCTGCTCCTTGCACTGTTCGGCGGATCAGGTTTTTACTCCTATCAGTTGACCCATCCGGATTGAGCGCAAATTAGCATTAATGTGCTTAAACACTCAAACAACCCTACAGTACAGGCAACAGAAAAAACCACGGTTTTGATCGTAACTATTCTGTTTGATATAAATGCCTCTAACACTTATGACAGACTTATAACACTAATGAGAAAGTTCCAGTCAAAAACAGGGGCATTGCGCAAAAACGATACAGAAATGTTTTTGGATAGAAGCTCCGATCGGTGACTTAAATTTTGTTGTTTGGATGTATTATGGTGATTATTGATTTGTTAGGGTAGTTTTGATGAAATACCGATTTTGACAGCACATTTCAGGTAATGGGAAACAGCTGCGCATACTTCGATCACATCATTCTATACAACTGGTGGAAAGCGAGGCTGAATTCAGTCTTTTTTCCTGGTTTGAATTTTGGTTTCCTTCTAAGTTCAATCGTAGTTCATTTGGTAAAAGGGAGGCTTTATGCTCTATAATAACAAAGTGGTTCAAAGAATTTTAGTTCTTAGATTTCCCAGCAGGATGAAAAAAAAACCAGTGATCCGGTTTTCTCAAAATGGGTAGTATTACTTCGCTTGCGATCAGCAAGCGTTATCAAATCGGAATTTAGACTTTTTATTGGGTTCACAACTAGCTCAACAAAATCAGCTCAAAATCATGAAAGTTTTAATTGAGCTTCTGGCTACTAGTTACTACTGAGTATTGGTACATGTTATATCTAAAACTAAAACCCATAAGATAATTAATTTTAATATCATTTTTATATTAGTTTTTTTAATTAATTTTTGTAATACTTTTCTGCTCAGGTTTTTTGGCATCATGCTTGTCGACTTAATCTCCGTCGGTTCAGTTTCCGATTTTTGTAGCCCTAGTTTGTTCAATACCCGATCTAAGGTGCTCATCTCGGATATTCGCAGTTCCGTGAAGGGTCACTACAGTGCAGTCACTGTCGAGCCCCACACAGATTACTATCTTACTTTTTGTACCAAAAGGGATAAAAACTTGTTAACGAAACCCAACAGTCAATTGTTGTTGTCCTTGAGCCGCTTCTTGTCGCTCCTCGCACTGCTTGCCGGATTAGTCTTCTTTTCTAATCCCAAGACCCTTCCGGATTGAGCGCAAATTAACATTAACGTGCCTGAATACTCAAACAACCCTGGAGTACAAGCAACACAAACTGGCCACAAAGTTTGATCGTAAAGATCCTGACTGAAATAAACGCCTGTAACAACAATATATCTAACAGCAACAAACGGAAGGGTCGGGTCACATCTCATCTGGAGGGATGATTTCTACTGATTTTATACTTTTTTTACTTTTATTGTTTTTTTCGTTCATTTATTTGTTTTTTCTTAGGTACTATACTACTTTTTGTTTGGTTTCCTGTATATCGTTAATTGTTTTTGGTCACAAACCTCTCAGGGAACGACGGGACGGCCAATCCCCCACCCTTCCTGGAACGTGAATTTTCGGTCTTAACTAGGTTAAAACGCTATTAACGGGAATCCGGAAGGCTTCCGCGTTCCAAACTACCCTTCCGCCCCGTTGATTAGGGCCTTGTTATGAGCATCCCCTCGGCGCGGAGTGCTCGTCAATGGTTCTGCCGGTCATGAAGTTAAAAAGAATTACACCCAGGAGCGCCATAAAAACATCTATGTAAAATTCGCCCGGAAGTCATATCGACGGAAAATAAAGCGAGGTTCTAAAACGACTGGCCAGCGTCTGAACAAAGCTCGTAGTTGTTGCCGCTGAGACTACTGTTGTTCTGATTTCGCAGTTTCAGTGTGTGCGAAATAATAAAAGGTTACGTGTCTTTCACGTCCAAATCGATTAGCATGTCAGTCAAAACTAACCCCTCCCGATTTGTCTGATCGTTGAATTAACGTCACTAATTCATCAAAACCATAAATTTTCCCAGTTAGATGTTCCAATATAAATCGGAATGCGAAATTGCATTTTGACCATTCTGGTCTTTTGTCACAATAATGTCTTTGGGGGTCGAGCCTCCGATTCCGTGCTTTTTCAGTAATAACGTCGTTATTACTCCCAATTCGTGGCACGGGAGGGTTCTGCTCCTTCCTTCCACACTGAAGCCTCCTTTCAGTCTATGGTCTCCAATTAGTTGTCTTATCGTGCGCGATTGTCACGATAAGAGGCTTTGTTTTTTATATCGTTCTCGTTCGACTATCTCTCACTAATTCGGTTGTTGTTGTGTTTTTTGTCCTTTTTTAGTCAAAAATAGACATTTCCGCATTTCTCAGAATCACATCTCGTCTGGAGGGATGATTTCTATTGATTTTACACTTTTTTAATGTTTTTGGTTTTTTCGTTCATTTATTTGTTTTTTCTTAGGTACTATACTACTTTTTGTTTGGTTTCCTGTATATCGTTAATTGTTTTTGGTCACAAACCTCTCAGGGAACGACGGGACGGCCAATCCCCCACCCTTCCTGGAACGTGAATTTTCGGTCTTAACTAGGTTAAAACGCTATTAACGGGAATCCGGAAGGCTTCCGCGTTCCAAACTACCCTTCCGCCCCGTTGATTAGGGCCTTGTTATGAGCATCCCCTCGGCGCGGAGTGCTCGTCAATGGTTCTGCCGGTCATGAAGTTAAAAAGAATTACACCCAGGAGCGCCATAAAAACATCTATGTAAAATTCGCCCGGAAGTCATATAGGATACACACTGCCCGCAAAAACTAGATATGAAACGATTGAAAATGTGAAAGAAAATTTGTATCTTGAGAAGATTGAAGAAAATAAAAAGTTCATCAGGTCTTGTGAAGTCACTTAAGTCAGAGGCAGACGATGGACTGTCGAGCTCTTCGAAACTTCCAGAAAGACCCACGCTAGAGGAATTGGAAATGGATAAACCAGTATTACCAGAGATTGAACATTTAAGAGGAAAGGTAACAGACGAACAGCTCGAAGCCATCAAGGACGTTCTAGATAGGAATCAGGGTGTTTTTTTGAGACATAAGGCAGACATTGGATACTGCAACTTTGTTGAACATGAAATAGGTACGAGAAGAACCGGCGGTGCCGCATAGGGAGGGGCGAGGCGTATGACCCCAAACAAATCGGATGCTTGTAGAAAAGAGATAGATACCCTACTAGAGTATGACATGATAGAACCATCCCAGCCACCATGGGCGTGTGGAGTAGTGATGGCTAAAAAGAAAGGAGACCAACTTAGGTTTTGTTGTGACTCTCGATATCCGAACTCCGTCACGGTGAAGAATGCATATCCCATAACTAGGATAGATGAAAGTCTCTCAAAATTTGGTGACGCAAAATTTTTATCATTCATGATCTATGGTCGGCCTTTTGGCAGGTACCACTGAGGAAGCAGGACAGAGACAAGACTGGTTTTGCTTGCGAACTGGGATTGTTTCAATGGAAAAGGATGCTTTTTGGCCTCTGCAATGCGACAGCCACCTTCCAACGACTAATGGCACAAGAGCTGACGAGCGTAACAAAGAAATATGGCAATTTAGTAATGTGCTACGTAGATGACGTGGTGATTGCAATACCCACTCTGGAGGACCACATTGAAATACTGGACGAGGTGTTTGCTTGTAAGAAGAGAGCAGGACTGAAGTGCAAGCCATCGAACTATAAAGTTTTCAAGGACTCGATCAAAAAACTGGGAAGAATGGTGGACCAGACCCAGATGCGGTAGAGCAAGTACTAACTTGGAAATTGCCAAAAACAGAACACCAGTTGATGAGCTTCTTAGGTTTCGCAAACAACTACAGGGAGTTCATCAAGGACTAGGCAGACAAAGTATATCCAATGCAACAACTCATGAGGCACAAGGGTAAAAAGTTCACGTGGAATAACGCAGCAGAGGAATCATTTCAAAGAATAAAAACGGAGTTGTGCGAAGCACCAGTGCTGGGTATGACCACGGAAAAGGGAATGTACGTGCTGGACACGGATGCATCGCTGGTAGCGATCTCTGGAATATTCCACCAAGAACAGGAATGGAACGGAAAGACAGTCTTGAGACCGATAGCTTACGGGAGCAAAGTCTTGAGTTATACAAAGATGAAGTACGGAGCATGCAAAGCGGAAATGTTCGCGGTAGTCACCTTTGTTGAAAAACATAGGGCATACCTAGGTAGCAAGCAATTCAAGCTGCGAGTCGACAACAGAGCATTCAGTTGGTTAAAAACGTCCTCAATGGACCAGAGCTACATCGGGAGATGGATAGTGCGCATGGATGGTTACAACTTGATTATTGAGCACAGAACAAGAGACAAACATCAAAATGTCGACAGCTTGAGCAAACAGACGGATTTTTACGAGAGACAGGAGCAAAGGGAGGCCGACAGGCCGAAAATCAAACATGGCGTCTCATTTATGGACAAGGAGACGTATGACAGTCTCTCACTCACAAGGTGGCTTGACAAGTCAGGGAAACCAATAGAGGACCCTCCCGAGCTACCAATAGAAAATGAGACGAAAAAAATTCTCAAGAAGAAATCGGGGATGCTCAAGTCGAAGATAGTGAGGGAAACTCTAAAAGCAAAAAGCTGTGACCTCGATGAAGTGGAGACAAGAAGGGTGACGATAGGAGAAGATCTGAGGAGACTACTCGAGAAACTAGCCGACGATAAACCGGTAGCCCGGAACAATGATGAAGACAAACCAGAAGTCAACATATTGAAAAGAGGGGAAGCGGCTCAAGGCGAGGACTCAACAATATGGCAACTTGGCGACAAGGAAATTTTGCGGACATTAGTTGAGAAGATCCCAGAGGACATTCAAAGACAGACCACGCTTCGGAAGAAGAAAGTGACGTACAAGAAGGAAGCCGAACACCTGGGACCAGATCAAGAATCCTGGGAGTGGTCAAAACCGGAAGGAGACAGTGAGGAAGAGAATTTGTCCGGGGAGTCGGAAGAATGGGAGGATGACTCAGAGAAGAGTGGTGATGATCAAGACAGTCTTTGCATGATATTAGCAGAAGAGAAAACGATGAACCAAGACAGGGAACTGCAAACAGACTCTTCCGCAGGAACTTACAACCTAGAGCAACAAGATGCGAACGGAGGAGAAGAGCTTGAGAAGATAGCGGTGTCGAGGAACCATTCAAGGAGCTATCGTGCAACTCAAACGTCAGGACAAACCTGGAACCGGATGATGACAGGGAAGTCCTGAGAAAGACAGTTTGCGATAAGCTAAAAAAACGACATCCACAGTCCCCGGAGAACTGAATGGTCAAATGATGGTATTAAGGGAACAGGTCAAAGCGAGATACAGACTATCGGATCTGATACGAGCCCAGAAGAATGACAAGATGACGAGCAATCTCTCCAAATGGATCTGGACTGGGGACAAGGAGAAAGGAGTAGTTACAAGATCTTGTGCCAGTTCTACAAGGAGAGAAGGGATTTACTCTATCATACAGCTGATAGTGTGGTAGCCTGCAAGAGGAAAGATGAGGAAAAGATATTGCACAAGCATAATCTCATCATATTACCACAGCTACACCAGACGGAAGTGTTGTTCAGATCGCACGACCAGATGGCAAGTTACCAGTGCAGTCACTGGTTCCTAGCCTGTCTCCTAATAAGCTAATACCTTTTACTATTTGCTTTCTTATATCCACTTAAGTTTTTGGCAAAAATAGTACCCCTCCGGTTCGACAAAAACAGGACCCCTCCGGATTGGCAAAAATAGTACCCCTCCGGATTGGCAAAAACAAGACCCCTCCGGATTGGCAAAATTGAGACCCCTCCGGATTGGCAAAAATAGTACCCCTCCGGATTGGCAAAAAAAGGACCCCTCCAGATTGGCAAAATTGGGACCTATCCGGATTACCAAAATTGGGACCCTCCGGATTGGCAAAAACAAGACCCCACCGGATTGGCAAAATTGGGACCCCTCCGGATTGGCAAAAACAGGACCCCTCCGGATTGGCATAAACAGCTTTTCCGGGACTTTTAAAATATTCATCCTATACCCTTCCGGGTAAGTTCTCCGATGCTGTTATGCTGTAGGAACTAACTAGGAAGGATGTATTTTCTGTCCAAAGACCATTCCGGATTAAAGCTAAACCTCCTATTTGACAATTCACCTTAACTGTGAAGGGTCTTATAAATAGCCTAATATCGACTCGACTATGGTTTTCTGCTTTCCTTAGCCTTCCCTTTTTGTCTAGAACAGCGTAAAATTGCCATAATCAACCGTAACTACCCTTTGGTAGGGATGTGAGGGCTTTCCAAAAATTTTTTTTAAAAACGTGAAGGGTCTACATTCCCGAATTAGTGAGTTTGCTAAAAACAGTCTTAAAAATTTTTCACGGTTATTTTTTGAATAATTGATAGTTCTATGAGTAAGCTCACCTAATTTTTGATCTAATGGTACTAAAATCAACTGGATTTGTCCAGCTGTTCCAAAGTTTTTAACCAAAACGTCTTTTTTCTAAAATCAAAAAAATTTTCTCTCTTATAAGTTCCGCCTAACTTTTTTTCGCAATTTTGTTCTTTTCGACCTAAAAATTATTGATCCGAGCTCAAAAGGCCTCTACTTGTCTAGTTCAATGCGAAAAACCCGATCTTAAACGTTCCAGCTGAAAAAATTTTCCAAAAAAAATGCTATTTGGACCCTTCCGGATTGATGAATCCACTAAATCAAACACGTTAAGTTCGATTTCACTGTAACCCAGAAGGTTATTGGCAAACCGGTTTTAAAACCTGTTGATTCCTTTGTGAAAGTTATCAGCAAAACATTTTTTACTGTCCTAACTCAAAAATTTCAAAAAAAATTTCTTATTTTGTAGTGTTTTTTTTTCAAACCTCAAGAAACTTCGGTTTTTGGTACCCAATTAGTTCCAACCACTTCTGAACAAAACCTCATCGGTTCTACCTATTATACTAGCACAATTTCAATGTACCTCACTACTTCAGCGCTTTTTTTTTGTTTCAAAAAAGATCGATATCTCAAAAATCGCGATTTGTGGGGGGTCAAATTATCGCTATTTTGACACTAAAAACCGGTCTGCTTACTGTGTTTTTCACTGACAAAAGGTATAAGAGTATTAATATAGGCTGCATAAATAGTAAGACTAGTATTATTTTACCCGTCTGGGTTTGTTCAATACCCGAATTAAGGTGTTTAACTCGAAAATTCGCAGTTCGGTGAAGGGTCACTACAGTGCAGTCACTGTCGAGCCCCCCACAGATTAATATCATACTTTGTGTACCAAAAGGGATATAAAACTTGTTAACGATACGCAACAGTCGATTGTTGTTGCCCGTGAGACCTTGCCGGCTGCTCCTTGCACTGCTCGGCGGATCAGTTTTTTACTCCTATCAATTGAACCATCCGGATTGAGCGCAAATTAGCATTAATGTGCTTAAACACTCAAACGACCCTACAGTACAAGCAACAGAAAAAGCCACGGTTTTGATCGTAACTATTCTGTTTGATATAAATGCCTCTAATACTTATGACAGACTTATAACACTAATGAGAAAGTTCCAGTCATAAACAAGGGCATTGCGCAAAAACGATACAGAAATGTTTTAAGCTCCGATCTGTGACTTAAATTTTGTTGTTTGGTTGTATTATGGTGATTTTTGATTTGTTAGAGTAGTTTTGATGAAATACCGTTTTTGACAGCACATTTCAGGTAATGGGAAACAGCTGCGCATACTTCGATCACATTTATCAATACAACTGGTGGAAAGCGAGACTGAATTCAATCTTTGTTCCTGGTTTGAATTTTGGTTTCCTTCTATGTTCAATCGTAGTTCATTTGGTAAAAGGGAGGCTTTACGCTTTATAATAACAAATTGGTTCAAAGAATTTTAGTTGTTAGATTTCCCAGCAGGATGAAAAAAAAACCAGTGATCCAGTTTTTTCAAAATGGGTAGTGTTATTTCGCTTGCGATCAGCAAGCGTTATCAAATCGGAATTTAGACTTTTTATTGGGTTCACAACTAGCTAAACAAAATCACCTCGAAATCATAAAGTTTAAATTGAACTACTGGCTACTAGTTACTACTGAGTACTGGTACATGTTATATCTAAAACTAAAACCCATAAGATAATTAATTTTAATATCATTTTTATATTAGTTTTTTTAATTAATTTTTGTATTACTTTTCTGCTCAGGATTTTTGGCTTCATGCTGGTCGACTTAATCTCCGTCGGTTCAGTGTCCGATTTGTGTAGTCCTAGTTTGTTCAATACCCGAACTAAGGTGCTTAACTCGGATATTCGCAGTTCCGTGAAGGGTCACTACAGTGCAGTCACTGTCGAGCCCCCCACAGATTAATATCTTAATTTTTGTACCAAAAGGGATACAAAACTTGTTAACAATACGCAACAGTCGATTGTTGTTGCCCGTGAGACCTTGCCTGCTGCTCCTTGCACTGTTCGGCGGATCAGGTTTTTACTCCTATCAGTTGACCCATCCGGATTGAGCGCAAATTAGCATTAATGTGCTTAAACACTCAAACAACCCTACAGTACAGGCAACAGAAAAAACCACGGTTTTGATCGTAACTATTCTGTTTGATATAAATGCCTCTAACACTTATGACAGACTTATAACACTAATGAGAAAGTTCCAGTCAAAAACAGGGGCATTGCGCAAAAACGATACAGAAATGTTTTTGGATAGAAGCTCCGATCGGTGACTTAAATTTTGTTGTTTGGATGTATTATGGTGATTATTGATTTGTTAGGGTAGTTTTGATGAAATACCGATTTTGACAGCACATTTCAGGTAATGGGAAACAGCTGCGCATACTTCGATCACATCATTCTATACAACTGGTGGAAAGCGAGGCTGAATTCAGTCTTTTTTCCGGGTTTGAATTTTGGTTTCCTTCTAAGTTCAATCGTAGTTCATTTGGTAAAAGGGAGGCTTTATGCTCTATAATAACAAAGTGGTTCAAAGAATTTTAGTTCTTAGATTTCCCAGCAGGATGAAAAAAAACCAGTGATCCGGTTTTCTCAAAATGGGTAGTATTACTTCGCTTGCGATCAGCAAGCGTTATCAAATCGGAATTTAGACTTTTTATTGGGTTCACAACTAGCTCAACAAAATCAGCTCAAAATCATGAAAGTTTTTATTGAGCTTCTGGCTACTAGTTACTACTGAGTATTGGTACATGTTATATCTAAAACTAAAACCCATAAGATAATTAATTTTAATATCATTTTTATATTAGTTTTTTTAATTAATTTTTGTAATACTTTTCTGCTCAGGTTTTTTGGCATCATGCTTGTCGACTTAATCTCCGTCGGTTCAGTTTCCGATTTTTGTAGCCCTAGTTTGTTCAATACCCGATCTAAGGTGCTCATCTCGGATATTCGCAGTTCCGTGAAGGGTCACTACAGTGCAGTCACTGTCGAGCCCCACACAGATTACTATCTTACTTTTTGTACCAAAAGGGATAAAAACTTGTTAACGAAACCCAACAGTCAATTGTTGTTGTCCTTGAGCCGCTTCTTGTCGCTCCTCGCACTGCTTGCCGGATTAGTCTTCTTTTCTAATCCCAAGACCCTTCCGGATTGAGCGCAAATTAACATTAACGTGCCTGAATACTCAAACAACCCTGGAGTACAAGCAACACAAACTGGCCACAAAGTTTGATCGTAAAGATCCTGACTGAAATAAACGCCTGTAACAACAATATATCTAACAGCAACAAACGGAAGGGTCGGGTCACATCTCATCTGGAGGGATGATTTCTACTGATTTTATACTTTTTTTACTGTTATTGTTTTTTTCGTTCATTTATTTGTTTTTTCTTAGGTACTATACTACTTTTTGTTTGGTTTCCTGTATATCGTTAATTGTTTTTGGTCACAAACCTCTCAGGGAACGACGGGACGGCCAATCCCCCACCCTTCCTGGAACGTGAATTTTCGGTCTTAACTAGGTTAAAACGCTATTAACGGGAATCCGGAAGGCTTCCGCGTTCCAAACTACCCTTCCGCCCCGTTGATTAGGGCCTTGTTATGAGCATCCCCTCGGCGCGGAGTGCTCGTCAATGGTTCTGCCGGTCATGAAGTTAAAAAGAATTACACCCAGGAGCGCCATAAAAACATCTATGTAAAATTCGCCCGGAAGTCATATCGACGGAAAATAAAGCGAGGTTCTAAAACGACTGGCCAGCGTCTGAACAAAGCTCGTAGTTGTTGCCGCTGAGACTACTGTTGTTCTGATTTCGCAGTTTCAGTGTGTGCGAAATAATAAAAGGTTACGTGTCTTTCACGTCCAAATCGATTAGCATGTCAGTCAAAACTAACCCCTCCCGATTTGTCTGATCGTTGAATTAACGTCACTAATTCATCAAAACCATAAATTTTCCCAGTTAGATGTTCCAATATAAATCGGAATGCGAAATTGCATTTTGACCATTCTGGTCTTTTGTCACAATAATGTCTTTGGGGGTCGAGCCTCCGATTCCGTGCTTTTTCAGTAATAACGTCGTTATTACTCCCAATTCGTGGCACGGGAGGGTTCTGCTCCTTCCTTCCACACTGAAGCCTCCTTTCAGTCTATGGTCTCCAATTAGTTGTCTTATCGTGCGCGATTGTCACGATAAGAGGCTTTGTTTTTTATATCGTTCTCGTTCGACTATCTCTCACTAATTCGGTTGTTGTTGTGTTTTTTGTCCTTTTTTAGTCAAAAATAGACATTTCCGCATTTCTCAGAATCACATCTCGTCTGGAGGGATGATTTCTATTGATTTTACACTTTTTTAATGTTTTTGGTTTTTTCGTTTATTTGTTTGTTTTTTCTTAGGTACTATACTACTTTTTGTTTGGTTTCCTGTATATCTTTAAGTGTTTTTGTTCACAAACCACTCAGGGAACGACGGGACGGCCAATCCCCCACCCTTCCTGGAACGTGAATTTTTGGTCTTAACAAGGTTAAAAAGCTATTCACGGGAATCCGGAAGGCTTCCGCGTTCCAAACTACCCTTCCGCCCCGGTGGTTAGGCCCTTATTATGAGCATCCGCTCGGCGCGGAATGCTCGTCAACGGTTCTGCCGGTCATGATGTTAAAAAGAACAATACCCAGGAGCGCCATAAAATCATCTATGTAACATTCGCCCGGAAGAACATATCGACGGAAAATAGTGCTAGGTTCTAAAACGACTGGCCATTGTCTAAACACAGCTCTACATGCTTTTCACCGTCTCTGCCAAAGCCAGTTCTTTCGGTGGTCTTCCTAATATGGGGTCAACAAAAAACTTTACTGTTTCCGGCTTCGATCAGAACGGCCTAATTAACTTAATTATATGCAAAAATAGTGAGCTCATGCTTGGTCTCAGTATCCCCAGACCACAAGGTCACTCCTAAAAACAGGGTTGCTACTCATTTATCATATTACTAATGTTTTTGTTCAGTAGATAAAAATCAACATCTCCGTCGAAGATGGATCAACCCTTTCCCTTATTTCCTAGCTTCTCACAATCTGAAAACGAATTTAGATGTTAATTAAATTCAACTCAGGACATTCAGGGAAGCTAAAAATTTGTATAAAACAGTTCAAGTTCCAATCCCGAGACCCTTACAGATTCTGGAATCCGGAGAAACAACACTCTTATTTCTTTCCGGAAGGCTGGACACGTCGTTCCAACACCCTTCCAGTTTCTTGTGAACTTCACCGTAACGATTGTAGCGGCACAACCGTTACAACTCGGAGTGGTTTCTGACAATTTCTAACCACAGTTTCAATCTTCTGCCGTTTTTTCGTAGTTGTTGTCGCTGAGACTACTGTGGTTCTGATTTCGCAGTTTCAGTGTGTGCGAAATGATAAAAGGTTACGTGTCTTTCACGTCCAAATCGATTAGCATGTCAGTCAAAACTAACCCCTCCCGATTCGTCCAATCGTTCAATTAACGTCACTAATTCATCAAAACCATAAATCTTCCCAGGTAGACGTTCCAATATAAATTGGAATACGAAATTGCATTTTGACCATTCTGGTCGATTGTCACAATGTTGTCTCTAGGGGGTCGAGCCTCCGATTCCGTGCTTTTTCAGTAATAACGTCGTTATTACTCCCAATTCGTGACACGAGAGGGTACTGCTCCTTCCTTCCACACTGAAGCCTCCTGTCAGTCAATGGTCTCCAATTAGTTGTCTTATCGTGCGCGATCGTCACGATAAGAGGCTTCGTTTTTTATATCGTTCTCGTCCGACTATCTCTCACTAATTCGGTTGTTGTTGTGTTTTTCGTCACTTTTTTGTCAAAATTGGACATTTCCCGCATTTCTCAGAAATAGACTGTCTGCAATCGAACTTTCGAAAATAAAAGATTCCAGAATATTCTAGCCTCCTTTTCAATCATACACGATCACTAAGGCCTCTTATGTCTTTTTCGTGCTGCGAAGGAAGGTTCCGCTGTGCCAATCCGGTGGAATATCACATATTTTAAAACCTAAGTATGGGGGCGTTCTTATTTTCTAGAGTGGGGGGGGGGGGGGTATTTTGGTGGTGGCCTTAAAGCTGCAACAAGGGTTTTAGTCTCATGTCGCTTGGCTCCGACCGCTTGAGGTAGAAAAACACAAGAGATAGTTTTTCTGACTCCTGAGCCAATGGTTATAGGGCCTATGTTTCTTTAACCTCATATGTGACTTAAGTAGGCGACTGTTACAATGGTGATTTAGTGGGATTATTCAAAGAAGTTTTTAAGAGGCCAATTAATGAAACTTTCCAGTTGCGGTAATGCCTGTACCTTTAAAAGCCAAGCAGAACCATCCAGGAGTTGAAAATCATGCAATAGCCCGAATTCGACGCTCATCCTCATTTAAATCAAAGACTAAAGTTAAAACAGCGGTGGCAATTTTGTCTGTTGAAAAGAAACAAAAGCCAGCAATTCACTTGGGGACTCCTTTCCGAAAGACTAAACTGAAGGTAACTAAATGCAAACCATTTACTTTCGAACATGGAGTTGAGGCCGAGCCAAAAACTATGAAAGCTAAAACGATAACAGTGGATATAAAACAAGATGCTACAAGTTCAGTTCAACGAGATAAATTAATTTCGATGGAAGTCGACTCAAAAGAAAACAGTAATCATACTGCAAGTACAAATGAGAAAGTTCCAGTCAAAAAAAGGGACATTGCGCAAAAACGATACAGAAATCTATTTGGATAGAAGCTCCGATCTGTGACTTAAATTTTGTTGTTTGGTTGTATTATGGTGATTTTTGATTTGTTAGAATAGTTTTGCTGAAATACCGTTTTTGACAGCACATTTCAGGCAATGGGAAACAGCTGCGCATACTTCGATCACATTATTCAATACAACTGGTGGAAAGCGAGGCTGAATTCAATCTTTTTTCCTGGTTTGAATTTTGGTTTCCTTCTAAGTTCAATCGTAGTTCATTTGGTAAGAGGGAGGCTTTACGCTTTATAATAACAAAGTGGTTCAAAGAATTTTAGTTGTTAGATTTCCCAGCAGGATGAAAAACAACTGTGATCCAGTTTTCTCAAAATGGGTAGTGTTATTTCGCTTGCGATCAGCAAGCGTTGTCAAATCGCAATTTAGACTTTTTATTGGGTTCACAACTAGCTCAACAAAATCAGCTCAAAATCATGAAAGTTTAAATTGAACTACTGGCTACTAGTTGCTACTGAGTACTGGTACATGTTATATCTAGAACTAAAACCCATAAGATAATTAATTTGAATATCATTTTTATATTAGTTTTTTTAATTAATTTTTCTATTACTTTTCTGCTCAGGATTTTTTGGCATCATGCTTGTCGACTTAATCTCCGTCGGTTCAGTTTCCGATTTGTGTAGTCCTTAGCCTACACTACTTATATACAGCTATCGTGTGCGTTACATGTAATTTTACCAGCATAATTTTTTGCCGAAAATTACATGAAAAAATCTTCGTTGTAACATCGTTCGAAGTTCTTTTTGCTACTTTTGAGCGTTGCGGTCTTTCATCCTACAAGTGGAGCTTCGCCTCTGTGTTAAAAATTATTTATGATAAAATCTATTATCTATTTACTTATCTACTTCCACTATATATTCAAATGCGGGCTTCACTATCTCGCCATGTTTATGCTTTTTCAACGTATTGTTTTTGCATGTTTAACGAAAGAATTTTTGCACGTTGAAGCTATACCGTATTTTGCAATGGTTAAGAATTTGTCTTGCAATTTTCCAGCTTGACTTCAATGTTTTGTTTTTGTCAAGTTTGAAATTAGCAACCCTAAAGCGAGATGCTGCCAAGGTTACCCTAGGGGCTGCAAATCTTGCATCCAAGTGTGACTGCTGTCAGTTGTCAGTTGCTGCCGAGGTACTCTTAGGGGCTGCACAGCTTGACCGCAAAAGTGACTGCTCAAATGCTTTTTCTTTTCGAGATTTGAATTTTTTCAATGTTTTTTTTTCAAAAAAAAAAAACGAATTGTAAAAAGTGTTCTTTGGCTACTCTTAGAGGTTGCAAAGATTGTCCCCTAGTTTGGATGTTCAAAATTATCTTAATTTCTGAGATATGCTGTTTTAAATCTTTTTTCAAACATTTTCTGCAAACTAACGATCTAAAAAAGTTTCTAAGCTCGAAATACTCAACTTTATCTTCTTTGAAAATTGCAATTTTTCAAATATATACTTTTTAAATTTTGAAATTGTTGACCCTTTGTGTGGTGATGTCAGGTTTCTATCAGAGGATGCATTTGTGGCCTCTCCTCGTAATATTATGGCTCAAATTTTTTTAAGGATTTTTTCTGATATTTGAAAATTTATTGCGATGGATTATGAAACCCATTTATGAATTTGATGATTTTGCAATTGAGCTTGTTTTAATTTTTGTTTAAAATGGAACGTGCAGTTGTATGTTGTCGACTATTTTAGATTTTCCCTTTCTAAGATCTGACACCCAATAGTTTTGGTGATTTGACCATTTTAGTTAAGAAGACCTTTAAGTAAAAAAAAATTTTTTTTTGTTCAAATTTTGAAATTAAAAGCGTTGTCGGATTGCCACTGGATGTCTTTTTTTTGGCCGAGAGGGCAGGTCGTGAGACTCAAGGTTTCGAGATTGCAGTTTCGAAGCCCATACGTCGCAAAGCTTGTCTAATTCGAGACTTATTTCTGTTTTTTCTTATGTCACTTTATAAAGCTGCTTTTTTGTCGTGTTCTCGCTAGTGTGTGCGACGCGCAGCTTCGCTTCTGTCATTTATTGTTATTCTTTATTATTGTTCCTACAACTGAAAATGGGAAGAAACTTAGTTCAGCTTTTTTTTGAAAGTCAAAAATTGCATTTTTTCATGAAAAAGGTTTTTTGGATACCTTGTTCAATGAGCGATGAATCATTAGTTCACGCATCAAAAAAAACTTTGGTGTATGATTGATACCTCAATAGGGTACAAGAAAGTGGTAATGTCAAATTCGTAGAGCACAAATAGGGGTGATCCGCTGAAAATGTATCTGAAAGACGGACGGATATGCTTGGATCAGCCTTTCCCGATACTGCGATAATTTTTCTGAAGTTTTTTTTTGGAATACAACAATACAAATCATGATGGTAATCTGAAGTGCGTTAAAATGTGTTATTGTTCGTTCCCAATTCGCGAAGTGGTCGGGGAGCAATAATTAAAGAGCCGGCCTGGAATTTGAGTTTTAGTACTTTGTGTAAAAATATCTTCAGATATAAAATGCCGGCGCCGAAGCGAAAGTCCGAGAACGGGAAAACAGCTGCAGTTGGTAAAAAGGCGAAGGGTGGGAAGGAAAAAGCCGAAGCAGAAGAAACTAAAGTCTACACTTTGCAAATTAGCAAAGGCAAAGGGGACCCGAATCAATCAGAAACTGGAATTTTAATATCCGGTTTGATGGTGTCTGAGCATATTGGTCGCGTAAGAGATGGAGTAAGCAGCCAATGTCTATTTTTACCTCACAGAATTTCTGGATTAAATTCAGTTAAAATTGACCAAATCGTATCTCATTGTTCTGCGGCTCACGCTGTGTTAATATCGAGCAATAACGAAGTGTTTGTGATGGGAAGAAACGAAAATGGTCAGCTTGGCATTGGAAAAGAAGGAAAGGGAACAGATGTTCAGTTGCCTACCAAACTTGATCAGAAGTTGTTTGATGACCAGAAGATATCAAATGCAGCTTGTGGTAAAGGACACACTTTGTTTCTGTCAACAGAAGGAAATGTTTTCGCGTGTGGCGATAATTCTCAAGGTCAGCTTGGGATAGGCGGTTCCCTTACAAGTATGACTCGGCCAAAGAAACTGAGTTTTGAGCCGACAGTTAAAATCGTCGCTTGTGGTCAAGCATTTAGCATGATCGTAGATATTGCAGGCGGTCTTTATTCGTTCGGTTTCTCGGAGTACGGGCAACTGGGCAATGGTTCAGATGGAAAAACTCTCGGAAAAGCGAACAAGTATGTTTTCAACAACGCACTGAAGCCAGAAAGAGTGATCAGATTTGTCATGAAAGGTGAGAACGTCAAAGAAATTCGGGATGTTGAAGACGTATCGATCAAAATGGTTGCTTGTGGCTACAATCATACGATTGCGTTGGACACTGAAGGACGCATATTTACCTGGGGATGTGGCTTTTACGGCCGGTTGGGACATAACAGCACTGTTGACGAGTACTATCCTAGACAAATCATCAGCTTCTTACATTTCAAGACATGTGAAATAACAGGTATTCAAGCTAGTTCAACGTACACTCTTGTAAGTATGGCCCACAAAATGATGTATTTGTGTGGTCAAATAAAATCTTCATCGAGCGCAGCTGAAATGTACTTCAAACCTGTCATGGATATTTCTGGATGGCGAGTGGACAGTATTGGCTGTGCGAATAAATCGATCCTAATTGTTGCCGACGAGAAAGCAATTGCATGGGGTCCTTCGCCTGTATACGGCGAACTGGCCCTGGGCGATGGAACCGACGGAAACACGAAGTCTTCGGCTAATCCCAAAATCATTCCAACTTTGGAGAGGTTCGTGAACAAAAAAGTGGCTTGTGGAAATATGTTCACGATTTTCATGGTCGACTTGAGCAGCAAAAAGGAAAACGAAGAGGAAAAAAGGAAAGAATTTGAAGAAAATGTGAAAAAGTTTAACGAATTTCCGCTGTATTGCGGCTTTAAAGAATAGCTGACTGTTTTTATCGTATGATTTCAATTGTCGTTTTATTGTTGAAAGTCTCGTAATAATTCCGATTTGATCTCGTGAATTTGAATTTGTGCAATAGATCTTTTCTCAAGAGAATTTTACCAGTGACCTCTATTTATTTCGTCTACAATTGTAATGAGTTCAATAAGAATTTTAATCTGTCTTTTTTGTGTGTTTTTGATGCTATTTATTGATGTCTGAATTACAGAATTTTGTCTGATGCGTAAATTATGAGTTTTTGTTTCATCGTTTTCTCAAAATTGCTTATTCGAACCAATAGATGGAGACTTTTTGCTCTGTATTTCTTCAAAAATATCAATATAGAATTATGTGCAGATTATCGCTGTTGTCATTGAAACAGCTGAAACACGCTTTTACGAAAACAGAGTTTTGGATATTTGCTGACCAATTTTTTATTGAATACTCCTTAACTAAAAAAACTTGATTGTTCAAATTGATTTAAAGGGAGTGAAAGTGATCAAAGATTGAAAAATATGAATAATTATAAGCATTACATAGCACCATCTAAGTGAATTTCAAACAGTTACATTTTTCGAGCTTTCAACTACTATTTTCATTCTATAACTTCGTAGAAATTACTGGCACTGTCGTCATTAGGAGAATGAGTATTATGTTGGCTCAGCCGTTTTCCGGTGCCAGTGAAACATTGAACGCTTCGTGGGGCTATTATGTACCTCGAGTAATATTCTTCCTGACTCATATTAGACACCGCTTCTTCTGATTCGGTCGTGACGTCATTGCTATCGTAAGTTACGATGTGCATATTGGCCAAACATATCTCTCTGTCTCTTTTGAAGTTCCGGTAATCATAATTAGTCATCACAGGTCGACCATTTTGAGGAGTTTCAAAATCGGTAGCTTTTGAAGTGACGCTACCCGAAGGAAAACAGTGAGGATATTTTTCGTGCATTCGTCGTTTGAGTAACATGACGCGAAGTTTGTCATCGTTGTCATTTGAATCGCTGTTTCCGCAAGAGCGAATTGAGGATTTTTCCTCACTTTCAGAAGTGTCACGTTGACTGAAGATTGAAGAGCAGTCGTTGATTTCTTTCTCTTTCAGTCTAAACAGCAGCCAGTCAATTCTGAACTGAATAAGTTGCGCAGTTTTGACTACCGAGATCCAACGCATTAATTTGTAAAATTTCAGTGCATTTTAAGTTATATATATAGAACTCGATTCATTTTATGAGGAATTTCATCTCGACTTTGGTAGGAAATATTTTCATCCTTTTCTTTTCTTTCGAAATTACATGTTAGGAAAATGGTTGTTTGGTTAGTGTTTCTGATGGATGATATCGTTAAAGCATTTAATTTGAATGTATTTTTTGTTTTTCAAAATGTACACCTCAACTATCGTGTGAACCTTAGCAAACACGAAAGACGCTCATTAGCCTTCTTGGTTGTAACTCTTTTCGCTTCCCCCCCCCTTCCCCCACATTCCAAAATGTTCTATTTTTTTTTAGTTGTCTGTGTTATTATGGCTGAGTGCATTATACTACAAGAACAAATATTTTCATAAAAGCTTAGTTGTTCACCATGCATAATTTCATTAGATTACGACAACGTAAAAATAGTTTTTCAAAGCTGAAATTCAAATTGTGGGAGTGGAAAAGAGCCGCAATGTGCAACGTCAAGTTAGTTAGTACCTAATGTAGAAGTTTCGTGGAAGTGACGAAGTGCAGTTCTCTTCCATGTCTCTATAGGCAGCCTTTCCTTGTCCCTCAATTCCCATTTTGTCCCCAACTCCTCCCCCTCCCAAATCCGGATACTCTCTAGTGTACTTCTGGAGCAGTCTGTACTTCCTACGCATCGGCACTGGACTCTGTAAAATGGAAGTGATTTTATATCCGTCAAATGAAATAGAAAATGAGAGCTTAATCTTTCAGTTATTTCGATAAAATAACATGAATATTGATATAAATATTGTCTCGACATGGTTATGTAAATGTCTACCAAAATGGCCAAAGTGTCTTCCAAATTCAGTTCCTAATTTTTCAAGATAGTCTATATATTTAGGATGAATGTGTATTCTATTGAGGGGGCATCAATGACTATAAATTTAGGGCGAATTGTTATTGTTTTGAGGGTTGGTATGAATGAAACATGTGACTTGGGTCCCTCTCTTTTGCTGTACCTGTATGGGTGTGGTGTGCATGCTGGCACTTCGCTCCACACACCTGTTGAGTCTATCCAGACTACCACTCACCTCCCCCAACATCCCATTCACAATACTCAGCAGGTCCCCAACCGACACTTCTGAAAGGTCAAAAACAATATGAATTATCATTAAGAGTCGATGAACTTAGTTCACACTCTTATATAGGTCGCGATGATTTTTTTTGTTTTTTTTAGGAAAAGTATTAAAATTTGTTCACGCTCAAAATTTACTTCTTTGCTGTTTGACTTGTGATTTCTTTTCAAGTTCAATGCATTTCGACTGTTAAAAGAAAGGCAAACTCCACTATTGTACAGCGGAAGTGTAAAGGTCACGACGAAAAAGGTGATCGACTTCTACTTTCGAAAGTGGAATTTTACCAGCGAAATAAAAAAAATCACCTATTTAACTGTCTGTTGGCTATGTTCTTAGAGTTTTTTCTGAAAAGGAAATCATCTTATGTTTGAAGGAAATGAAATAAAAAGCGATGAAATAAAAAGCGAATAAATTATTCTAGCGATTGGTCATTGTCGGTTGAAGATCCTATTTCCTCAACCCCTCTGAAAAATCTGTTCTACTCTCACACCAACCGATTGTTTTTTTTTTTCATGCTTCTATATTTCATGGGTTTTAGCAAATAAATCAAATTCAATGATTTCTCATAACTTCCGCTCAATTTTTTGTAAGAGTTAGTTGCTCAAAATTTGTCTAATGGGTTTTTCGCCTAATGTAAATGTGGAAGTATTAAAATGAATTGTTGGAAGCAAATTTTCCATCCATGGTTTCGCTTTTAGTTTTATTTCAGGTCCACTTGTATGGTATAACAACTAAATTGTGATGGATTTCTACGGCGGTCGAAGCAACTCAAGGCATCTAGACGGTGCCATGGGAATGCATTCGGCAGTCGACAATTCCTCCCCTCTACGACGAAAAGCAACGGATCCTTCGCGTCTCGGACCCATGTCGATTATAAATAAAACTGAACCTTCATTCAATGGTCATGTTCCGCGTTCGTCGACTTTTCATGACATTGAGTTCGAACCGAGAGCAATAATGACTCGAGAAGTCGAATATAGTCATGAAACTCCGATTCGAGAAAATTATTCAAAAATGCGTCGTATTCGGAGTCCCGAACCAACTCGAAGCATCGGCGAAGTTATGGCTGGAGTTTACTACAACACACTGTCGGATAAGGAATTATCGTCGGAAAAACGTATCTTCAAACTTGTTTCGATTCTCAAAAAACGAGCGACATCGTTTTCTCTTGACGCTAAGCAATTGCAAATGTTAGTTGAAAAGTTTCTCGATAAATTGATAGCAGATAAAAATTGGTCTGCGATGACTGTTGAGAAAGCATTGCTTTTATGTGCTACTTTAGATGAAGATTTTGATGAAAACGTCGAACTGTGTGATTGGTTCGAGTGCAAATTTTGCGAATTAGCTCACCCTCCTGGAAAATACATTTGCACTATGTGCGGTGAAAAGTTTCAACACGAAGTTTTCCTACAAGCCCATAAAATGACATCTCATAATAGCGCTGCAGTGATCACAGGAATTGCTTTGGTATGTCAGGCATGTAATGTTAATTTCAACGAAGATCCGAGGCAACTTGCGATTCATATACGAGAAAAGCATATGTGTCCCTATAATCATATTGAGTGTCCGAAAAAGTGCGGCGAGTTAGTTGTTGAAAGACATATCGAATCGGTTTCGGATCATATAGCTGAGAAGCATGAATGTTCGGTGTGTCATGATCCGATCACGAGGAAAAACAGTGATCAACATAGATTCACATTTCACGGAATTTCTCCGGATTTAGTTAAAAGTGTCAATAAAATTTTGTCAAGTTCAAGAAAAGTTGACATTGTTGAAAATGCGCCAAAAGGTCAAGAGTTGGTCATTCAAAGGGAAATTCCGAAGCACGAAATCAATCAAGCTGTTCTGGAACAACTTGACGATACAGAAGATGAAGATCCGGATAGAGGAAAGTTCTCGAAATGTTTGGATTGCAGTTTAAGAGTCCCGTTTGGAGGTTATAAATGTCCTGATTGTTCTCAAATGTTCATGTACAGAGTGCAGCTTTTCTTACATTTTCGAGATTTTCATCGAAAAATGTCGAGTTTCTCGTTGTCATGTGAAATTTGCGGAGATCTTGCAATGTCTCTTAATGCGCTTTTAGTTCACGTTATCAAAGAAGAACATGCATGCAAAAGTGAACATTTGCAGTGTTCTTACGGATGCGTGAACTTATTTGCAAACTTGAGTGACCTTGCGATGCATAACGATGAACAACACGAATTCTTTTGCCCTCATTGCAAAAATGTTGTAGCTGTGCAAAGCAAATCGACGCATACTAAAAACTGCGTCCGAGGAATTAGAACGATAACTGACGAATCAGAGACCCCGCCGGAAAACTTGATGGAAAAATGTGTAGCTTGCTTGTTTCAATGTCCGCAATCAGTTGCTTACATGTGTGAAATTTGTGCAAGTTCAACAACAACCGGTAAAGTGGCTGAATTTGTCGATGAAATAGAATGGATGGCTCATATTTTAAAAGAGCATAAAGAGCAAAGTGCGGCGTTTAGGCAGAGAACTCTAACTTGCGCTTTGTGTCCGGAAACTTCTAATGATGATGCTTTTGACATTTTGTCCTTTTTGCACCACAGAAAAATGTTTCACTCTATTTGTGACACACATCGGAGATGTCCCAACCGACCATGTAGTGCAATACTGCCCGAAAAGGACTCAGAATGTTCCGAGCACTTTAAAAGTGGATGTATTTTCAAATTTGATCTTAGTAAAGCTCGAAGAATTGAATTTGAGAATCCTACTTGGAAAAGTTGCAGAAACTGCACTTATGTTGTGAATGTTAAAGCATTAATGTTCTGTGATTTGTGCACGGATGCACCGTGCGCACCTTTCGTAACTTCAACTGAATTCGCACTGCATATGGTCAAAACGCACGGAATGATGACTGACCGCTCGTATAACTGTGCGCTTTGTCGAACAGAGTTTGGCAATATCGATGATTTTGCTCAACACAGAGCTATTTTTCATAAGTTTTGCGTTCATCATTTAGTATGCCCGAAAACTGAATCGTGCGCATTTTTATTCGGGCTGGAGTTTGACGGAACTTTCCATGCGAGAAATGATAACTTTTGTGCAGTTCAAATCCCGCACGGACGCAAAAACCGAACCAAGTATTGCAATGTGTGCTCGGCTTTTTACAAGATGACCCTCATCAATGTGTGTTATTTCTGTTCTGACCGACCATCTTTTGTCTCGGATAACGAGTACCTTTTTCATCTGCTAGAGGTACATGGTCGAAAGTTAGCGGGGAAAATTGCTTGTGCTGATTGCAGTATGACATTCGATGAACCTTTAAGTTGGAACCAGCATTCAGTAGCAATTCACCAACGGTGTATTATGCATAAGTTCTGTCCAAATAGCACAGAATGTTTCACGGTTTTCCCAAGGAGTGAAATATCGTTTGAGCATGCGTGTAGCTATGAAAACGTAGTTCAAACCCCGATGATACCTCTAGTTAGACCTTCGAGACCTCCGTTGCGACCGACAGTCACGAGACGTCAGATGTTGCCGGAGCCCTCAGTGAGAGTCACTCAAATGGAAATTCCAAGCGCAAATAGCAGATCGATGATGAGTTTTCCCCCGCCTCAAGCTTTGTTCGGACCCTTAAATGTCAGGCCTCCGCAGCCAATTGTTCATAACCCGCCTGCTATGGTTCCTTCGAAAAAACCCATTCCCCAGAAATCAACCAGCAGTCCGCCAAAAACTGATGCTAAAGTGAAACAATCATCAGTGGCTCCAAAAGATGACAAAATGTCGTACACTGATAAGCAAAAAGCGTACACGAATTTGTTGAAAACAGCCAAAACTGTGTTTTACTTCTCGCGAGCAAACTACGAAGCGCAAGCTGACCGAAGCGTGAACGCGAAATGCAGCACATGCAAAGATGCTTGGTTTTTGCATGTCTACGACGCCCATGTGCATGCTGATGCAGTACATGGTATTGAGCACGATGAAAATGACATGTTCGAATGTGATGTTTGCTCTGAGAATAATAAGTTTCGAACCAAAACTGCAAAAGCAATGACTGAGCATCGAAAACAGTTCCATGAATTACCAATGCTCTTGCTGTGTCCTAATTTAGAGTGCACTAAGTTATTCGAATCTATAGAAAACGTGAGCCAGCACAAAGGCATGTCAAATCGTTGCATGCAGTTTTTTGACGAGGTTTTCACGTGGACTCATAAAACAAAACGAGGTACAGCAATAAGACCGATTTCTCAATTTAGAAAACAACAGTTTATTGTCAGCTGTGACAAGTGTCCATTGGAGTATAAAGTGTCTGATGCTACGAATTTTGCACATTGCAAAATTTGTAAAATAAGGCCTGTTTTTCTAATGGACGATGAAAGGTTCTGGCACATGGCCACGAAACATCAAAAAGAGAGAACTCATCAAAGTCGATGCCAACTTTGTCCGAGCTCAGATGAAAAGTATGGGGCCAAAGAAAAAGGTGATCATGTTTTGTCTCATCACGGAATCTGTTCGGAGCATTTTGTCTGTCAAATGAATAATTGCTTTTTTATCACCTCGGATCTTGCGGAGTATGAAGCTCACATGAATGGCTGCATGGATCACACTGAGCCTCACAATTGCAGGTTATTTGAACCCGGAAAATGGAAATCTGTGCTGAATTCTTTAAATTCAACTGATCTTGGTTCGCATGTAAAGGCGATGCCATCTTCGCAAACTGATTCTAAAACGAATGTAGTTGCTCTAAGGTCGTTAGTTGATTACGAAGATGAATTGACAATTGAAGAAGAAATTGATGGAAATAGCGATCAAAATGAGGTCAAAAGGTCAAACTGGGACGATATGATGAGTGATATGATTATGTACACTGATGAATTGATGGAGAATAAAGAATCGGATTCGAAAGTTCTAGAAGGTTCTGGAAGTGTGATCAAACACGAAGAGATTGAAAAAGCTGGTGATGCAAACAATGCTGAAATTGGGACCAACGAAAGTAACGAAACCAGAATGAAAAATTCGGCAGCAACAACAGATGAAACTAACAGTCAATTAAAAACAGAAGAAACAGTCGAGAATAATATGGACGAAGAAGCAGAACCTTTTGCTGATTTTGACGAAAATGAAGGGCAAATCAACGAATCAATTGAAGAAACCATAGAATCTTTTGTTGAAAATTCTTGCAGTGAGAACGAGCATAATGAAGCAAGATGCTCTGAAGAACTAGATTCAGCTCTGGACGGCGCGCTAGAAGCTGATGGTACAAATCAAAACACAGCTGAAGACGATGAAAATGAAAGAGTATATTCACCAAATGTGAAAAGAGAAACTTTAGAACAAGAAAATCAGGAGGCTTGACGAGAATTTATGTGAAACCTCTAAGAGGCCTAATATCCTCGAAAGATCTTGCTTATTGCAAGTAAACTTCATGTTTTTGCATGTAAAGACTGCATTACTAATTAGTTTAACTATTAAATATTACTAGTTAATGTAGTGTGATGATTAGCAAATGAGGATATCCTCGCACGGCGTATCGCCTATGCTAATTATATTCAACTTCTTCATATTAAAATCTGATTCGGGAAATTTTGGCAATTTTTAATGAAGGAAAGTTTCGAATTTTTAAAGCTGAAATCTATGTTGCCAATCTTTCATAAATCGGAAATTTCCTGAGCTCATTTTGTTAATATATGCGTAGTTTTGTATCATTCATTCACTCGAATAGTTTTGTTGAAACTGGTTTTCAAAGTCATATAAACTAATAATAGCGATTATAACCAACTAGCGTCCTCGCTAGCGATCTATTATTTTTTTATTTTTCATTTTTTTTGAATGTTGATTATTATAGGTGAAGAGGTTTGATTGCTTTTGTAATCAAATTTTTATGCTTTCGGACGATAGCTGAGTAGCCCGTTCTTCGCAAAAAGCGCTTTATTGTGTCCGATAAAAACTTCTACTGTTTCCGATTAAGAAAAAGGTTCAGCGATTAAAAGCTCAAGTATTTGAATTACGGTTCTTCTGGTTTCGTTTTATTTGCTTATGGGATCACATCTAACCAATTTACGTTTTAGCAGTGGACAAGTATGCTGGTCCGTTTTTTTTGAATTGGTAAGTAAAATTGAGCGTTATTTTTAGAGCTGGAACTGCATCCGCGCCTGATATTTATTATATAATCATATGGTAAAAGTCTAGTACAACATAATATGTTTTTCAATCAGTGGGCTTGGTTTTAAATCTCCTCTTTTGATTTTAAGTACAATTGAACGAAAGGTTTTTTTTCAGGAAAAAGTCTTTGAATCGTACAAATCGGAATATATACTTTTTTTAGGGTTAACAGCTTGTTTAAAAGAATCACCAGTTCATAATGAATTAAAATTTCCTAGCGTCTCCGACACGCTAAGTCTGAAGGTAACGAATTTGCCTTGGACAACAAAGGCCCTGGGTTCGAATTTTACCTGACGTGTTTTGTCGGCTTAGTTGCCATGTCTTAGATATTTTTGCTGCTCGCTTTTTTCATTGTTGTTGCTTTTAGTGTTTTGATTACTCCTGCAATTTGTAATTTCACTAACCTTGACGTATGCTTTCCTTTTTTATTTTTTTTTCGCCTAAAAACTTCATTCTGCCAAAAAACTTCGACTTAAATTTTATCGAGTTAGTTGCTTAATGTTGGGTTTTTTCAAAAGCAACAGTTTTATGCTCCCATCCGGATCGCTCAAAATGCTGCAAATTGTAAAATACATTTTATTTGAAAAAGTTTTTCATGAAAAAAATTTTTTGTATCCGGTTCTACTTCCGCTCGATATTTTTTTCAGTTTTCATTAAACGTCTTTTATTATGTTTCTAGACGTGTTTAATTCTAAAAGATTATCATTCCAGACAGTTGTGGTTTTTCGAATTTTTTTTTTCGTTTCTCGGACTGTTTTTCAAATTTTTTATATGATACTGAAAGTAGTGCGAAGCTAGGCTTCGTCTCTGTGTGTAAAAGTCAGTTTATATATTTTTTATTATTTTCTGATTTATTTTCAAATTTACGTCGAATTCATTTGTTTAATTATGGGTGAAGTACGCAGCACTGAGTTTTCCAGCCATATTCTTGAAAAATTAAAAAAAAAGTTTTAAATTATTAATTTCATTTTTTCATATGAAAGGCTCTCAACTAAAGACTAGGTTTTAAGGTTTTCCTATATTTATAGTAAAAAAGGCATATTGGAAATATTTTTCGAAAAATGACTAATAAAAAACAAAAATTACAAAAAAAAATATATATTTTTTTCAATTTGCAGAAATTTTGAATTCCCAAGATGGCGCTAAAAGAACTTTGAAAACTTAGTTTACCAGATTTTTTATGGCTTATTCATAGCTCAGTTACTACTAAGTTGCTACCCTTCTTTTGTTTTAAGCCTGATTGCTCGCTTTACTTGCTTGAAAATAGACGGTAAATCATAAATTTCAAATCGGTTTTTCTCGACAATGGGACAATTTTTTGGAAATTTTAAAATGTTCGAATTATGACTGAAAGGGTTTTAATATGATTTATCACTGGTCGGAACAGTAAATAAATAGAGCTTATAATCAATCAATAATTTTACTCTTGCGATTAGCAAGGGTGTTGCAACGGGGTCTTTGACTTTTTGCCCGTAATTTACTTTGTTCACGGGATGACTGAAAATGTTGGTCATCTCCTTCTGTTCTTTTTTCAACGAACATACAATTTTTGAGCACGTCTGATTTTCAAATTCACTTTCTATATAAAATTTATTTTTAGAACTCTATGAACGTAGTGAAGAATTGTATATATAGGTCGTTGTGGTTTTCTTTCAGGAAAAAATTACTCTTGAGTTTGATTTTTCGGGGTTTTTTTTTTAAATTCATTTCATTTTTTTGTTAAAAGAAAGGCAAATTCCACTATCGAACAGCAAAAGTGTTACAGTCACAAAATATAATTTATATATAGTTTCGAAAGTGGATTTCAATTTTCAGATTTCCCAGCGGAAAAAAAATAAATTCCCAGTGTTCAAGTCATGGCTGGACTACTAATTTTTCCAGCCCTTTTCAAATCGACGAAAAAAATTTTGGGACAAATTGAATTGACTGATTTTCGTAGTTTTAAGTTGTTTTAATTTTTTATTCGGTTAATAATTACAGCTGATGTTTTATCGGCTTAGTCAACTTATTTCGTGACGTCTGACCGGCGAAAATATATATTTTTTCTAAAAACATTGCTTGTAGTGTAATTATTTCAAGTTTTTAAAACCCAATCAATCAAATTTTTGATTCAGTTTCTAGGTTTTGAGCTCAATTTTCTACCCACTTACCCTCGGTTTGGTGGCGAATTGATGAATATGAAATTCTTATTTTATGCTTGTGTCCCTTAATCAACTTGTACAAATCACTTCATAATTTACACTTGCGAGGTCAAGTGTCTTATAATTGTGAATTAGACTTTTCTCCGTAAACATTTTTTCTTACACTTTTGTAATTGAAATGAATCTTGCTTTAGTATCGATTCTTAGCAATTTACACTCCCCTTCTCACTTGACCTGGAGGTTAAGTGGTTGTATATGCAACTTATGTTTTCGGCTGGACCTTTATTTTTCAGTGTCTGAAATTGATTTTTTTTGCAACGTAAGCAGTTTTGTTTCGTATTGTCAAGTGTCGTTGATTAACTTCTGTAGTTTTTAAATTTTCTATCCCTGACTGATATGTTTTCCGTCTTTTTTTGCTTACAAATTTTATTCGGCCTAAATGGTTTCGGCTAATTTTTTGTTAACTTAATGAACCTGTTTGGCATCGATTTAAGGATTAAAATGATTATTTTTAATTTGAATAAATCAAGTTGGTTGGTATTATAAAAGTGATTATTATTAAAAGTTAGTATTGTAAGTAACTTATTAAATGCTCAAAATTTCTTTTTTGAGCAGTTTTCTGTGGCATCTCTTGTTTTCGGATCAATTGGCGTCAAACCACATGTTGTCTGATTACTGAACGCTCATAATCTATTTACACCTGCGATCAGCTTAGTGTATTTTTACGAACCTTCTTGTTTTCTAGCCTAACTCGCAAAAACGGCGCAAATACGGTATTCACTTATTTGGAAATTTCACTGTAGCATTGGAAATTGCATTGCATCTTTTCTCTGCTTTATTTGTTGTGGCTAGTGTTTGGCGTCAAATAAGTTTCCGTGGCGGAGTGGCTAGTGAATGAGTCTTTTAACCTGTAGTTCGTAGGTTATAATCTCAGAGGTAGACGACTTTTTGCTAATTTACTTATTTTAATTTTTTTGTTGAACTTTATAGAGCTGCTTCGTGTTCTCGCAAGTGTTTGCGAAGCGAAGCTTCGTCTCTGTGTGAAAGCTTGCTTAATGCTAGTGTTTGAGTTTCTCGTCAAATTTTCGGGGATTGAAGTTTTAATTTTTAAAAATGATTATTTATGACAAAATTTCTCTCTTGGTATTTTTTGTTTTCGGATCATTTGGATTCTAATCAGGTCTTGTTGGCTTATTAAACACTCGGGAAATAACCTCAGATTGTTTAATGCATGTGGTTGTGTTTCTTGTCTGTGTTTTTGAGATAGAATTTATCGTATCTCCAAACAAAATGTTTATATTTTTATAACAATAATTTTTGGGGACATTTTTTTGTTTTCGGATCAGTTGTCGTCTAACCACGTGTTGTTGGCTTGGTGAACGCTCATAAAATTTTAAAAACTTGTTTAATGCAAGTGGTTGTGCCTCGTCTGTTTTTTTTTTGAGATTGAGCTTTTCGTAATTCCAAAAAACTGTTGATTTCCTTCAAGTTTGTTTTTCGACTTTGCTCTTTCCATCTCACACTCTTATTGGTAGCTTGCAATGCGATGCTTTCGTTGTATTGCAAGTGAGATGAAGCTCCGCATCTGTGTAAACCTCTGTGTTGCATCTGTGTGAACCTTAAAAGCTCTAGGCCCCCTTCCCAGTTGGTCTGAAGGTAACGAGATTGTCTTGCCCCTTAAATTTTGGGTTCCAGTCCCGCTCGGATTTTTTTCTTTGAAGTTGAAATGTTGAAAGTTTTTGCGGGAAAAATTGAACGTTCGGCTTTTCGCTTGATTGCTTTTGTTTTGTCGGTTTAGTTCTGACAATATGGGTTTTTGTCCTGTAAGCAATTTTCACGATAGTGGCAATTGCTGTTGAAAAACTCCTGTTATTTGTATATTTACTTAGACTGACTTGTATATTTTCTCTTTTTTTACGCGCGGCCTCGCAAATTTTGACTTGTTTTGTCGGCGTAGTTAATTTATTTTGATTTGTTTGAAGTGCAGAAATAGATTATTATTATCTGGAAGAATTCAGGTTCTTTTGTGGTATTAAATGGGCGTCTACTCACATATTGTCGGCTTAATGACCGCTCGGTAACGATATAAAGATTATTTAATGCTGTTGGTTGTGTGTCTCGACCGTTTCTCTAAAATAAAAGTTTTCATTTTTCAAAAAATCCTCGACTTTTGTTATCCGTTGGTTTGTTTTGTTTCTTTGAAAAACAAAAGATGAACAGTGCTCCAAAAAAATTAATAGTTCCGGTTTCTTTGGGTACATTGACGCTTTTCATTTGTCTGTTGGCTATGTTTTTAATTAAAACGTTGTTTTGAACCCTATCTGTTACTTTTAAGTCAATTAGTTGACCTTTTTCCGACCACAAAGGTATTTTAGTTTTTTTTTTTTCGAACGCAAGTGAGTAATATTACAATAGGAAACGCTATTATACAAGTCGTGAAAAACTTAGTTTTACTCCAGCAAATATAGAGTTTTATATAGCGCATTTCATAATGCTTTACATAGCGTTTTCTTTGCAAAAACAGTTGAAAATTGAAAAAAAAAAGAATAATCTGCTAAAATATCTTGAGTTAGGACCGAGTTGGTTAACTCATAGAGTAATTTCGGATAGGGTACACCGTCTGCTCGTCACGCTATCTTATTTTCGGCCGGATAGATTCGTGCAACTTCTTAGTCTAATACCGATCCTAATCTTACTCTTATACTATCTAGTCTCAGGTTGTTTAACTAGTCTATGCTAGGCTCAATAGATCTAGGGTATACTGGTTTATTGCGGTTGCTGAAGTGCTCGGGAGAGTCCAACTAATTTCTAAGTTAAATTCAAATCTCTCTGGTGCTGAAATTACAAGTAACTTCAGCACTTACAAATAAGTGGGTTGTTAGTTAGATGGATCATGATTGGTTAATATTAAATACTTTACATTGGTAAAATATCTAAATTATCCAATCATAAAATGTAGTTTAGATCAGGTTCCACCCATCCGGGTTTTACAGAGTTTTTTAGAATAGTTCTTCTGCAATTCGAAGGATGGATGATGGAAGTTGGTGTTTGGCGAACATCTTATTTCTTCTGTTTCCTTTTTGTTAAAGAAGTTCCAGGAAGCTGGAGTTAGAGACATAAGACGTTGTGTCTTCTAGTGACAACGACTAAGTCTTCGCAACAAACTCAAATCTGATTTCAGAATGGTTGGCTATGTCAGGTTTTTCTGTTCTGCGTGGAGAACTTCTTTTGTGTCTGGTCTAGTTTGGGAATGGCGTGGAGATTGTGCGTGGAGGGGATGCCTGGTTACTCGGATCTGTACGTATACTTGAACATCGAGGTGGTCATTGGTCTAGTTCAATGAAGTCCTTTTCTGCGAAGTCAAGTCGTACTCTAAATCCTTTGAGTTGTGATTGTGAGTGGCATATTGATTGTGGTTGGTCATTCTCTCTCGAGTGTAGTGGGGTCGTTTTGTCTTTAGATGTTCGTCCTTGGTGTTGTATTCTGATCTATGTATTGCATAATGTAATTTACATTTTATAAAACATTTATTAGTTTAATATTTTTTAATTATGATTTTAGTTAGTTGTTTTCACAAAAGCTTTTTGTTTTAGTTCGGTTATTTTGAAGAGTTACTCACACTTGAGTAGCTCTTATTAAAAATAGTGGTGTGGTCACAAAGCGTGGATGTAGCGCGGTGGGTTAGGCCGGCTATAGAGCATGCTCAGGACGTCCTTCCTGGTGGGTTAGGCCAGGAGTGGGAGTATGATTTCATGCGGTTTTTGTGAGGGGTCCTGTTATGTGACAACGTTTTATGTTGGGTTTGTTGTGGTTTTTCTTATGTCTTGTTGGTTATGTCCTTTTTCCAAAAAGCAAATTGTTCGTGGTATGGGTTTGTCTTTCGACTTTTTTGTGTTTTATTATTTCTTTCTTAGACTTTATAATAGTCTTCAAAAGAATAAATTATCCAGTTTTAAACTGGGTTAATCCGGTTTGGGTACCGTTGGTTTCCTTTTCTTAGTCATGCTGTTATTCTATGATTTGTGGTATTTAGTAAGCTGCGTTGGTTAGTTTTGTTTAGTATATGATTCCTTTCCAACCGGGTTAAAGGAAAGTTTGAAACATGTTATTATATGTTAGAGTTGTTGAGTGTGAAAACTTGAAACTGAAATTCATTATTTTAAACAATTCTTCGTGGGCGAGCTGTGCGAGTGTGGATAGAATTTCTGTGCGAATGAATGAAAATATCAAAAGGTTAGTACTGCAATTGCATTTTATTAATTTACTGCATAGAATTTGGAAATTTACTGCTAGTTATGGGGGAATTTTAAGTTACAAATTTTCATCATAATTAAATTTACTGCTTGTGGGGAAAATTTTAGAAATGAATTTACTGCATTGGTATTAAATTTATAAATTTATAAGTGTAAGAGATTAATAGAATTGTTGAAGTCTGTTTGATGAAATTTGCGATCTTTATTTGTTTTTTGTGGTTTTTGTAGGTGATCGTCGGATGAAGGCTAAAAATCTAAGGAAAACATGGATAAAGTATGGTGAGTTTTTTAATATTTCAATTAGTTAGTTATATTCATTTAATTCATACTTACCTGTTAGTCGTCGGGGAAAAAACCGTGGGGGAAGATGTCGTGAATTAGTTCTGAAGTTGTTAGTAGTTTAGCTAAGATGCGGATGATATTTTTAGTCTGAAGCAGTGGCCAAAGCAATTGAAGTGCCTTAATAGTGGTTAGTTCTTCAGTGCCAACTGCAAACTCATAAGGTGTGTTTTGGATTAGATTATATAATTTGTGATTGAATTTAGTGTTGTGGATGAATTCTAAAATTGGGATTTCTATAGGTTGTACAAACTCGTGCGGGATAAGGAAGGGTCGGGATTCTTCGGCGTTGAAGGTCTTGGTGATGGGACAGAAGATGTACATTTGGGTTATGGGGTCATAATTACGAAGAATACCATGGAGGTTAGTGTCTTTAATACAATATGTGAAATTTAGGAAAAATGGTGAAGTGTATTTGGAATTAATGAATTGAAAACGATGGTGTGGTTGTCTAGAGGGTGTGTGTAGGTCAAAGTGATTTTGGATGAAGCGATAATAACTATATGTGTGGGTTTGTTTAGTGCGCAACATAATATCGTGTGAGCAGTGTAAATCTCTTTCGTGTGGTGCAAGGAAATGAAAGGTTAGTGAAAATATTTGGAAGCGTTCTTTGAAACTTTCGTATGCTTGTGTGTCTGTTAGTGCTTCTGAAATAATGTGATCAAACTTTCGGTCGAAGATGTTTAGTGTAAATATATATGGTGTCTTGATGAAAAATTTCTCGGTAATTTGTGGATTAGCGAAGCGATCGTCGTCTAAGAATTGATCTTGGTTAGCTCTGATGATGTTGTGATCATAGTATTCGAGTGTATATTCGTTAGCTCTAGGTGCAGTGTGTGTTTTTAGTGATTTTTTATATCCAACGTAAGTAAATTGTCTAGCGGTTAGTGGTGTAGTGAGTCGATATAGCATGTCCGTATTTCGCTCTATATCGATGTGAGTGTTAGATAATGGTAAGCAAAGAGGGTTAGTAAAATGATAATATGAGGTCCAAGAGAGAGTGGGCATTAAAACGTATTCATCTACGAAGTTGCGTGTTTCGTTAGTGTCGTGGGGGGTGTTTAAGGTGTATTGTGGGAATGAGGGTAAGGTGATGGCTAAAAATTCTTTTGTGTTAGTATGCTTGGGGTGGTTGATGTATTCACGGGCTGTTCCTGGTTTTGCTGGGAAAGGATGGTTGGGGAACTTTCTTTTAAAAGTGCGGTAAGCTCTATTAGTATTGAGTGAAGATTCAGTTGATGTGGATGATGGTGCTAATGATTCAGTATAATTTGAAGAGGGTGTAGGGGTAGGGGGGTTGGATGAATTTATTGTGGAGGAGATTTGGTTTATGGTTGGGGTATTAAGGTGGTAGGGTTGTTGTTGAAGGGTAATAAAATTATCTAGCTCTGGGGAGATTCGGGGGGTGTCTGGAGAATGAGGTGATTGGTCAGAATGGTATGAGGAGTAGGTTGGGGTAACTTGGGAAGCATAAGAGGGTGTGGGGGTGATTGGGTCAGGGTTATTGGATAATATGGGTTGAAAAGGGGGTTGAGAAAAATTAGAAGAGTTATGAAAATTATTGGATGGGGATGGTTCTGAGTCGGCAAATTCATCGGGGGTTTCAATATTCGGGTTATTGAGTTGTGAGATGGAATATAAAACTGAGATGTGTGAATTAGTGTCGGAATTCATGCCTGATGTTACATTACTAGATGGAAAATCGGGTGGCGGAAAAGCAAAAAGTGGTATTATTGGGATTGGAGAGGTAAGATTGGTTGGGTGGGAATTTGATCGGTGTAGTGATCCAAGTTGGCGGCTCATCGTGGGCTAAAAAAATGATTATTTTGAGACTGAAAAGCGGTGGTATGGGGTTGTTCAATAATTTGTTCATAAGTATTATCATCTTGTGACTGGTGTGTCATTATATGTTGGATGGGACTTTGTGATGTGGTGAGTCGAAAATTTGGATTATGTGTGATGGCTAAATTTCGAAAATTTCGTGGGACTAGGGATAGTGGATGGTTATTTGGTAGGGGTGGTAATTGTGGTGCCGTTGGCGTTATGTCTACATTGTTATGTTCTTCGTCGTATGTATTTTGTCGTGTTGCTATTTTTGTGTTATATTCCTTTATTTGTGCGTCTAAAAGAATTTTGTTTATAGATGTAGAAAAGATTCCAAAAAATCCTGCAAAGAGTATGCGTGCTACGCTTGCTTGTCTGTTTACTTGTGTGTGTATAGCACATGTGTTGTAGATTCCTTTTAAGAGTGAGAAAAGAAATCCAATAAAGTTAAACATTGCGTATAAAATAGTCAATTTTTCTAAGATGTAGTAGGGCCATCCTAGAAAATCGAGGATCTCATTTTTGAGTGTAACAAAGCTAAAAATGTTAATTGGTGATATATCTTGGGGACGGTATTTTTCACCGTTTAGATATATATAATCTTTAATGTCTTTAAAATATCCGCTATAGTCTTGCGTGTAGATATCGGCAAATCCTGCGGTTTCTGCAAGTTTGCGTAAATTTTGGTCTATTGATTGTCTTTGTATAGTGTCCATTTGTGTTAATAATTCTTGGAATTGTTGTGTTCTAATGTGATGTTGAATATCTGATTTTGAATAGATTCCTATTGATTGTAAGTCTATATTTGGGTTTCGAGCAATAGCGCGAATGCTTTCTGGTGAAAATTTTTTGAGTGATTGCATTAATGTGGGATATGGAGTGAGAAGATAATATTTATTTTCATCAGGGTTTAGTTGTACTACATTGTGGCTGTTTTCTGATCCACATGGGACTGCGGTATCCCAGAAATAGGTTCTTCGTGAAAGTGTATCCACGAAATGTACTTTATTCTTATAAAAGATAGGGATTCTTTTATAACATCGTTTATCTTCAAAAACGTATAGTGGTGATACTTTTTTAGTACAAGTATAAAACCATAAGATGTTTCCTTCATAGTCTAAAAAATTTGATCTATTTCCAGATAATAAGTATCCTGCATAGGGTATTTTTAATACTGCTAGTGCAAGTGATTGTAATATTTGTGTTCGTTCTAATTCGCATAGGTGGTGTAGTGTTTCTAATTCGGAGAGTGACATTTCTTGAAAAATTCGGCTAATTGTATAATCTAGTTTCATATCTAAATGAATATCATAGTGGATATTACCGAAATATGTAGTATTCATTAGTGATAATTCTTGTAAGCGTGTGCTTCTGGTGTCATGGGGTTTTAGATGTCCACCAGGTTGTCCGTTGCTTTTTTCAAAATTAACTGGTATATAGGATGTTCCTTCGTTTAGAGGATGACCTGTGGCATATGGGTCGATTTTTACTTTTCCAGTGGTCATGTCGAATCCTTTTTCGTATTCAACTAATATTTCAGAGTATTGTGTTCTGTGAAGTGGATTCCTGTATTTACATGCAAGTTCTGTTTCTTGATATATTTGAAAACGTGTCAATTTATTTTCTATATTGTCTATGTTTCTAAAATTTGAACTTAGTTTTCGTGATGGATGGACTTGTTCATATGGAATTGATTGTATAAAATATTTTTCGTGAAATTTTATCATACGAGCGTGTATTTTTGCTACTTGAAATGTTGTACATGTATCTTCGGGGAACCAAACAATTGTTGCTTGTGTTCTCGTTGTAGGGTCGCAATAACCTTGATCATTTTTACAAGGTAATCGGATTCCTTGATAGATCATTGTATTATCTGATAAATCTCGTGTTAGTTGTATTTTTTCGAGTTGTATTTTCCAATCAAAAAACATTATTTCTTGGTATCCTTTATTTTTTGTGTCTGCTTTGCAGTTTGATGGGTCATTTATACCAATGTGTGGTATCCAATGTTTATCGTGTAGGTCATAGGTTAATCGTCCGTGTGCGCCGTTATACGGGTATTTTTCGTCTAGTTTTATATGTCCTTGGTGTCTTTCAAGTTGTGATTGATGTACAGAGTCTGAAAAAACTTGAAAATTAACTAATTTTCTTTGGGAGTTTTTATTTTGTGTGATGTTTAGTCTAAGTAATTCATTTTTACAATCGTCGGGATTGAGATGTAAAAGACGTTCTATATTACTTTGATAGAATGATTCATGGTCAAGTCGGTTTTTGTTTCCGTTCGAGACTTGTGAACAATGTACTTTCTTTTCGGAAAATGTTGCTGTGAATTTATAACCTGTAACTGTTGTTGCTCGGGCTTTTGAATAGAGTGTTGCTATTACATCTGTGGTTTCTATAGCTTGTGGTTCTGTTTCACATTGTGATACTTGATTTATTGCATATTTATGTAGTGTTTTTTGTTCATTTTCTTCACAATCGTAATGTGTTACTAATAAATCTTGTGGTCCTGTACGAGGAGAAGGGTTTATGTTTTGATTTGAGATTACTAGAAAAAGGAGTTGGAGAAAAATTAATAATTTTAGAATATACATGTGTATGATAATCCTGAGTATGGATTATAAAATGTAATGTAGCCAATTGTGTTTTTGGTATATCTGTCGTATTTGTATATTACTTCAGTAGTTATAAACGGTGGTGGTAGTGATTGAGCTGTTATGTTAGGTGGATTTAATGGGTAGGGATGTTGGGTAATATTGTTTAACTTAACTGTGATTTCAAACTTTAATTGTAAACTGTTTTGTTGGAGTATTTGAATATTGTGATCACGGATATCGTTGTGAATATCTTGGCGATATTGTAATCTATTAAGTGCCCAGTTATGAAGGCGGTTACTTTCCTGATGTTGTCCAAATAATGGTGGAGGTGCTGTGAATGTATTCCAATCTAGTCTTAAAGGAATATTTGTTGTTGATTGTTCTCGATATCTGGCGTCGAGATTATTTGGAAAATTTAAGTTAAAAGGTGGTGGTGAAATCTGGCTTATTGATGGTGTTGATGGTAGTGATAATGTTTCTGGTAGTGATGAGGATGTTGTTGTATCCGTAGAAATATCTATGGGGTCATTGACTAAATTTGGTTCACCTTGTGTAAATGAATGTGTAGTCCAATATGGAAATCGTGATGTTTGGTTTGTGGGGTTGAAAGGATTTTCACGTATTTGCTCAGATGTTGGTGTTGAACCTAAGTAATCTGATGGTAGGCTTGAGGTGCTACGTTGTGAAAGAAGCGTAGGGGTTTCTGGTAATATACCAATGGGGTTTTCTGGAGTGTTTTGTGATGGGGATTGAGGTATATCAAAATGAACTCGTGGAGTTTGAAAATTTCTGTTTCGTCGAGGATGTATAATTTGTCTATTTATTTCGACTGTATTTTGGTTTTGACTAGGATTTCTTATTCTACTTAGTTTTTGTGGTAGTGTTGGGTATAGGTTATATGTTGGTTCGCTTAAAGGTGCTTGTCGTTGAACTGGTTCTAGTGGTTCTGATAAACGAGCATGTCGTTCTTCAAAAGTGTATGGATTGTCTTGAAAAGAAATTCGTGTAGATGTTTGAGGATTTTGAGTAGTTGAAGGTGGTGTTGGGTTATCTTGGGATGATGTCGGTGAAGACTGATTCTGTGACTGTTGGGTAGCAATTTTTGATGGATTTTTGAATTGTTACTTTAGTGGGAAGGTTTATGTTTATTATAGTATTCTTCCAAAAAAAGAATTAGAAGGATTGTTGCTAGGGCAAATGTGAAGATTGCTTTTTTTATACATTTACATATTGTCAAAATGAGGGATGATAAAAATGTTATGAAAATTACAAACAATAAAAAAATATCGGTTCTACTGAAAATTGTTCGTATCATTTAGACAAGTTATATGACTCGTACCTGTGGATGTAATCAAGGGTTTTGGAAAGTTGGAGGAATAGTTCGAGTATAGTGTAGAAAATTAAAAAAATGTTACAAAAAATGATTAGGATTATTAGAAAAGATTCAAGTATATCAAAAAGAAATATTATAAAGGTTTCAAGTATTGTAAAAAAATGTTTCAGATTTATGAGTATTTGAGTAACTGATTGAGAGAAGAGCATTTAAGAAATGATCTCTTGGTCGAATATTTTTTGCTGTTTGAGGCGATTTTTCTAGTGTGGTCGGATTATTTATTAGTTTTTTGACAAGTGGGTTGAGTTTTGTAAAAAATTGTTGGGGGCAATTTTCATGGTGACTGGGAGGTCGTCTTTTTCTTTATTTTTGTTTGTCAAATGATCCGGGGTATGGTGAGATTTTTATACTTTAGGCTAATTAAAATGTTCATTTTGTTACTTTAGGCTAAGTTAACAAATTTGCTTTGGGGGTATTCGTGGTCTGAGTTGGGGAAATATTGTTGATCTTTGGGTTATTAGATAAGGGAGGGGTACGGTATTATGGTGATATTTATTTTAGTTGTCAAGTTGGAGTGGTTTGCTTATTTTTGACCTGGAGGTCGTAAAGTTATAGTTATAGATGTGCCTGGAGTTCTATATGATTCGTCTAATTGGTCTTAGTTTGAGTTAGAGAAAGTGACGGATTGGATGAATCCTATTGGTCTATTTTGAACTAGAATTATTACGTACTTGTCAGCATGTTATTTTGAAAAATGTAAATGAAAAATGTTTCGAAGGTTTCAAGATAGTGAAGTATAATGTTGAAATTACTTTTGAAATTCCACTTTCTTTAAAATTTTAGATTGGGGGATGAATATTTTATAGTTTTTACGTGGTTGATTTCGGAGTCTTGTTGTTTTTCTATTTTCTGATTTGTCGATTTGTTCTTGGGGTATTATTTGTTCGGTCATTTTTCTATTTTTTCTTTGTTTTGGTGATTCTTTATGGTTTTGTGTATTGATTTTGGTGGCGATTGGTTTTGTGTTTTGATTTTCGGTGGGGTTATCATTTTGTTCTGTGTTTTTCAGATGTGGTTCATTTTGAATGATTTTTAATCCTGTGAAAGAATATAATTGAGTTAATTCGCGGAGTGCGTATTCTTTTGGGTAATAAGGTAATAGGTTGTTTCGATGTTGAACGATTTCTTTTTTGTTTGAGTCGGTAATTTTATATGTGACATCAGTGGGTTTTGCAATTATTTGGTATGGTCCTTTTCGAAGGGGTTGTAATTTTTTAGAAATTCCTTTTTGTGTATTAAAATTAGGTATTAAAACAAATGTTCCAATTTTTAATTCGGAGGCTGGTGTAAAACGTGAATTGATTTGTTCATTAATGTTTTGTCTTTGTAATAACTTTTTTGTTATTTTTTGATAAATTTCATTGTGTTTTTTATCTCTATTTAGAATCCATTCGGTGTGTGTACCGGAGGCTAGTTTAAGAATTTGTGGGTGATGAAAATGATCTTCATCGTGTGTATGTAAAGGTAGGTTATAACAAATTGAGTCTTTATTTGGTTGACAATAACCTTGTGCGTTTTTATGAGAATTCGCTGTAAACATTATTGGTTTGCGTGGCTTTTGGTTAAAAACCATTTCGTATGGTGACATTCCTAAAGTTGTCGTAATTTGTGAATTATACGCTAAGGGAAATAATTTTACATCTGCTGACCATTCGGTATATTTTGTATCATTTCCGTTGATGATACATCTAAGATATTCTTGTAATGAACGGTTCATACCTTCGACTAAGCCGTTTGTCCAAGGTGCATGAGATGTACGTGGTTTGTGTTTAATGTTATATAAATGACATAGTGTGATAATTTCATTATTTATGAATTCTGTACCGTTGTCTGTAACTAAAATTTCTGGTAGTCCGAATTTTGCTATCCAGTGTTCATAGAGTGTTGTGTAAGCGTAATAAGCGTTACAATGTGGTACTGGGTTAAGTGCTACATAATGTGTAAATGCGTCAACAATTACCATAATGTAGGAGTTTCCTTCTGATGAGGGTGAAATTGGTCCTTTAGTATCAAATGAGATACGATGATTAAAGTACAAACTTTGTCCTTTAAAATCTTGTTTTTGTGCTATTTGTTTTTGATTTGGGTAAGGTTTATTTAGTTGACATACTATACAGTCATTGCATAGTACTTTTATCCAAATTGGTGCATTTGGGAAATAAAAGTTTTGTATAAAATTTGAATATGTTTTCTCTGATCCAGAGTGTCCTTTAATATTTTGTGTATGTGAAATATTAAAAGCTATAAGAATCATACTTAAAGGGAGACATAGAACTGTAGATTCATTCAGGTTATACTCTAAAAGGTCTGTATTTTCGTTAATTGTTGTGTTGTTAAATTTGCGAAAGTATCGGAGGAGTGTTTTGTTTCCTAGAATGGTTGAATCTGCCTTGACAGGTTTAGTTTTATATTTGTGCCATGATTTTAGTTGTCTAATTATCGGGTCAAGATTTTGATATTGTTTCAGTGTTGAAATTGTAATCGTTTCTGTTGGAGGGAGAAAAATGTTTTCAATTTCGAATTTAGATAAGGGTATTGTATCAAGTGGGTCGTGAAGGTCAAAAACTTGATTTATTGTGTATTTTGAATCATTTGTTTGTGGTCCTGATAAATTTATTTTATCAGTTAAATCTTCTTTTTCAATTAGTGGAAAATGGTCTTTCTTAGGCAGGTGTTGTTTTGTTCGTTTTTGTTGGGTGTTATTTTTTATCCATTGAGAATATGGGATTGGTTTGAAAGTTGATGTTCCAAGTAGATCAACTTCATAATGATTATTTTGACAATCTAAATAAAGTGGGAAATGTTGTAAATTATTTATTTGTGATTGTTCAATATCAGTTTTTACTGCATATTTGCATTCCAATCGGGGTGATGTTTCGTTTTCTGCAAGGTAGAATTTTATGTTTTTGGGTATTTCAACTGTTGTTTTTCGTGTAAGTAATTCAGGTGGTGTATTTCGACTTAAGGTGTCTGGTAATGCAAGATTTTTTCCTGCAGTCCAAACTATATGTAAGTTTGGAAATTTCATTAGAATTAGTTGAAATCTGTAAACTCGGTGGTTTGGGTTAGATTTTTGTGTAAAGAGAAAGATGATTGGTTTATGGTCTGTGAATAGAACTGTTGGATGTTTTGATCCAAGTATCAGAAATTCATATTCTGTCAGTGTATATATTATGGCTGTACATTCTCTCATTAGAGTTGAGAGTCGTAGCTCTGCTTGAGTGAATAATCGAGAATTTGCTGATATGAGGTTCATTTTATTTGTACCATTATGTGATTGTAATAGTGCTGCACCGATGCCAAAGTTCGAAGCATCGCACATTGCATAAAATGGTTGATTTGAATCTGGAATTGTGTTTGAAATTTGTTCAGTTAAAAGTTTCTTTATTTCTTCAAATCGTGTTTGATGTTCTATGTTCCATTCAAAGTTATTTTGTTGTCTAAGGATGTTATAAAATGGTCGTAGATATAATTGCATTTTATAAACATATGTACTTAAAAAGTTTAACATTCCAAGAAATTCTTGGATTTTCTTTTTATTTGTTGGTGGTTGAAGTTTTTGAATAGCGTCAATGCGTGATTTCAATGGAGTGATTGTTTTTCTTTCTATATTATGTCCTAAGAATTTAACTCTTGTCAAAAAGAAGTGTGATTTATCGGGGGCGGCCTTCAGATTTTCGTTCTGAAGTATTTGGTGATATTTTTCTAAAACATTGAACATCTCGTCTTTTGTTTGTGATTGCATAAAAACATCGTCTAGATAGGTGATTGCGTTTTTCTTGAGTATTAGTGGTCTAAAAATTTTGCTCATAAAAGCTGAAAATGCTGCTGGTCCTATGGATATTCCATAGAATAAGCGGTTGAATTCATCTTGTTGGTTTCCGATAACAAATTGTGTTAAACGTCGTGATTGTTCATCTAGTGGCATTTGATTGTATGCACTATTCATATCGGCGGTTGTAAAGTATTTGCCGTTTATTTTTGTTAAAATAACTTGTATTGGTTCAATGGGCCAATTACATTTTGATTCATCTATAAGTGAATTGAGGTATCTAGCATCGAGAACGATTTTCAATGATTCTCCTTTAGCTAGTATGATAACAGGGTTGATAAATGTGTTGCCTTTTGGTTGTTCTTCTTTGTTTACTGGTGATATAATGTTGTATTGTTCTAAAATGTCGAGTAATCTGTTCACTTTATCATGTAAGTGAATTGGTACTTTACTTGCTCTCTGTTTTTTGAAAACTGCGTCTGGTTTTAACGGGAGATGTAGTGATGAACTGATTTTCCCAACATCGAATTTTGATGTTGCATAGACTGATGAATATTTAATTAGCTGTTTGGCTAATTTTTCGAATTCGTCTTGTGTTATTTGTGAATGTTGGAAATTAAACATTGTTAAAAATTTTTGTTGGTCCTCTGTGTAGTTACTTATGTTGAATGTAGGTTTGAAATATGGAGTTTTTGTGAAATAATCCGTATTTCTGTTTTCGTTATTTATTATATTATTTATAGATAATTCTTCATTAAGAATTGTAGATTGGCAAATATCTAGTAATTGGAGTATATTATTTACGCGATAGGCTTTTTCGTGTATTGGTGATATTGTAGCGTTGGTTTCACAATATCCTAAAAGTCCTAAAGGTAATGTTACTTGGTAAGGTGTGTTGTTATAGACATGTAAGGAAATGATATCTGAATTCGAATTTTTCAAATATTTTATGGATGATATTGTGATTTTGAAAAATTTGTGAATAGGTTTGAATTCAAATTCTGACATATAAAATTTTTGTTTGTTTTGTTCTTTATCATATTGGTGAACTTGTTTGATTGAAAAATTATAGATATTTCCTGATAGTGGTTTCAAGTGTTTTCTTTGTTGGTTAAATATCGGGTAGAATTTTGAAAAGAATGGTGGTTGTTTATTTAATCTTTGAAAAAATGTTAAGGATGTTTCTTTTGTTTTTGTATATTTATCTTTGATTAATATTTTACTATTTAGTATGTTAATTGTTGGTATATACTTCGAAATAAATGGTATTCCAATGATATTATATTTAATGTCAGTGATATGGAATATTTGTTTAAATGGCTTATTTAAAATTTTGCTTTGTTCCATTGTTCTGGTGGGGAGGAGAAATTATTGGATTTTTCCGTAGTTTATCAATGTTGATCCTTGTGCTGTTGCTAGTTTGCTGGAGGTTTCAAGAGGTGTTAGCTTTGGGTGTAAGGTTTTTATTTCATTCCATGTGGGGATGTTTATTATGTTTGATTCTGCTCCTGAATCAATTAAAAAATCTATTTCAAGGTCTGGTGGTTGAAATTCTTTATTTCTTGGGCTTTCTAAGAGAAATGGTATTGTCCAAATTTTTTCTTTGGGTTGTTCTTTTTGTATATTTTGATAAATATGGTTTGTATTCAAGCATTTTGTTTTGGTATTTTTATTGGTTTGATCTGTAGTGTTAATCTCATTTGTTTCTTGCGTCGTTGGTGTGGAATTTATGGGTGTAGTGTAATAATTTTGAAGAAATTCTGATTGATTTTCATATATGTGTGATGAAAAGGGTTGTTCATATATGACAGATTCATAGTCATTTTCGACTTTTATCATATTGATAGAAAGAGTGTTTTCAGTATCACTTTCTGAATCTGATGATGTACAGTTTATTTGATTGAGTTGTAACGTATCAGTTACTGTGTCATCAATACCTGGAGGGTCTGATGTTGTTTCTGGGTTAGACTGTACTTGATTGATTTGTCTTTGATGTTTAGGTGTACTACTTCTGTGGCGATTATTAGAATTATTATAGTTATTATTATTCCGGTGTGGTGATTGGGAATAATTTCTATAACGATTATTATAACTTGAGTGTCGATTTTGTGAATTATTTCGCGATCTGTTTTGGTAATTATTGTTTGGTCTGTTATAGTTCGATCTATTATATGAGTTATTCCTTGATTGACTGTTCGGGTAATTCTGGTTTCGGTTGTTTGAATAACTTCTATTTCGATTATAGGAGTAGTTTCTATTCCTATTGTATGATGAATTTCGTGATTGGTTGTTTGGATAGTAGTTATTTCTTGATTGGGAATTAGATCTAGAAACAAATCGTTGTGTATTTGAATTTGATCTGGAGTAGTTATTTCGACTATTTGGTCTATTGTAGTGATTTTGTGATGAATTGTTCGTGTTTCTTCGTTCTGGTGATCTTCCTCTATAACTTGAGTTATATGGTGATTGATTTCTTGTATAATTTGTATTGTTCGGGAGTGGTTTTCCTGAACTGTTGTTGCTGTGGACTGTTTTGTTCGGTAGATTTTGATCTTTTTTCATGTATTGATAGAATGATTTATTTGGTTCTTTATATTTTTGAGGTTTATTTTGATTGTCTTGCTGTTTTTGTCTACATTCGGAAATACTATGTCCGTATCGTCGGCAATAATTACACCATTTTTTGAAAGATGGTTTGCCTTTAAAGTTCGGGTTCTTTTCGTAAATATTGAGTATTTCAGTGATTTTTTCAACGAGGTCTGTCTCTGATTCCTGTATATTATTAATATTAGTGGGAGTCGTTTCAATTCTATTAACGTATTGTAGTTTCAGATTTTCCGTTTCTTCTAGTTTCATCGTGATTTCTGCTTGTTCTAATTTGTCTACTAGTTTTCGAAAATCTAAATCGGGTTCTCGAATTGAAGAAGGATGGGATGCTCTCTTTTTTATTGCTATTTTCCTTAATTGTGGTGTTAAGGTCATCATTAAGATTTCTGTCATCTTTGTGTTTTTATAGTCATGTGTATTTAATGAATATGCTTTTCGAACTAGTGTTTCGATTCGTACTGCTATTTGCTTGATGGTTTCGTTTGGTAATCTGCGAATTTCATTACATAAAACTCTTTGTTGTTGTTTGTTTCTTTCGGAGTCAAACATTTTTGAAAATTCTTGTGTAAACCTTTTCCAGTTTGATTTTATTTCTAGAGGTAGTACTGAAAACCATTTTTGGGCTGCGCCATCTAAGGTTGTTTGTATTAACGCTGTGCGTCGATGTATCCAGTTTTGATGTAGTGGCGTATTAATTGGTTCAGGTCCAATATTTAAAATCAGGTTTGCTGTTACTGCATTTAAATAATCTTCTACAGAGTATTCAGGGTCTGTTCCTGTGAAAACCATTAAAGGTTTGTTTGATGTTATTGATGATCCACCCATAAGGTATGGATTCATTGTCATTTGTAATGATTCTGCTGCATTTGGCATTTGAGAAAAATTCGAAAGTTGGTTTCTTGTTATTTCATGTTGTTGGAGATAATATGAGAGTGGTATTTCATTTTGCATTTGTGATGCTTGATACGAGTGTGCAGTCATTGGATTTTGTTGTTGAATTGGTTGAAAAGATTGTGTATTAATTAGATTTTGTTGTTGAATTGGTTGTTGATGTTGTGCATCTATTGGTTGTGGAGAAAAATTTCTATGATTTGTACGTGTTCTCTGTATTCCTTGTCTACGATATTCTTGAGTATTTGGTGCAAATATATCTGGTTGTAAGAAATCATCATCTGAGGATAAATAATCCATTTGATAAGATGTCTGTTTTTTATTTTTATTTTGTTGAAAAAATGGGTAATTTTCACTGTGATCCTGTGGAGGATTTGTTTGGAAATTTATTGAATTAGGTTGGGTCATTGGGTTATCCCAATTTCGAGATCTTGTATATTGGTTAAAATTTCTTTGTGGTTGGTTATATGTTTTTGATGGATGTGTATAATTATAATTATGGTCTGTAAAGTTGTTTCTAGTGAATGTTTTGCGTGTTTTTGATGGTATTGTCATGGGTCTGTATGTTTGGTAATCCATATGTGAATATTTAGGGGCAACCGAAGGTTTAACGGTTGATTGTAAGGTTACCTGTGTTTGTGAAGGATTTGTATTTCTTGGTGTTGTTAAATTTGGGCGTATTGGTGAAATACTTTGTTGTGTAGTTGTTGTGTGTACAATTTCTTCATTTATGAAGTGTGATGGTGTCTGGATATCTTGTTGAGTAAGATTCCTAGTTCCATTGAGGTTTTCATTGTGTATAACTGTAGAGTTTAAACTATTATTTTGTGTATCGGGCAAAAATGTATTATAGTTTAATGGTGTTGCATCAATGGTTAATGGTATTACTTTTACATAATCTCTTATGTAAGATATCGTACTTATTGCTTGACTTGAGATTGATTGTGGGAAGCTTATAAATGCGGGATGAGACCATTCGGGGTCCCAAACATAATCTGATTGTTCTGTGATAGCGGTATCATCGTTCGAGTTTTGGGGTCTAAAATTTTTTCTTGCTTGTGCAATTAAATCAATATTGTGTGTGAAATAATCTATTATGAACCATGCCAAAATTTTTTGTAGATCGTGTTTTGTATGTTGTGAAACGTCGTCTTTCGTGAACTTTTCTTTAATGATGTTTAAATAACTAGAGAGTAGTGTGATTTCATGTCGTACTCTTAAATGTTTAGATGTTTCTGTCGGTGAGACATTTGTTATTGGGATTTCGTTTTCTAATATCGAAATATAACTATATATTATTGCGAAAACTTCATTGGTGAATATGGAGTTTGCTCTTTGTGAGTTATGATATTGGATGCTTTTTATATATTCTGAAAAAACTTTTGAAAATTCTAAATCAAGATCGTCTGTTTGAATTGTATATTTTCTATTATTATGGTTTGGTGAGGTGAATTCTATGGAGTAGATTCCATACTGTTGTGTTATGTTGCATATATCTTTTAAGTAGTGGTCTATGATTTGTCTTTTGATTTTTACATCTGGGAACTCTGTTTTACATGGACTAATTCCGGGTTCAAATAAATTTACGAGTAAATTTTGACAAAATATGTGTTGTCCTATCAGTATCTGCGTCTACTATAAAAGGAAAGATTTCATCATCATCTGGACTTTCTTCACCTGGGGTGTGCGTTGAGCTCATTTTTTCGTTCGATGACTGTTAATATGTAATTATCAATGTGTCTAATTGGTTGATTCCAATTGTATAAATGTACTGGTTTGTGTTTATACTGCTTTTTTATTCTTCTTTTTCCTCTTTTTGATGAATTTGAAGTTGTTTCTGAGTCAGAAAAATATAATTGATCGTGAAGTGGGTAATTTTTATCTATTGATTCTTTTAGTTTGTAAAGTTCGTCTAAACTGTTGGTTTCTGATTCTGAAAATGCGTTTCGATTTTTTGAAAATCTTTTTCGTGTTATTTGTCTTTGTTTCGTTATTATTTTTCTTTTTAGTGTTTGTCGTTTTGTTCGAATGTATCCAACTGTTTGTGTATGAGGTGTGATTACAAGGTCGTATTTTTTGTTATCTATTTCACAATTGTGTAAAACGATTGTTTGTTTATTTCCTAGGTTTTTAAATGACATAAGGTTTAGAATGACGGATGCAAAGGGTTGTTAAATGGTTTCTATTTTCTTAAACTGTTAGTTCTTACGATTTTTTGGTTAGCTTAACCTGGGTCTGTTTGTTCAGGGTTGGAGAGAAAAGTATATCGATTCCGAAGAATGATTTTTTACTTTCTCGTGGCTAGTATAAGTTAAGGTGTTAACTTACTTAATCTTACTTAGGGGTAGTGATTGTGTTCAAGGGTTGGAGAATAGTAAATCGATCCACAAGGTTCAGGTATAATTAGAACGCGAGTAGTTCGTTAGATACTATTTTAAACTTACTAAGTCTAAGATTTATCCTGGGTCTGGTAAGAGGGGGGGTCAAGTGAAGGATGAATAACCGAAGTTCTTCACTGTTTATCCTAATTTGAATGATTAGTTTTGTTTAAAAATTTCTATTAGTCTTAGGTCTTTAGAAAGGGTTGGGTAGTGAATCGACGTTTGAGGTCGTTAGACACTAATTAAGTGGGTGGGGGAGAACAAAGTTGTTCTGTTTGATCCAAGGATAAGCCTTGATGATCAAATTTGAAATTTAATTAAGTAGAAAATGATTTAAGATCCAAGGATAAGCCTTGATGATCTGGTTTTAAAATTAAGTGAATTTAAGTTTTAATAAAATTTTAAATGTGTGTAAAGGAAAGATTTAGTGTTTTGATGATATTAGTGGGTTTTTGATTGCTGTTATGTTTTAGGTGATGGAGCTGGAACAACAGGATGATTTATGATTACTAACCATTTATTGTCATGCTACTAATTTTTATTTTTATTTTTCAATAAATATTTTTCAAACATGTTTTGTATATTACTGCAGAATTTTAGGAAAACGATCTTAGATCTTTTTATCAATCGTTATTGTATATTAATAATTTTGTTTAGCGCCTGAAATGATTTTGAAGATTAACTTCAAGATTTTATGTTTGCAAATGAAAATCTAAATTCATTGCCAGTAGTATTCTAAATATAAAAGTTTGTTCTGGTTTTTGCCTAACTATCATATAGCTATATGGCAAGTTTCTACTTTGTCGTATGTCGTCTCTGGTTCGAGGTCTTCTTCCAATTCCGGGTAGTTCTGTTATGGTTCGGAATATTGGCTCTGATCTATTGAGTCGTAGAGACATTTCGATTAAATTATTGTCGTATAACATTTTGTAAATGTTTTTGTCTAATTTCTAATCTATTTTGGTTAATTCTAAGCTATTAAGGTCTTGTTCGAGACTTATGGTCGCACCAGATGAGTTAGGACCGAGTTGGTTAACTCATAGAGTAATTTCGGATAGGGTACACCGTCTGCTCGTCACGCTATCTTATTTTCGGCCGGATAGATTCGTGCAACTTCTTAGTCTAATACCGATCCTAATCTTACTCTTATACTATCTAGTCTCAGGTTGTTTAACTAGTCTCTGCTAGGCTCAATAGATCTAGGGTATACTGGTTTATTGCGGTTGCTGAAGTGCTCGGGAGAGTCCAACTAATTTCTAAGTTAAATTCAAATCTCTCTGGTGCTGAAATTACAAGTAACTTCAGCACTTACAAATAAGTGGGTTGTTAGTTAGATGGATCATGATTGGTTAATATTAAATACTTTACATTGGTAAAATATCTAAATTATCCAATCATAAAATGTAGTTTAGATCAGGTTCCAATCTGTTGATTTTTTTCTTTTTCTGTTAGTCACTTTTGAGGACAACTGTAGTCGATTTCTCTTTGGATGTGGTCGGACTTTTCTATTCTACTTGCACAGCTACTGGCTTATCTTGTTTTCTATTGCAAGTGATTTTAAAAATGTCTGTCAACCCTTTCCGCCAATTTATCTTAATCTGTTTTTTTCGACGGAACATGTCCCCTAGGAATGGTAAGTTGTTTGGTTTCGGATGTGTTTTATGAACTCATGAATAGCTTTTTAGCATATTGGATCTTTCTCATATATTTAAACAATTCAATTTGCTGCATGTTTCTTCCATAAGATGAATAACGTTCTAGCATAAATGTTTCAACCAGAAATAGCTAAGAATAAATTTGGTAGTCAAATTTAAATATCATATTAAAGACCTTTTTTCCGTAATTTCGGATTCTTATAGAGGATGTCTGTTTCGACAAAAAAATTCTAATTCTTTTTATGTTTCCAGACTATATAGACAAATTAAACAGAGGCTTAACTCTAAATTTTTCTACTACTATTTTAACGTTATTTAAGTTATTATAACCAATCATTCTTGCGTTTTTACACCTTAATAGTCATTTCTAGTAAAAAGTAACAGAAAAATAGACAAAAAAAAACTTTTTAAAATCAGTGTAGTCGGATAATTCTTTGCTGTTTGCACAGTCTCCGGCTATCCATAATACCCCATAATACCTTTTCTCTTCTGATTTTGATTTTCGGTGTTCTTCAGTTCCATTTTGGCGTCTCTCAGTTGCTCGTTAGTCCTACTGTTGTACTGCTGCTCTCTCTTCTTAATTAGACCCTTTCTCGTTTTCATTACAGATAGTGAGTCTTCTTCGGCCACTTCCTCATAGATGCCACTGCTGCTATCTTCACTGATCTCGGGTGATCTTACAGTCCAAATTGGAGGATCCAAGTTTTGTCCATGCTGAAATGAAGGAGCTTGAGCTTAAAACTTGGTACTTTCATTTTTTCTTTTTTAGAACTCCATGTCATAAGTTATCGGAAATGAAGCTGCTTTTTTGATGACCAAATATAAGTTTGAAAATCAAAAGTCCAAAACTGAAGTTTTGAACGGTTTATTGTTTTTTTTTGTCATGGCTTCAATTTAACTGTATCAATTTCAGTGGATCGCCACAAATCACTTGGCTGCAATTTGTTTGAGATGGTTCAACTAGCCTAATTGGGAAAAATTGATTCAAAAGTTTGCTCATCAAATAAAAGCGCATAGTTTCCATACCTCTGCCGACAAGGGCAAAATACACTCTTGTTTGGGTTCATCCATTTTCATGTCTTGCATCTTCTTAAAAGACCTCCTGGCCGGCTCGTATCGCATCACAGGCTTCAGGTTCTGACGTTTGTCTTGTTTAGGAGTAGTCTGAGTTGTTCTGTCTGTCTTTTCAAACGAGGCACTCGAATCGCAATTTGGATTCGGACCTATAGCCTCTTTGTGTACTTCGACCTCGGTTGTATTATGTTCGGTTACCACAATCGAAGCACGTCGCTCAGTGTTTTCAGGATTTAGTTTTATCTTCTCTGAGATTTGCGTTGTCATTTTTTTGGTCGGCGGATTCGAAGATGTCCTCCGACTGACCATGTGTTCGCTTTGAGTATCATACTCAGAGCTGGAACTGTCCTCGCGTGCGGGATAGACCGGATCTATCACGGCACTGGCTCTGATAATGACCGGCTTAGGCGGACCAATTAGGACGATCTCGTCGGAGATGTCTGATTCTTCGTCCTCTGTCGTTGGAAACTGGGAACATGACACGAGTCTTCTGATTTCCTAGAATATATGCATGAACTCTTTCCTGAATATGATAAAGTATAAATTATTAGGGGGTAAGTTTTATTTAAATAGTTTATGCAACTCTTAGGCCTCTAGTAAGGAAAATTTGAATCAAAATTCACTTAATCTCTTTTTTGGCTCTGTATAAAGTGATATGAGCCAATCCACTGAGTCACACTAAAATGATTCCTGTTTCTAGCGGAAGCCATTCATCAGGTTTCGTAAACTTTTTGGAGTTGGCACTGAGTTCCAATTTTAATTTTTTGGACGATTATGTTGGTTATTGTTAGCTAGTTACCTGTGAGCAACCCTTGGTTAGAACCATAGCAGCTGTCTGGAAGTTTTTGATCTTCAAAGGGGGCGTGGCCACATATTTGTCCGCTATTTCATTTCCCAACACCTCTGTATCCTTGACCTCAATTGAACCTTTGATCTCGTCGATAGACGATGGTTCGTTCTCGTCTGAAGATTCGTAACTGTCATCATTGGTAGAAAACGAACTGCAAGTAACCAGTTTTCCCAGCTCCTGAAGCGGGCAATTATGGCCAACTGATTTTTGAATTCTCATCTACGCATTAGGAGTTTGAGTTCCATTTAAATATGAATAAAGGTTTGGGTTTGACGCATATTTTCATTTGTGTGAACTTGTGTTTATTTCAAAAATGCATTCAACGTTTTTGTTCCGACCATAGAAAATGGGGAAAAACTTTGTATTCGGTTGTGTTATAGTTTTTCCACGCAGAATCAGGTACCACTTATAATCATCGGAGTGGGTTGAGGGTTGAGTGATATATCATAATAAAAGCATTTCAGTCGTGTGTCGAACAAAAAATTTCCAAATCGAGAAAAACCCGTTTGATTTTAATCTTATTGTTATTTTCACCCTTGCGATAAGCAAGGGTATTGCAATCTTGTATTATATTTTTTCCCGTAGATAACTTTGTTCACTGGATCTCTACTTGTAAAAGATTTCCACTTCTAGCCAAGTTGAGTTTTTAACAGCTTTTTGTTGTAGTTCTGGGTCTAAAGCTGAAAAAGTTTTCAGATTTTAATACAGTTCTGGGTCAAAGCTGACAAAGTTTTCAGATTTCAATACATGTTTTGTAGGCTTTATGTAATTCGTTCCAGTTTATGTCGGCTTATTTGCCGGTTTTTTTTTTTATTTATGTAAAGTTTTTAATAATTTTTTTAAATACTTTTTCGATTCAATTTGAAGAGTGTTAATATCGTTTATTGTAGCGTACCCATAAATGGCACGCTATTGATAGCCATGAAATAAGTGCTATATTAGAAATTGATGTCATAAATTATTAATGTTAAAATCCCAAGCATGCAGTTGAACAAGTTAGTGTTTATTAAAAGTAAATAGTGAGTTATTAGTTGGGACATAATATTGAATATCGAGCTAGCTGAAAGTAATAAAGTTTACTAACCAAAAAAAAAAAAAAAAAAAAAAAAAAAAAAAAAGTTTACTAACCAAAGTTAAATTCAAACAGCTGAGAAAGTGATAGAGATAGAATCCATGCTGTCGGGGCCCATGCGTCCGTATTGAGATACTGCTAAATCAACTCCAGTTAATACCATTCAATAACATCTAGAAACCATGCGGGTTAATTAATAAAAGCAGTGCATTACATGGTGATAGTTCGCGAACGACAGTACAGTGACAATCTCCACTCATCCAGCTAGACGAAATCCAGCTAGACGACATCTTGAGGGCGAGCTGAAACAGTAGATCAAGCGCAGCAACTGTGTCAAATCAGAAATGTGAACTTACTAATGAGTGTTTTGTGATTCTGTCAATTGAGGAAACTACATTCAAGTGAAGTAACTGGAAAACTCGAGAACTTTCGTCTCTACAAACTTGTAGGTCAAACTATTAAGACTCTTGTGCTATATATTAGTGAGAAGTATTAAATTGGTGTGCGCTCAAATCAAAAAACATTGAAATCAATCATGATCATTGGAAATCATTGAAAATTGGAGGAGCGTAAATGCAGTAGATTGAAGCTTAAAGACGGAAAACTCTAAAATCGAAATCAGCATTAGCATTGAATTAGCCTTACTAACAATTTTAACCGCGCTGTGCTAAAATATCAGCTTTTTCGTGATAAAACCAACCCAGTTCGTTCATATAAATTTTATAAATTGTTCAAACCTAACTGAAAACAGACTGAAAATCATAAAACTGTAAATGGCGCACGCTCAAATCTCAGTTAACCCGTACGGAGGGACGGATACCGAAGATTTTTCACAATTCGAACAACTCTTCAACGGATTCATCGGAGTCGCAGGCGTATTACCGGCTCAACAAGCGAATTTTCTACAACTCCACTTGCGTGATAATGCACTTCGTTTCTACCAGACATTACCAGATGCGACTAGAGCAAACGTAGTCGACAGCTTAACAGCGTTGCGCGATCATTTCAGTAATCCGCAACTCCAAGAAGTCCATGTCTTGAAATTGGAACAGCAAAAATGCGACTTAAAGAAGGATACGCCAGAAAACTTCTTGGTGACCTTACAGAAAAAAGCGCAAAAAGCGTACCCAACGCCAGAAATACCAATTCCTGACCCAATTGATGCAGCAGCTGTCAATGCCGCATTAGAAGCAGCACGACATGCCAGAGAAACTGCACATCGTCAAGAACGGTTGGACGCAGTAAGGGATCATCGAGACGCACAAATTCGAAGACTGTTTGTAAAAGCTATGCCTGGATGGCTTCGTGCAAAGCTCATGGAACAGCCTGCGGGTAACACGGTACAAGACCTTTGTATGTATGCAAGGAGACAGCTGGTCATCCGAGATATGTGCAGAAAAGAAGATTATCCAGAGGATGGATTTAACGAAATAAGTGAGACTGTGTCTGATAATCTTATCAGCGCCTTATCGAAGCTTACTGCGACGCAAGAAGCTATGGAGAAGCAAGTGAACGAAATTCGAACTCAAATGAACGATAGAGATCGTCAAGAAGCATCGACATCCGCACAGCGATCAACAAATCAGCAAACGCAACAACAACAACAAGAACAGCAGCATCAGCAGAATCGTTTCCCAAATAATAATAGTGGTTTCCAACGAGGATTTCGTGGAGGAGGTAGAGGTTACCAGCCGAGACAACCCTACTCCGGACAATACACGAACGAATACTCACCCAGAAATCATTATAGTAGAGGGAATAATAACTTTAGAGGTCAGTACCTTTATCAAAACAACTTCAGATCCGGATACCAAGGAAGAGGAGGAAACTTCCGAAGTCCTTACCCATTCCCCCCTGGGAATCAGCAGCAATGGCCTAGGAGACCATCGAATTACCAGAATCAGAATTACCAGAATCAGAATTACCAGAATCAGAACTACCAGAACCAGTACCCACAATCGAACCACTTCCAACAGCAGTCAGTCAACCAACAGCAAGCAACAAACGTTGACATTCAAGCCCCAAACGGCCCGTATATGCCCGTAATTCGATCAACCCCTGTGCTCTGCGATACATGTGGTTACCCTAACCATACCGCCAGTCAATGTTATATGAGACCAAAACCTCAAGGAAGGGGACAATCCTTCCCATTCCAAAATCAGTCAAAAAACTAATAGCGCCACCGAGTCAAGAGTCAGAACGAAAAACCGAAATAAACGATACCAAGCAAAAAACACCTAACGCTAAACCGAAAAGACGCCAAAAAAACATAAAAACTTCAAAACGTTCACGATTGAATAAATTGGGGAAAAATGAAGCCGAAAATAGTAATTCCAATAAAAAGCTATCAAATGCATTTCCACACGAAATACTTGATTTATATGCTGTTATACCGGAAAGCGACAAAACACTTTCTTATGTCAAACTTCAATTCGCACCCAAAACCTTTAGGCGCGCCCTGGTCGATACAGGAGCGTGTGCAAATGTTATATCACAGACAAATTTCAACGACCTCAAAACGGATAAATTCTTATATCAAGAAATAGTGACACAAAAGTCGAAATTGAAACGAGTACGAATGGCCGGAGGTCAACTTGTACCAATAGAGATCGAAGCAACAATATGTTTCAAAATTGCAGCAAAAACGTTCACGGAAATTTTCCTTGTGTTACCAACAGCGAATTCAATGATACTAGGAAACTGTTTTTATAAAAAACACGACGTACAAATTTGTCCGAAATATGATCTTTTGAAATTTCCCGATGTAACAACTCAAATAAATGAAATCAAAACCCCAAGTTCTAAACGACATAAAAAACAAGCGCTCCGAGTACCAGTAATCCTTTCGAAGAAATACGTTATTCCGCCGCAGAAAACGGTGCTTTTAGAGTGTTTTACCGAGATCGACATTAAAAATACTATCGGAACAGTTGTACCAGTCCCCGAATTTGAAGACGAATCCAATATTGCGCTAATGTCATCAATCAGTGAGACTACAGATGATAGCAAACTGTATATTTCAGCACTTAATGTAACCGATCATGTAATAACTTTGCCGAACAAGAGCACAATCGCAAATTTTTCGATCTTAACATCAACAGACATGAAAAATATCATCCCAATTGACCCACAAACGTTGGCTTTAGCAAAAATGACCAACCCGGAAAATGTGAAACATGAAATCAATCAGCTCATTCAAGTGAATAAATCAAATGACGTGAAACCTATCAAACCAAAGCCAGAGTATGAAAAATTTTGGTTCCCGACACCGGAAACGTGTGAAAACCCTAACATTCTTACCCCAATTCAACGGGAGATCTATGACCAGATCCTCCATTTTAAGAATCTTGAACTTTGTGAACCGAAATCAAGTGACCATGATAGATTGACATTTCTAGATCAATTCAATTGGGAAAATTCCGTGTTGACAAATGAGCAAAGGTCACAAGTGGAACATTTACTTGTTAAATACTCGGATATATTTGCCAAACATCGATTTGATGTCGGATACAACTCGGAATTGCAAATCAAACTAACACCGGAACACCAACGACCTCTGTACACACAAGGTCCGCCTACGCCTATCCACCTACGAAAAGAATTAACAATTGAACTTGCACTTATGCATTACTTTGGCCTTATAACGACATTATCACAATCAAAGTACAGTAGCCCATTGTTTGCTCACCGAAAGCCATCAGGAAAACTCCGCATGCTTATTGATCTAAGAAGAATAAACCATTCGCTCAAGAATGATTATTTAAACACGAACTTTCCAATCTCAAATATGACAGATGCCTCAAATCATTTTGCCGGAAAGAACTTGTTTACAAAACTTGATTGCTCACAAGCATACCATTGTGTACAAATGGCAGATGACATTTCGGTTCAATTGTTGGCATTTAACTTTTCATCACGAACTTATGCATACAAATGCCTAGCGCAAGGTCTAAATAAGTCAGTAACGGGTTTCAGTTCATTTATTCGGCACTACTTAGATCCATGCCTAGCAGGGGATATGTGTACACAGTTCATGGATGATATAGGAAGTGCAGTGCACACGTTTGATGAACTAATTCCGAACTTGTCAAAAATCTTTGAATGTATTCGAAAATCAGGACTCAAATTGTCCCCAAGTAAATGTGAAATAGGTACGCAAAAAATGAAATTTCTAGGAAACATCGTAACACCAGCAGGAGTCTCACCAGAAGAGACCAAAATCCAAAAATTTCTACGTAATATCAGAATGCCACAAACAGCGAAGCAAGTTAAGAGACTAATCGGCTTTGTACAGTTCTTTAGGAACTATATGCCTAGCCTTGGTGATAAATTGCTACCGTTTTACAAGCTACTAAAGCAAGATGTTGAATTTCGAATTTTAGATGAACATCGCAAAGGTCTCGAAGTTCTTAAACACGATCTTTTGCAAGCAACAACCATAACGTTAAGACTACCAAAACCTGACTTACAATATGTGATCCTTTGTGACGCGAGTTGCCATGGAACAGGATTCGTCCTCATGGTCGAAGATTATGTAAATACAGAAAATAAAGGCAAAACAAAGACGTATGCACCTGTTTCTTTTGGATCACGACTTTTTAACGAACCACAGCTCAAATTCTCGATTTACTATAAAGAATTCCTAGCCTTATATTTTGCCCTAGATCATTTTGCACATTTCATATGGGGCGCCTCAAAACCCGTTATAGTTTTGACAGACAACAGAAGTCTAACGTCATTTTTTCAATCGAAATCAATACCACCATCAGTTTGGAACTTCCTAGATCGAGTTTTAGCATTTAATATTGTCATAGCACATATACCAGGCAAAGCAAATTATGCAGCCGACTTTTTATCACGCATGCAGACTGACCCGAATGCATCTCTTTCCCTACGCTTAACAGATAAAATACCGGTCCGCGAAATACATATTGATTCAACGGCAAAATTACCGGATGCATCACTCAATTCGATAGAGATAAAAGAGGCATTCTCCGACCAAGTAGTAATGACCAATGAAATACGCCAACAATTAGAGTCGCTGGGTCTTCTTGAGACTTACATGCTAAAACAAAATAAAATCGAAAATTCTGACGAACTGGAGGCGCAAGCGTTTGTACGATTAGTCGGACCAACAATATCAGCAATTGATTACCCAGACCCTGCAGACTTATTTTCGGATTTGAGTGACAGAAGCGAACCACTGGATCTCAAACTTGAGCAAGAAAAAGACCCTGATATTCAGGAGGTCAAGAACTGGATAACCGAAAACAAGATACCAGATCTGAAGTATGCTAGTAGCCGACGGAAAAAATATGCTAAACAAATCAACCGACTCGAACTCAAAGACGCAATTCTTTATAGAAAATTTTTCAATGACACTGGACAAGTTAAGTACCTGCAATACTGTCTACCGAAGCACCTGTGGCAAGAAGTTGTGTATCGCCTACACAATTCGCCTAGTGGTGGACATATTGGCATGGGAAGAACATTGGAGGAATTTAGAAAACGATTCTACTTTCCAGGATTCACAGAATTTTTCGTGAACATAATAAGGAATTGTCTCACTTGCTTACAATTGAAAAAATCTTCGAGCAGGTACCAAACACCGCCGTTGCAACCGATATCTTCATTGCAGTCATTTCCAGGAGAAATGATGCAAATTGATATCGTAGGACCATTCCAGTCACCAGTGTATAAATTTGTCCTAACGGGAATCGACGTATTCTCTAAATACCTTTTCGCAATGCCACTTACGAATGTGTCAGCCGATACGGTTGCAAGAGAACTGAACAAAATCTTCTTTACTCATAGTTACGTACCGAAACGAATTCTAGCAGACCTCGGAACAACGTTCACGTCGAAATTGATGCACGAACTTGCATCGCTGTTGGAAATCCAAGTGAGCCATGCTACCTTAAAGCATCCACAGACAATTGGACTTGTTGAAAAATACCATGGAGCACTCAAAAGGATCCTTAAACTCAATACAAACGAACAATGGTCTGATTGGCATAAGTACGTTCCATTAGCAACATTTATTCACAATACATCGTACTATTCATCAATTGGATGTAGCCCTAGTGCAATCTTCCATGGACGAGACCCAATCAAACCTTTAGATCTTCGATTTTCAACCAAAGCACTAGAAGCAATCTCAGTCGAATCAGATTTTGTAACCGCTCTGCAGGATGCAATGTTAGAGAAGTTCAAAGAGACTAAACAAAATATAATTGATGCATACCAACGCTATCGTGGATATTACGACCAAAAAGCATTAGCACAACCACTCAATCTTCACGCATTCTGTTTACTTCTTAACCCGAAACTGACAACTCAATCCGAATTCGGAAGCCATTCCAAACAAGTCTGGATACCACTTTATCGAGTCGAAAAAGTACTGACAAATTCGAATTATCTTATAAGAAAAGTTGGAACTATTTATACACAATGTGTTCACCGAATTCGATTGAAACCAATCGTGCCTCAGCAAGCACCAGATGATTTGGACAATCTTGACCCGACCACGTTTATGACAGACCCCTCGCTGGGAAAGTATCGAGGCGAACCGGAACTTTTTGACGAATGCATACCACAATTACTCGAAGATTTTCATAACCCTACAACGGAGGAGCCGTCGCAGATTCAAGGTCCATCAAGTGTACAGCTATCCGTGCCACTAGGAGCAGCACCAGGTCCTGTAGTACCACCACCACCACCACCGCCGCCACCAGTTGTTCCTGCGCCACACCCAGTGGTAGCACCAGCGATACCCATCGTGGCACCACCACCTGCAGACGAAGCTAACGAGCAGATCGATAATGAAGATCCACACCGCGATATCCAGTTTCCAGACCCGGATGCACAGCCAAACAATGATGATACGCTCAATCTTGATTTGCTCTTCCAAGAACAGGAGCCTATACAAACAGAAAACCAGAGACCTCAACGACAGGCCGCGTTTGAAGCACGTGACAGAATTCACGCCCAACAAGTACAATTTAATAAACGTGTCCAGCAACGTGAAATCACACCACCACCGTTAATAGTACGACGATACGGAATGCGAACGCTCGGAGGACATGAAAAGGCACCAACCACATTTACGTCACGACATAACGCAGCGGCGCGAAAAAAGTCGATCCAAGAACAAGCCGCTATCGCAAACGAAAACCTAAGTTTAAATCGCGAAGAAAAAGGAAACGTGATAAAAAATAGTGTGAAGCGTGCGAAGCAGTCATTATTAGGACACCGACGTAGCGAAAACCGTAATGACCAAACAGAGGATGGACAAGGACCATCTACTCTAAATTCAATCGAAACACCGACGAACATTGTCATCGGAAGTGGTGATATCCTCAGATTCCCTGGCCCAATTGCACATTGCGTATCGAGCGATTTCGCGATGGGTAAAGGATTAGCAAAACAGATAGCAGCGGCCTACCCTGAAATCAAATCATCGCTTTTGTCTATCGAAAACCCCCAAATAGGATCCTCGATCGCATATTTCGAACCAACCAACAAGAAATTCATCTATAATTTGATCACAAAAAATCTGTATTTTGAAAAACCAATGTATTATCACATGTCAGTCAGCTTGTGTCAACTACGAGCGCAGCTAAATCGTCACGGAATAAAGGAAATTGCATTACCAAAACTCGGATGCGGACTTGACGGACTCAGTTTTGAAATAGTTTATCAGATGATAGCGGACGTCTTTTACAACACGGATATCAAAGTATATCTCTACATGTAACCACAAACCTAACCTGCTTAATACGCTACTTCAACAGTGATCTGATAGCAAAATCTGAACGACCTGATGAAGAAGACGACACAGCCATGATGAAACTGATGAAAGTGATGAATATGAGTAGTCGTCTCCTCTAGAAATCTAGAACAAAAACGTAGAATTAACACGATTTTGTGTATGCCGTATAAAGATCATGTTACAGCACATTGGATGACACCATCTCCATGGCATCACTCCAAAAACCACCACTCAAACAGTTCATTGAAGAGTTATAATGAATGAAAAAAGCGTTTTACTGCGAAATTTATGGAAAATTCTCAAAATATCTTGAATTGATGCGCAAAAAACTTAACAAAATACCTGAGCAGCCCGTATACACTCCCCCCGTTCACTTGGGTGGTTACTGGGACAGCAGCAACATTCACCGAGATAAAAAAACGGAAAAAACTAGATAAAAACGCTAAAAAATGAAAATTTGAGAAAAAGTGACTGAATAAAAATAGTCGTAAAGTCCTTAAAAATAAAATCAGACACGCTTACTGGGGCCGTACGCTCACACTGCACAGCGACCAAACGGACATTGCGAAAATGAGTGCAGGAAAGCGAATTTTGACAACACCTAATGCCCAGAATATCGGAAAAACCGGAAAAAACACGAAAATCCCCGACTTTGAAAATCGATAACTTCCGAAAAAATAACTTTAGGCCGAAAAACTCTTCAACAACGGTAGGTTATCGACCCTTCCCCGTCGATCTAGCATGGTTAGAACAAAACTGAGAAAGAAAAATTTTTTTTCCGCTCCCATGCATATGACCATATTTTGAAAAAATATCCGCAAAAAACACACATGCTGACTATCGTAGACCAAGCCTAACAGTCTGAGATCGCGTACGGGAGCTCTAGAAACCCTCACGAAGCAATTAGAGCAACATAAAGACTAAATTATACACAAATAAAATGAAAATGGCAGTTTGAATCTGATATGCGAAAATTTACGGGAATGAGTTTTTACTCAGAGTCCTCTGCGGACCCATAGTCGACCAACGGGCCACCACGGAGCCTTTTACGAGCCTTGGGCTCAATCTCGCCGCCCACTTTGGACGCGTTAAACTTGCCAGCCGAACTAAACGAGATATATGGAAAAAAAAAATTTGAACGAAAAAAGACGATAATCACGCAAAACGAAAACGCTAAAGACCATTAACGCACCTGTTTTCGGGCACATCGATTAGGGGCTCAGTATGGTAAGGAGCGCCAATTCTCTTACATGACGCTTGCAAGAAAATGCACCCTCTCGAACCAGCGACTTCATCGCTGCAGGCGTACCGGAACCAAGCACCGTCATCTTCATATTTCCAATACACCATGATGTCTACTTCGAGAAAGACGGCGGCACCAAGAAACTATAAAAACGATTCACTACTAAAAAGGAGCAAAATGAAGGAACCAATGCCCAATTAACGAACACATGAAGTATATCTACCCAGTGATCGCCTACAGCCAGTTCATTGTTCATGTAGTAGGTGATCTCGAATATGTTCGGGACATATCCGATTCGGGCCTCGCAAATATCACGGAAATCCGACTGCAACATTCGCCTCCCAATCAGCTTACGGATTGGCCGACACTTATCCTTTGCTGATGAATTTTCTGAAACATGAATATCAAGAAAAAATTTCGAAACAAAATTACATTTTCCGAAAAACAATGTGTTGAAACTATGATATTACTTGATTTTGTCCCTACTATCGCGTAAAACAATGAGGAGAACACACAGCGGCCGGCGCCCTCCGCATTAAGGGACGATTCGGGGCCGTTCGGGATGCCAGGGACGAACATCACAGTCGGCAGCCCGACCATTTTGTTGCCACGGAACTTATAGCCAAGTTCCTCGCACAGGCTTCTTTTGCGTTCTGTGCCAAGTGCCCTACACTTAACGTTCCCGGCTGAATAGTACTTGATAAAGCATTCGTGACAATTACGCAGAAATCTAAATCCAAGAATTCAAATTTGAAAAAAAAAAAAAAAATCGGAAGGAGAACATTGTTTTTCGCGATACTAACTCTTTCACACCAGCCGCCATCCCACCTAGATGCATTGGCACGAAAAGACCCTTTTTCCTCGCACATGTAACCAAGGTTTCAATATCCTTCACGTGCTCGGGCTTCGACCAATGTAATCGGTGAAGGGCACGTGCGATATCCTCCGGAGTCGCCAACTTTAAGCTCGTCTTACGGTCCACTACTCTCCCATCATCATCTAGTCGAAGGGATCGACTAACTGACCGCAAATACTCCATTTCCTGGCCAGTGTATTTCGTTAGCGCATTGCGATCATTATTTAAGAAAAATTGCAAAGCCTCCAACTGTAATGATTCCATTGTTCAATTAATCTGAAGAACAATTTTGTTGATTAGATTGAGCATTTTGTAAATTTTGATCTAAATGGCACATCGTCAAACGAAGCACCAGTTCGCACTTCATCAAATTCAGCCATTTACCAAGGAGTGTCACTAGTTTTAACCGGTGGCACCTGAAGGTACCTTTGGAAAAAACTAGAAACTTTTCTTACAGTAGTTACTAATCATTTGAGAAAAGTCACCTATAGCCGTAAAAGCCATCAGATGCCCTCTCAAACGAATAACCGGTCAACTCAAGCACAACACCCTGTGGTTCCTGAGAAGGAGCCCTGCGGATGTTCTACTCAAGTATACGACCGATCACGAAAATCGAATTTTAATTTGAAATGAACGAGTCAACATGAAATCATGAAATGACGAATGATGTATACTTGCCAAAACAGAAGAAAAGTTATCTAAAGCAAAAAACCTAGGTTGAACGCACACCAATATATATATTAGAGTTCGGAAGTTTAAAATTCGAAAAGTAAGCAAAGAAGTAAATTAAACTAAACTAAAACAAAAACAACCTGCCTATACGGCTAATTCTATTGAGAGTTCACGTAACTCAGTTTTATTTTGTTTGTACTTCACCGCCGGCGAAAGAGCACACACCCGACAACAAAAAGCAGCACCCAGGCTACGAAGACGGCCACACACACAAGCCAGGGCCCAGCAGCCTCACTCTCCGCCAAGGGAGGGCACAGAGCAGAACGCTGGGACCACAAAGGCCCAGCGGCAGAAACAACGTAACTGCCATTACGGCAACAAAACACAGAAGTGTTGCCAAAAGCAACAACAAAGCACATTTTTCAACAACTGAAAAAATATCTTAGTTAACATTCAGACCAACTCAAGTACATTTTACCTGTTGACACTCAATTTAAAAGAGTTTAAAGCTAAAACAAACAGAAAGCAGTTATTCACTTATTGTCTACTTATACAAACTTACACATGCATGACTTGAATTTTGACACTTGTACCATTCTTAACCCTCTAACACCTGCTCCACAGCGGACATCACTTCGGCCGGTACGCGCGAACTTAGGGATGTTATCAACATATTGTTGAGATCGGCGAAGAACAACGTCACGTGTTGAACTCCGTATGACGTCAAGGATGCATAAAACACCCAATCGTCCAAATACCTAGCCAACACATTTGCCAACCTAACTTCTAAATCCCATATCTTGTCCATAATCAAATCTTCAACGGCCTCAGACACATTTTTTGGAAGATCGTCCACCCAAAAATCAATTATGAACTGGGCACGAAGTTCTAGAGCCAATTGGAGCTGCATTTTTATTTTCAGTCAAAGCGGCGATGTTAAGTTCAATCAAACTGGCGATATTCAAATATAAAGTTCAAGATATATTTACAAACAACCAAACAAATAAACCCGATAAACCATTGTTAAAGTAAATGTCACCGAAAACCATATTTCTACCAATTTGGAACGATCACCAAACATCCTGTTCATTTGGTACAATTTGGCACAAAGTAAATGCCACGACACCCACCAAATGGATTCGACAAACGAATTATATTTTGACAAGTTTGACCTGACGACAACCGAACAAAATATAAGCCTTCAGAAATTACCATTTTAAACAACTTCATGAATAGCGAAGAATTTCAAAATCTAGTGCACTCAATTCAGAATTCAGAATTATTGTCGGAAATTCCCTACAACATTGATCTAATCGGTTTTGGCGAACCCCATCTGAATTACTCAGGTGAAGTTCACTCAGTGTACTCTTGTGAAGATCATTTAATCCTGATTATCATTGCCTACTCAGTGGGTGATTCGCGTATGATAGTTACTTGCCGATTCAATACGATCTCAGAATTCGAAAACATCAACTTTGAATTACAGACAAACGCCTTCCTGGGACTCCAAAACACCAACTACTCAATAGTTTATGAAACATCATCCTAGCTGTAAGTCTACGTCAATAGTCATGATCGAAGCCACCACCCTCATTGTTCTTGTATTTCTTGCCAACACATCTTATGCGAGCGAATATGAAGATGCTTTGAAGACGGGAATAATTTTTCATAAAGATAGTCAGATCTTACTAGCCGAAAAGTTTATCAACGCAGAATTCCTAATTCCATTCCCAAGTTACAATTTCACGATCCAAGATAATGTAACGCAACTTCTTTCCATCTTGTCAACGAAATGGAAATCCAAATCAACAGATTGTAAACTCAGTTTCGCGAAGACATTCAACGCCAGTGTTGATTCTTTCAATGTCGACTGGATGCTCCGAAAGCTCCAGGTTGAAATACAACTAGCACAAAAAGAAGTTTCGACTATCAAAGTTGAGACCTCTCATTTCCTATTCAACGAAAATGACGAAGATCAATCACGAAAAAGACGAGGAATAATGTCAAAACTTGCCGCCATCGCAGGAATCGGACTTTTCGGACCAGGAATCTTCATGGACGATTCATCAAGTTGCGGACTATTGGGAATCTTTGGCACTTGTCAAGACAACAGCCGCGCCAATGCACAGAACATCAAGGAACTACATGAGTTCACTACTCGACTGACAGACCACGTAGTCGAATTTGAAGAACAGGTCAATGAAAAATTCTTTCTGGTTGCTGACAAACTCGCGGAAGTTAATGCCATCCAGCAGGAAATGATCCAAAATCAGCAGGAAAATTGGAAAGTGATCGAAGACCAGTTTAAGGTCATACAGCACAACTTCGAAATCTTGCGCGATTGTGATCAGTACCTGTTCTCGAATCAACAATTGAATTTCAATTTTGATACTGCAGCCTCTCTCCTCTCTCTTCTGTACTCAGATGTCAAGAGTTACAGGGCAGCGCTGTACGCTTTTAAGACGAACATTATGAATGCCATCCCTACGCTTTTAGACAAGAGACTCACGATGTCATTGGTCCCCAGAGACTCTCTGATAGCAATCCTGAATTCAGTTTACGACAGCCAAAAAGACGCAACGGACAGACTGACTCTAGCCATCCCAACAACCGAGCTTCACTCGTACTATGACGCAAAACTGCTTCGAGATGTTGTAACAGTTGATGAAGGCCTGCTAATGACACTAGCGATACCGATGTCGTCCAGTCTAACTGTCTTTTCGGTTTATCGAGCTCATTTAATCCCGATGCCACAGCCGGGACAGAAGGATGCAATCAGATGGAAGACCGAGGGAGACTACTTCGCAGTCTCTGAGAACGGAATGGAAACCTCAGTGCTCACACGAGAGCAGTATGAGAAATGCCTCGGTTCATCAAGGTATAGGATCTGTCATCAAACCATGCAGACACAGATGAGCAGATCCTCTTGTCTATCTAACTTATTCTGGCCAAACCCTGTAGCAGCCTTGACGGTCTGTGAGACGGAAAAAGTCATTCTGCCTACGCCGGAACGAGCCACGAATTTGGGATACGGTATCTGGCTAATCACATCAGCCTCTTCGTCATTCTCTTTGTGGGAGTACAACCTGCATGAGGTTCATACTCCATCCCGCAGAGAGCATTCAGGATGCAACATTTGCATCATTACTTTGGATTGCAGGACGCAATTAACAACTAGAAATATCAAGATCAGACCAGATCTGGAAAGTTGTGACAAAATTCCAGCAAGACGAATCAATGTCACACTGTCTGATCCATTGGAACACCTACTCTCTACAATTCCGGAAATTAATGAGTTACCATACTTCGAATCAAAAACGGACGCCGGAATTAGACTTTTGGAACAAGTGAAAATAAAACTTATTGACAGCCCAATAGTCACGAACATGGAACAATTGGACGAGATTTCAAAACCAATCGCCGACGGAATGAAACTTTTGAAACCAACCTTAACAGAGAAACTCGAAAGCTATGTACCAATAAAACTTTCACTGACACTGACCGTCATAGTTTTCATCGGAAGCACACTACTCCAGTGTTTGTGCACTTATCTTTTTCATCGATTCAAAGCAGTTCGAGACATAACCCCACAATTTCTAAAGACCGCTTATGGAGATATACGAATAAAGCCAGTAGTCGCAATGGACATTGATGAACGCGACAGAGATGAAAAAACAGCTAGACTTATGGAAACACGAGCGGAATGGCAGAATAAATACACGATTCTAGACGTAATTGACGACACGATTGCAGTACCACAACATCACAGACAGATGGAGGATGCAGTACTAAACGACGAGACACTATCAATGCAGGGAAGCAGAATAGACATGAATAGAACGAGATCAATGGGCGAAATCTCAACGACATCACACCAAGGAAAGACTTCACGAAACTACAGCGGAGGAATGAAACTGACTCCTAATACAGGAATCTTAGGTGTGAAACCTCCTTCTATCCAAATAGGAGCTCAATACAACGAGGAGACGACCTGAAGTATAGGAAGACTGAGATGCGAATAAGTTGCCATTTCATCTTTCATTACTGACACTGATTATATCATTTAATTGACCATGACGTTCCCAAACATTGATTCTATGACTCAAGTGGTGGCTTAATTGTAACCTGAATCTCATAAGTGCTAGCAGCACTATTTATTTTCCCTGAACTCAAGTTCTAATTTAAACTTACCTGTTTAACCTTAATTTTATACATTTGTGAAGTTAAAATTTCTTTAATACACAATTCGTGTATGTAAATTTGATAACAGAACCAATCCATTTGAGTGTATATAGTTTAAAACCTTTATTTTATGCACATTTGGTGTACATCAACCAGCTTTAACCCTGTGCCTAACCTAATTTAAAGCCGGTTTAGTTTGTTATTTACCCATTTATAAAAGTAAATTTATAGAAAATTTATTCAGTTAAATTGATTTAAAATTATTGAAATTGAATTATACCGTATAACTTTTAATTCGTTCCTAAAATTTATTATGCTTTTAACATTGCAGTTTCCCTTTGAAATGCAACTAAATGAAATTACTACAGTTTGAAGTTAGAAACTCACCAAATTTTATGTAGATACTGTATTTAAATTGTAACCCCGATGCTAATAACAGTCGCCAGGAAATAATTCGACAGTGTAAGTGTAGCGTACCCATAAATGGCACGCTATTGATAGCCATGAAATAAGTGCTATATTAGAAATTGATGTCATAAATTATTAATGTTAAAATCCCAAGCATGCAGTTGAACAAGTTAGTGTTTATTAAAAGTAAATAGTGAGTTATTAGTTGGGACATAATATTGAATATCGAGCTAGCTGAAAGTAATAAAGTTTACTAACCAAAAAAAAAAAAAAAAAAAAAAAAAAAAAAAAAGTTTACTAACCAAAGTTAAATTCAAACAGCTGAGAAAGTGATAGAGATAGAATCCATGCTGTCGGGGCCCATGCGTCCGTATTGAGATACTGCTAAATCAACTCCAGTTAATACCATTCAATAACATCTAGAAACCATGCGGGTTAATTAATAAAAGCAGTGCATTACATTTATGGGTGTTTTGTTTTCATACACGCAAACGATTTTTTTGAAAAGCAAATTTCTGTTTGAAAAGACAAAGTTTGAAGTGGTTTTTGAAAAAAAAATTGCATTAGTAAAAAGTTGGTTTTTTCGGTGTCTGTTTTCTGATTTATTTTTTTGCTTTCCAGCATCTTGGCGTCATGAATAGGTTCAGGCAATATTTTAAAAACTAAAAGTGTTTCAAACAAAGCTTAATTCCCGGAAAGTTTTTGGTTGCAATTTGACTAGCTTTTTTGGTCTATTAAGGTACTTGGCGAGTAATGCACAAGATGGATGCAAGATTGCGGTAGTTTCTGGCTGAAATTTTTTGAAATGTTTTTTTTTTCTATTCGGCGTCGTCTTGTATTGTTATCTATTTTTTGTTGCGATTCAGCTCTTTTACCATTGCGTATTAACTTAATGATTTCCTAATAGTAATACAGTCTCTAGGTAGTATAGTAATTTCATTTCAGGGTTTTTTTAGGTTTTCTAGAAATTCTTTTCTGTGGCAATAGTTTTACAGTTTGGTATTCTATGATTTTCAGTTTTGTTATTTGATTTTGTTTTAGTTAATAGCAAACCTTTGATAATGCTTTTTGAGAAATCCGTTTTTTTCTTACGGTCATACACTTCCGTTAGTTCCAAGATTTTTAGCCAAGTTTTGTTTGGATCATTATTGTTTTTTGACCTAAATTTCATTTTTATCTGTTATTAATGAAGGAATTGAATTTAGTTTGAGGAGCATGAATTATTGCTGGAAAAATGAATTGTTGGTTTTCTGTTTGTTCGCTTAAGTTTTGTCGGCTAAATTGTCATAACTGATTTTGCTTGTACTGTGGACGATTTTCATTGTAGTTGCAAGTGCAAGTGTTGTTCGTTCTAGTTTCAGGGGAGACTTGAAGTAAATTTTAAAAATCATAAAATCGTTTTTCGGTTCAGTTGTTGTCTGCTGAAAGATTGTCGGCTTAGTTGCCACATCACTGATTTTTCTTTGCTGTAAACAACTTTCATTGTAATTGCAAGTGCAACTGTTGTCCATTGTTGTTTAAGGTGGGACTTTATTTGTAAAATCTTTTTTTTTCGGCTCAACTTGTGTCTGCACAAAGATTGTCGGCTTTGTTTCTTTTCGTAAATTTTGTTCCGTTGTTGCTGTTTGAAAATCAAGTTGTCTGGCATGTTTGCATGGAATGAACTGCTGTCGAGACCCATGAAAGCTTATATGACCTAGTTTTTTTTTCAAAATTTCAAATTTTTCGTCTTATGTTTTTTTTTAATTTTTGTGTTGTATCGCAAGTGGAGCGAAGCTCCGCTTCGCCCCTGTGTGTAAGATTATGGTCGTAACATTCTGTGCTACTTGCTCAGCAATCGGTTATCCTTGTTCAAGTTATTTATTTTATTTTGACCATTATACTTCGTAGTGTAAAACTTGCCCAAAGTGTTGTGTTTGGCGTTATAAGCTGTCTGTTGACTCGTCTTTTAGATCAACTATCATTTTTACTGGCCTCTCTGAGCCGCTTAATGATACATTTTCAATATGTATTTTTTGCTAAACTTTCTCTTTTTGTTAATATTTTGTCTCCAAGCTCACGTTTTGTAGCGAGCATCAAGTAAATGTATGTCGTTGATTTACCTGTGCTGCTTCTCCGGCGATGGATACCAACACTGACTCAGATGGCGGGTCCTCCCCATCTTCGTCATTCACCGCGAACTCACTGCAAGTCAAGATACGGCAAAACTCCTGAAGCAGCAAAGATAATTTTCGATCATTGGAAAGGAGATACATTCTTGATTTTTCAGTTGAGATTTTTTTGTAATGATTGTTGTTTGACCTTTTTATTACTATTGGCTAGGGTTGGTTTGATATAGCAATTCAAACACTGATAATGATTGTCGGAAGCAAGCTAAGTAGTTTATCTAACAAATCACATTTTTCTCGGAAAGTAAATACTTGAATGTCGGTATTTTTTGCCATCTTTGTTAAAATCTAGCTTCTCCAGAAAACTGTCAGAATAAATTTGTGTGTGCTTGAACTTTTTTGAGAACAAAACTCATATATGCCTATCTGTGTTGGTTGTTTGGCATGGGACAATATATTTGGATTTCAATGCAGAATTTTATGGAATTTACTTAAATGTATTTTGAGTACTAACCTTTGCAGCGCCGGAAGACAAGACAGCAGTTGCATTTTTCATGTCATTGAGGGAAACAGTTTTGGGTATTTTGTCTTTTCCTGTCTTGCTTTTTTTCATATTATCCCGTGTAATTCTTTAATTTTCTTTCCAGATCGCAATGATAAAAGTAAAGATGTTCTTGTATAATGATGTTTATGGATAAGTCAGTCGGAATTCCTTCTTTTTGTTACTAGTTGACGGCTGGATGAAGTCTCTAATGTCAACGAAACGACTGAATCAAGTGATTAATCCAACAAGGGATAATTGACCCTTTCAAAGTTTTTCCCGAAAAATAAATAATTCTAATTCTTTTTATATATAACGAGCAAAATTGTTTCTTTTTTTAAACCTTTATAGGTAACACGTGACTGTAATAGGAAGTGAATCGTTATTTTTTATTCTGTGGAAAGCTTAAGCTTTCTTTCTTTGAAGTAATGATTTATAGAGATTGTTTTTGAAGACAAAACAGGTTCAATTATTTCTGTATCTTTGTCTGAATGGCGGTGTTGGTCTGAAAATAATAATAATAATAATATCTATGTTAAGAATGTTCAGTCATCAAAGCCAACAAGAAGTAGCGAATTGGATGAAATAGTTATGGCGTAAACAAGATCTAGACCAATTTAGCTGCTAGGGATAAAACTCTAGTCGGGCGGAACGTTTGCACCCAAATAAACATGCGCCCTTGTCCGTTTCAACTTATAGACTTTAATATATAAGATCCTTCCTTAAAGCACTTTGAAGTTTACAGTTGAAAAGCCTCTTTCTCAGTGAAAAATTTCAGTTGTTTTTTTTTGAAAAGGCATCTCAAATTTGTAAATTACTAAATAAGTGATAGCCGGTCGGTGTGCGAATTGCACAGAAAGTTCCCAGCACAATAATAATAAAAAAAAAACTGTTTCTTTTTCCAAAATTTGTTTTTTATTCGTGATGCGATGAGAGGATCTGAGCAAAGCCTAGAACATGTGCGTAATCAATATTAAAAGTAAATTAGGCTTATTCGTACAAAAACATAGGACAGTCTTCCTCAAACAATGAATTTAAAAAAAAAACAATAAAAAACTTAATCTGGTTTTTGGAACGTTGTTGATTGTTTCAAAAAAATCTCTGAAAATGGCGCTAGAAAAAACTTCGAAAACTAAATTAATTGAAGCAGAGGCGGATTTAGGGGGGAGGGCATACGCCCTCCCTCCCTCAGGGATTCGACCCCCTGCCGACCCAAAGGGTCTCCTCTTTGTATTATTTTGAAATATCCATTTTTGGTGACGGACCCCAAAAGTTTTCTAAAGGCGTCTTCGGCGCCAATATATACTAATTTTGAGGAAGGAGCGCGCGCCGAAAAAACGCAGTTTTTTGTCCAATTTTTCCAAAAAGTGGCCAAAAACGTCTTTTTTGACCTGTTTTTTCAAAATTTTGCCGAATACCAAATTACTCCCCATTTTCACTGGTACAACAAAAACTAATTTTGGTTCCTTGTAAAATTAGTAAATTCACCTTTTTCTTAGGAATCCTCGCTAATTTTTCCAAATTAATTTTTGTCGCATATTTACTTTGAATAGCATGAAACGAAAATTCAGCAATTGATGCATAAGCGTCAATCCAGATTAAATCTTATCAGGAAAAATTTTTTTACGATTGGGGCGAATTCGCAAATGGTGTTTTCTGTAAATGAGAATTTCTACTGTATGAAAAGTGAATTTTCCCTTCTAATCTGTTTGCCTTTTATCTGGGGGCTGGTGTAAATTCTGTTCAACACTTCTCACCAAATTCAGTTTAGCATGTGCTGCATTTTTGTGGGATCTAATTGCATGGCTCCTCGGGGTGTTTTACGACAACGTTTGTTTACATAAGTGGCTCTGGCGTAAACATAACGAAATCAAGTGAATATGTTTGTTTGTGTAGGAAACCTAACTCTTTTTTATTTCAATCCCAACGGTAAAGCATGATACTGGTAATTACTATATTTTTTCAAGAAGGAGGAATTAATTAATTTAATCAGATTTCCAAGTGGTCCGAGATATCTCTGAAATAAATAAGCCTTCTCCGTAGCGATCGAAAATTATCGCATTTCTTTGTTTGCAACGCCCTTTTGAAATGTTATTTATACTTCTGAAGAAAAAAACTGTTTGATATTCTCGCGTTTGATCAATTTTATGTTGACCGATTATCAAAACAAAATTACTCCATTATAATCATAGAACAAGACTGCTCGTATATCAGGGCAATGCCCTGAACGTTTAGACTGTCCCTTAGCTAGCTGGTCTCGAATAATTTTAAATAAAAAATGATGAATTACAAATTTTGGACTGCCAATAGGAACAATGTTGAGTGCGGGATGATTCGCGTTGAACTTAAATAAAAATTGAGCACTTCCAATCGCATTTAGGCTAGTGGCAAGCATACTTGCATTGCTAACCCAAAAATTCCCGGGTCGATACTTATACGCAGTCAAGTTTTGTAAAATTGGACTGAATAAAAACACCAAGCATATATTCCTCGCTTTCTTCTAAAGTCAGAAAATAGCAATGATATCCGTGCTGTGCGAGTATCACACTATTTTCCGTCGAAATTGATTTGGAAAAAAAGTTAAAAATCGAGAAGTATAAATTTTAGTTTTGCAGTTTTTTGTTGTTACTTCCTGTTGTTTTTTTCTACAAAGGGCGATTGATTAAGGTGAAAAATGCAGAAAGAGGGGTTACTATAATTAAATGAACTTGAAATATAGCGTTTAAGTTCTAGTAGAATTAATGTTGGGAGGTCGTATAATTTCGTCGAATTAATTTGTATAATTTAATCTGAAAAACGAATTATTTAGTTAAAACGAATTATCTGAGGTCGAATTATTTCGAATAATTTAATTTGAAAAACGAATTAACTTTCTCAACACTGAGAGAACTTTTTATGAAACGGGTGTTGTACCGAAAAGAAACTCGGATGGCAATTTATTGCTTTTGAAACTCCGTTAAGTTTTAGGACTTTGAACAGACATTGAAATTGGCGTAACATTCAATCTACTTTTTATGCTTTTGTATTTATAATTTGAACACATGATGAAATAATTCAGCTCAGTTAGGTCATTCTTCAGACCAATTTCGATAATCGAAGTTATGATTTTTAGCGGACATCTACGCCTCGAGCTCTCAATTTAAGATATTTTGTGCCTGTATGATATTGTTCCGACCGTTGGTTGCCTGTATGTTATTAATCTGAACGGTATTCGGGTGTTTTATTTGTTTTCCACGCAATATCAGGTACCACAAAGAATTATTGGACTGGGTTGAGTTATATATCATATTGAAACTCTTTCAGTCGTGATTCGAGAAACTTTTAAAAATTCCCAAAAATTTTCCTAGTATTGAGAAAACTCGGTTTGAAATTTAATGTTTTTCGTCTGTTTTTGAGCGAGTAAAACGATCGAGTAACGTTTATTATATATGAAAATTGACAGTTAACGCTGAACAAAAATCTGATTTTACTAAAAAGAAAACGTATAGTTTTATAAGATTCATTTTGCGCGTCTATAGTAAAAAAAAATCAAAAATCTTTGATATTTTTAGTGCAAAAAATTGAAAAAAAAGTTGTAATGGCTCATGCCTAATTGACTAAATTTCTACGTGTTCTCATAGTTCTTTCAGATAAGACACCAACTTGAAAAAAATTTAGTTTTGAGAAGGTTGTCGGAACATTTTTTTGTGCTATTTGCGCAGCTACCGGCTATCCTTGTTATTTCTCTAATTTTGCATAAATGAGTTTCTTAAAATTATCAGATTGTACTAATTTTTGCGCACTTTATCTTCTATTCCTGTGGTTTCTATGCATAAGCGTGATTGCAGCAACTAACAAGCGCTCAAGAATATTCCAAATTGAATCGAAACATGTTAAATTGTCCAAATGGTTCTTCACTAGATGCAAATTACATCAATTAGAACTCGAATCGAATGTAAGTCTAGACATTCCGCAAGTGAAATGACTTTTAAAAAAGTGTCGAAAAAACTCGAAAATATCAGGCAGGGAAAACGTCATAAGGGTCAATCGAAATATTCCAGGCTTGGCCGTGAGACAAAAAGATGTTTTATTAATTAAAAATTTTGTTCTATTCTATCAAAGAAGGTGAAATTTCACGTTTCAAGTTTTTCCAAGTATTTTTGAATATTAGGTATAAGCTCTTAATTAAAGTAAAATCTTTAATTTTTTGCGCCTCGCATTTCTTGTAATTATAAATCTGCTCAGAAAATGCTCTTTATTTTTGGTTTCAAGAGTAAAGATAGTTTCCCGATTTATAATGGCTTTATGGAATATGGTTAGATTAATAGTTATCAATATATAAAAAATAGAAAAGTGTCAAATGAAATAATTTTTGCATGATTCATTATGGTTTTTTGTCTAGCTCGTACGCAGCGGGTTACTCGTAAAATCATTCCCAGTGAAATTGAAGCAATTTGAACAATTTGCTGTTTTTTTTTGCTCTTCAGAATGTATAGTGCACTTTTTGACATTGCAAGGGCTATCTTTTCCTTAGATATTGCGGTGTAATTTTTGAGCTAGGCAAGATTTTTTGATGCAGTATTTTTTCGACTAATTATCAGCTCTCGTTGCATACTTTCTTGTCAAGTATTTATGGTGTTTTTTGTCTTAAGATTTTCTAACCGTTCTGATAGCTAGGTATTTTAAAGTCTCTTGTAATCGAATATCTTGATAAAAACTTGAGAAAAGACCATACTTTTTTGTAGTTTTTGAAAAATCTTGTTATTTCGATTAAAGTAGAAGTAACTCACCCCTTTCACAATTATATTTTAGTTGCTCTGCTAAGTTTTCTCTCATTCAGTTCATTAAATTTTTCAGCTCACTAAATTTTAATAATCAAGCAAACAGACAAACTATTGCCGTTAAGTACTTTTATTTATGAAAAAAGCTATTTGAGATCGTCTATTGATTTCTAGATCTTGCTGAAGTGAGTTTCTCCCTGTAATTAGGGTTAACAAAAGACGGTCGATAATAAACGCCAGAAGAGAGAGAATCAAATGGGGATAACTTAGTTTCTGTAGATTAACTTCAAATCAGCAGTGCATTAAATTAGGTTACACTCCATAAAATGGGGGCTGTTTTTTCTACTTGAATTTCAATTTGGAGTAACTTTTCTACGTGAATTGGGAGGTGACTTGGGTAAAATGGGTAATCCCCCTCGGTTTGACTTTTAGCTGGCTGAAAATTGACAATTGTGATAGATTAAAAATGATGGATTTAAGTTGGGAGGGTCTAGCTAGGGATTGTTAGTCGAAAGTTGAAGTTTCTCAAGTTAGTAGCCAGAAGTATTTAGGAGGAAGTCTCTTTGATGAATTTTATTTTTTTATTCTACTATTTGAATAGTGTGAGATACATGCGAATGATTAATCGATAACCTCAACAAAAAAAAACAATTTTAAAATACGTTTTGTGCAAAGTGATTTTTCGCGTTTTAGATCAGCTCAAACTATTTGGTATCTTGTTTCTAGAAAAAAAAGAGGAAAGTTGCTTGCCAGAATATTGATTGAGCTTCTCTGGAAAAGAGTAAGCGATTTGAAATCTGAGGTTGCGTTTTCAGGAGTGTAATGTAGATAAGAAGACATGGAGAAGTCATGACGTAAATCTTAGCTGATTAAGAAGGAAGCAGTAACTTTTCCAATTTAGAAGTTAATAAAACACCTAATCCTGTTAAATCCTTGCTGAAATGGTGATTTGAATCGATAAGGCAGATAATATTCAGCGTAATGTAGCTCTATAGTGTGCTCTCATAGGAGACAAAAATCTATTTTGTATTTTGAGGGCGTGAAGTTGGATTGACCTAATAATACTAGAGTGATCCTATCCTAGGCTTCTAATATTTCGGTCATGTTCTTAAATCAATTTTCAACTTGTGGCAAAGCTGCTAAAATATCGTTTTATGGAGATGATGATATCACTGATTATATTTTGATTATATTTAATGCTACATTCCTGTCATGGTATTCGTTTTTTGTATAGCGGCAATTTGTTTTTGTGTAATCGTTTTGCGGTCACGGAAAGTGAAGTTTTCGTGCTTATTTTCAGTTTGGTTGGTAATTTAAATGCATCTCCCTTGCCAAAAGTTGGAAGACTTGAGAAGATCTTACTGTTATCTCAGTCTTCAAGACATCTTAGAAAACAAAGCATTAAAGAAAATTGTTCGTTTAGTGGGTCCAACTTATGATTATTTTCATAGTTTTCGACTTAAAAGGGAATTTATCTACATGAATAAATTGTTTAAGTAAGAAGTTGCTTTTATCAAGAAGCCTTTTGCGATCGTCAAATTCATCTCTAAAATTGAAATTATGTTTCAAATTGTTCAAAAACACTTTTTTCGGTGCGGGAAGACTGATTATTTTAAATAAGCAATTGAACGGTTGTCGAGCTGTTGAACAAATAAAATTCCGTTGATCAAATAAATCTTTATTTTCAGGGACGTAATAATCCAGTCCAGTTTTTGAAAAGGCGTAATCAACCATCGTATCAAATTAAAATTGAATTTTTCAGCTGCTTAATTCGAGTTTTGCTGATATTTTATTTTGATTCATTTCGCGGTTTTTATCTAGTTCTAATGTCTATAATTAAATTTCTTCGTAATGCACATGCAATATTTTCCATTGGGAAGAAGATACGGTCGTTCAATTTTGCCGCTAGGTGTTCAGTTATGCTAAGGGATCGGTGTCGGTTATTCAATTTCCTTTTAATAAATAGAGCAAGCAGCACAGTATGCCTGTCAATTTTTGCAGAGGTAAAACAATATAAAATGGTTGTTTTTAGTATTAAGTGACAATGAACGTAGTGAAGACGCTTATATGGGTCGTGATGGTGTTTCTTTTTTTCCAGAAAAATTTGATCTTTCGTGTTTGGACTTTTTTTCTAATGTTCAATTCATAAATTTTGTCAAAAGGAAATTTCCACGTGTAATGATTTATTTTATATAGAATTATTTTAATACAAATTGAACTATTTTGTTCTGAAACAAAGTTTTTCGGTTCTTGTATATAGGCATTTTTAACTTTGTCTCTTGCATTTTGTTTTTGTTGAATATCAAGTACCACAGGGAAAGCTTCATTTCCCTATATTTTATTTTGTGCTACTCAGTCCTTCTAAAAAAGTAAGTTGGTGAGGTATTATTTTAAATAAGCAATTGAACGGTTGTCGAGCTGTTGAACAAATAAAATTCCGTTGATCAAATAAATCTTTATTTTCAGGGACGTAATAATCCAGTCCAGTTTTTGAAAAGACGTAATCAACCATCGTATCAAATTAAAATTGAATTTTTCAGCTGCTTAATTCGAGTTTTGCTGATATTTTATTTTGATTCATTTCGCGGTTTTTATCTAGTTCTAATGTCTATAATTAAATTTCTTCGTAATGCACATGCAATATTTTCCATTGGGAAGAAGATACGGTCGTTCAATTTTGCCGCTAGGTGTTCAGTTATGCTAAGGGATCGGTGTCGGTTATTCAATTTCCTTTTAATAAATAGAGCAAGCAGCACAGTATGCCTGTCAATTTTTGCAGAGGTAAAACAATATAAAATGGTTGTTTTTAGTATTAAGTGACAATGAACGTAGTGAAGACGCTTATATGGGTCGTGATGGTGTTTCTTTTTTTCCAGCAAAATTTGATCTTTCGTGTTTGGACTTTTTTTTCTAATGTTCAATTCATAAATTTTGTCAAAAGGAAATTTCCACGTGTAATGATTTATTTTATATAGAATTATTTTAATACAAATTGAACTATTTTGTTCTGAAACAAAGTTTTTCGGTTCTTGTACATAGGCATTTTTAACTTTGTCTCTTGCATTTTGTGTTTGTTGAATATCAAGTACCACAGGGAAAGCTTCATTTCCCTATATTTTATTTTGTGCTACTCAGTCCTTCTAAAAAAGTAAGTTGCTGAGGTATTTTGCAAGGTGCTAAAATGTATTACCCGGACAAAAAAAAACTAGTTGAAATTTTTAAACTCATTTTTCTCATTTTACGATGAAATCAGACAAAAGTTATGAGAAAAGTGGGTTATCGTTTTACCAGTTTTTATGGTAAAGTTTCTTTTGAGAAAACGGAACCAATTTTTTTACCCCTAAAGCGTGTTATTTTGGATCCAGTCAAAGTTCACGCTAAAAGTACTTTGTCAATTGATGAGCAAGTTATGTCAAAGTGAGCTTTGTATGTAATGCAACAAGTTTCTAGACGGGTATAAGCTTTAAAAATCTGTCCAATTATATAAAAATTTTAAATAAATAAAATGGCATTTTACAATATAAAATTTCATTTCTAGGATTTGAAACATTTCAACGTTTTGCGCAAGCTTTTACGAAAATTTGTTAAACCTTTGTTAGGCTACAAAAGAAGCTCAATTTGACAGAACTTTCTCATCAATTGACTTGGTAGTTCTCGCGTAATTTTTAAATAACTCGAGATTTTGGTGTTAATGTGTTCTTTATGGTTGTTTTTTAACCTATCATTAACCTATCATTAATTTAATCGAATTTGTATAAACTGGACGATGACTTACAGGAGGCTGAAAATAACGTTGAAGTTGGTTAATATTAATAGAATTGCGAAAATAATGAACTTTGTTCACTCACATTGCAGGTTCAATTTCAATTTTTTGTGCCATCGATTGTCATGAGTAACAAAATGCTTCAGAAAAAGCTTTTAATCAACAGCAGACGAGATGAAATCTGACTATCGAAATTTAATACTTGAAATTTTATACGGATGAAGATGGTTACCGGAATAAGGGATTGTCTAACGAAGAGCTTTTGCCGATTTATAACAAAGCGAATTGAATTAAAGCTGAAGAAATCGACTTTACTTGTAAATCTAATTTCAAAAATGTTCCCTCGGGATTTTGTAAGTCAAAGAAGGCGCGATTTGACTAGTTGACCGTCAGCTAAAATAGTAAATAAAACAACGCCAATTACAATTCCCTCACCTCGCTTGGGAAGATTAATTTTAAAACGCCGCAGTTGTCTTTTGTGTACAACTGTCTTTGATTAAAAAGTAATGGTCAGTGTTTTTAAAGCCCTTTTTGTTCTCATGATTTTAGCTACTCCAGAAAACATGAACAGAAAACGCGTGAAATGCAAGCACACTTATATCACAGCAGAAATACTGCTACAATCATATAAACTTTCTGTTTTTCCTGTTTAAAAAAATATGTTCTTGAAACTCGTTGAGCCCGGAAGAGCACAAAATCTCAAAAACAAACTTTTGTTTAAAAGACCAAAAACTTTTTTTGATAGATTTCTTGCCCTTTTTATGCTCGCTATCACAACTCCAAGAACATTTTTTGATAAAGTTAAGTCGCTGTAATTTGAATTTCTTTTTATCTCAAGGACGTTCGTCTAATCCCGATTCTGCTACATGTGACATTGAAGAAACCTGTTCCCAGAGGCGTTTTGAGGTCCTGTCCAAGTGATCTTGGGCTAGATAGAAGTTGAATGGAATGTTAAATTGAAGCACAAAAAGCAGATGCTAATTTACCGTAACTTCCACGTGCCTCGGGACTCGCCATTGTCTTATTCAGAAGGAAATGAGGTCCATTAAGTTAGGTTTTAAAAAGAACATTACTTATGGAGTAACTTAAAGTGGGTGAACAAAATCGAATAACTTGGATTAACTTAAAATATAGGTCTGTCTTCATCTTATAAAATAGGATATTTGTGGGGTCGAAATCAGTTTTTCGTGGTTTGGAAGATGTTTCCTGTCTTTACTGTGTCTTTAGGCCCGAAAGTTTTCACTACATTTGGTAATAATTGCCATGAATAAATATCTTTATTTTTTTCATGGCAATTATTACATGAAAAAAAAATTTATTGCTGTAAGACACGCCTAGAATTCGATGTTGATTTTTTCGTTAGTCTGAAATCAAGTTATTTTTTTCAAAGGTTTGACTAAAAAAGGTCTACGAGTTGTGTCTCCCTAATTTTTAGGTCTACGTGTAGTGGAAACTGAAACAGATGGGTTATAATAAAATGATAATATTATAGGTGATAATAATATTATAACCATTATTAGCAACGCTTCTTAAACCATATCTTTTAAATGGTACATGACTATGGCAATGATTTCGCCCCCCCTAAAATTCCAGAGGTTGATTTTAGCTTAATATATCCTCATCAGTAATTACTGGGCTGTTTTCAGATCAGATTCGACTTTAAGATCTTAGTTCTACTAGGCTTTATGCTGATTAATTAACCGAATTAATTAAGTGCGGACAGACCAGAATTTTGAAAGATTATAGAGAGTTGCAAAAAGTTCGGACAGACCTTATTAATTAAAAAGAGCAATCGTACCAGTTTGACAGATTTTTGCATGCAATTTTTTTTTTCATACAACCTTGAGACACAAAATCGGACTGAAAACTTAGATTTTGCTTGCAAAATATTTCCAAAAGAGATCAATTGCTCTTTTTAATTAATTTTGTCTGTCCGAACTTTTTGCTTCTAATTATATGTAGTATACCAGTCTAATCGGTCAAACTAATTTGATTGTTCTTTTTTTCATTCCGTTTTTCAAATACCGAAATTAAAATTTTGACTTTTGTTTCTTTGTTGCCTACTTTTTCGTACAAAAACAATTTGCTTAGATTTTTTGAAGGTTTCCCAAAACGCATAAATATTCCTGATATTTTTTTGATAGTTATTAGATTACCGATTAAACTACCGTCTTTCAGTGTTATAATGTCTGATTCCATTGTTACTGAGATCGACCAGCAATCGCTATCTGCCCCCAATGACAAATGCGACTTGAACGGAAATATTCTCCCAGAGACTGACAACTCAAATAACGACGACAATCATTTGGAGAACTTAAAGAATAAATTTTTTCAAAGCGAACAACTGCATTGCGGTGGAGATGTGAAAAGCGTGAAAACTACCCAAGAAGCTGTGAAAAGTCACGTGACCGATAATGGAAATGTTGAAAACAAAGCGCCGAATGGAGAACATGTGAGCAAGAGTAAAAACGAAGATGAATTGGTCGAAGAAAAATTGGACGCTTCTGAAACCGAAGTTGAAGATAAAGATCAACAAGCTGGCGCTTCGGGAGGAGGCGGTTCAAGTGGAATCGAAGGAACGTCGGATATCTCGGACACCCCGCTGACCGACACGACTACAAACAAAGACGACAACGAGGTTGCGACGAAAGAGACATCGGCGGCGAAGAAAAAGAAGATCCGAGTTAAAGTTACAGGTCGACCTCACTCGGCGAACAGTTCGCACAGGTACCGAAACGACAGAAACGGATATGGTAGTGATCGACGAGATAACGGGCACCAATACAACAATTGGCACCATGGATCCAATGTTCCAGGCGCGCTTGGAGGTTTTATAAGGTCTTTCCAAAGACAAAACGGTAATTACAATGGATACTCGAACCAAATGAGCTTCAACAACCGAGTGCCTAGAAATAATTTCAACGGGGGATATCCTAATCATGGACCACGATACGATCATGGACCGCAGCGTATTAACTCACACGGTTATTACAATAACAACCGATTTGAAAATGACAAGCGTTTTGATAATAACCGATATGATAACGGCAGTATGAATAGAAGTTTCCAGAACTCGGGTTACCAGGGACCGAAGCCGTACGTCTCAAATCCGCCATTTCCAGTGCTTAGACCTATCGGGTTTAACAATAACAACAACCGAGGCGCGAATGGTGAACGTGATTCGGATCGTTGCGAGGAGCTAGTCAAGACAATTGACTATAACGACAACGGAAATGTGATTAACATTAAGGCTTCTTTGGCGCCGTCGGCTCTGACTAAATTGAAAGAGCAGAGCTCGTTTCAACTGAAGGTGCGTCTGCCTGCTACAACTCCCTTGTCAGTCGTAAAGCGAGTGTTGTGTGCAAAGTTCTACTTGACCAAGATGATGTATGCGGCCAAAAACTCGACTGGTTAGTAAATTACTTGTGGTTTAACGGCGGACGTTCAGCATATTTCGATAGGAATTATTCGATAGGAAACATTCGGTTCTTTTTAGGCAAGTGCAATTGTCGTTTTGAATAAGACCTAACAATTTTTATTCTGACAGGCAAATTTCGCCACTGGCACGCTTTCATAATTCGAATAGGGCTCAGGATCAGTTATCGTAACTGCCCAGTATTTGATTTTGTTGTTTCAGACCGGAACGCGATGTTCTTCCAGGACAGTGGCTCCATCTTCATGGAGAGCAGAGGGAGGAAAGTGGACCTGTTGTCCACGTTGAGTGTGGAGGAGTTCCAGTTGAGGTGTCAGAACCAACCTGCTCTGTTCCTCTCGGAGTCGGAAACACTTCACACCATGTTGTACAGGTGAGGAGGAGAGAAACTGAAATCCAATTTCAAACGAAATCAAAGAATATTTCATTAAGTGGCTTATTTTTTTCTGAAAGCTTTTCAAAATTAATCGGCATATTGAACTAAATATGGAAACTTGGCAATTATTCTGTTAAATTTTGAGGCTTGAAAGTTGGCATTTTGTTTGACTCAATTATGCTGTTGCCGTTTTGTTTGTGGTTACGAAGTGAAGCTTCGCTTGTGTCCATGGAAAACATGGGTACACTCTTTGACAATAAATATCAAATTTTAATGATGTCAACCAAGATTACCAATTCGGTTATTTAGCCATACGGTTTTATGATTGGAGGGATTGCTTGTTTCAGACACAAAATATGTGTTTTACGGTAGAACTGAAAAACTCGAGGAATAGGGCAATTTTCTACCATTATGAGGTGTCCGTCAAAAAAGAGCAAGAAAAAAACATAACTTAGATTGTATGTTTTTGTTGTTTGATGGAAAATTTTTGTTCACGCTCAAATTTACGAATGTTGACTTCTGAGTTCATGCCTAAGTTCAGACTCTTACACAGGTCGCGATGATTTTTCGTTCTGGAAAAGTCTTAGAATTTAATCAGGCTCAAATTTATTTTCACGGTTTGACTTTCGATTTCTTAAGTTCAGTTTATTTCTTTTAAAAGGAAGGCAAACTCCACGATTTAACAGCGGAAGTGTAACGTTCTTGAAAAACGTGATCTACCTTTCATTTCGAAAAGGATTAAAATAATCAGATTTCTCAGCGAATCAACAGCTTAACCTTTTGATCCAATTTCTCAAGTTGGGTTTTTATCAGAAAAATGTCAATCATAAATTTTTCTAGTTAGAAGGTCATCTATTCTTTTTGAAATTCGAAAGTTGAAGTTTATTCATTCAATAGGTCAATTTTTTTGTTCTGCGCTCATTAATATTTTCCGACTGTCAGTTGGCTTTGTTCTTACCACGTTTTATTTCAGCTTAATTATTGACACTTTTTTGCTTAGTAGCTCCATAATGCATTAAAAAAGGAACCGCTTGCATAACAACGTGACTAGCGAGGAAAATCATAGCAAATTAATGCGACGCCTTATGCTTTTCCACTGTCAATGGACGTAGTGAAGACACTTATAAAGGTCGTGATGATTTTTCTGGAAATTCTTTCGTTTTCTTCACGTTTAATTTGATCTTTAGCGGACAGACTTATGGAAGTTAAATTCCAGTTTATTTGCTGAAAGGAAGGAAAATAACGCTCTGCGGTTAAAAAACCGGAAATCACACAAAAAATTTGAATGATTTAAATGTGAATTTTTGAGTTATAGATTTAACAGCATGATTTTGATGAGTTTTCTCACTTTTGATTCAAAGCGCACTAAAGTAATATATATTTTTGAAATTCGAAAGTGCATTTCTCCAAATGTCTGTTGCCTCTTTTTCAAATGCTGCTTATTGTTCCGACCATTGAAAATGGGGAGGATCTTTGTCTTCGGGTGTATTTTAGTTTTTTTTCAGGTACCTCAAATAGTCATCGAAATGGGTCGACTGATATATCATATAAAAGCCCTTTTAGTCGTGATTCGAATGACTGACGAGCTTGGTCGGAAATTTAAAAATTTAGAATATTTTCAGAGTTGAGAAAAACCGGTTTGAAATTTTTGATTTTTGGTCTAATTTCGATCTAATAAGGTCACTAAGGCTCACAATGGCTTAGTTAAGATTAATTTAAGCCGTGAAAACATAGTTTTACTTTTGTGAAGGTAATTTTTGTGGAGTTTTTTAGTGCAATTTTATGGAAGAGTTTCAAATTTTTTGTTTTTTCGTTTTTCTCATCATTTTTCCAAAAAAATTGTTTAATTGATGTATTTTACTGAATCTCAAATATGCCTAAGTTCTTTCAGATCTTTTAATCACAGCATGAAGAAAAAAAACGACAATTCGAAAAAATTTGTATTTTTTTAAGACTGGTCGGAAAATTCTGTGCTACTTGCACAGTAATCGGCTATCCTTGTTATCAGTTGCTAAGGGTTGTCGCCTCACTTGAATATTTCAAGAAAATTATGCCCTGCCTCCTTTTCCAAAACGTGTCAACTGATTCTCTGGATCACTGTTCTAGATATCCCTACCTGCAAAGAGGAACTCCAAATGGGGGAGAAGTGAGTTTTGTGTTGCGATGAAGAGCAGCGTGAAAATTTGATGATTGCCGATGAGTGGACGAAGAATCAGATATTTTGAACTTCAAAGATGTAATGAACTTTTTGGTTGTTTTTCGGCGCTATTGTTTGTTTTTTTGAATACTTAGGTACTTACAAATACCTACCCGTGAATTAGAAATTGATGTGCAATGATGCAAATAAAATTGAAATAGAAATACAGTCATAGTGCTCTAGAATTAGAAAAAAAAATACTTTGGTTTATTAATACAGTTGAATGAAATACTGAGTTCGAGGATTTCATGTATACGCTACTTGGAAGTCGTTAAATTGTCACGAGATATTGATTGCTATGCGACAGTTTTGTTGTAGGCTGTAACATTGAATTATAGTTTTTAGGGTTTTAATCAGTTTTTTTTTGCAGCAGCGAAGTTTAAAACTGTACTTGAAATAATTGACTGCTTGATTAATTGAAATTAAATTGAATTGTTATTGAACCTTGTAACTGGATTTAATGTGCTAAATTTGACTCGATGTTTTGGAATTTAGTCGAAGACACATTCCAATTTATCGAAGTGTTACCTTAGTGTGTTTTTTATATCAGTTGCCTATTAATGTTTAGTTATGATACAGTCATACTTGAGAATTGTGCAATAAGTTAATGCGAATTATAGTGCTAAAGCAAAACTTTGACGAATACCAAATAAATTTGAAGCAGTAACTTGTGTTAATACCAAGATTTGAATTTTATAGCATTCTGAGTAACAAAGATGAAAAGATGTTAACTTTTTATTGGTTTTCAAATATGAGCTTGAAAAAAGATTCCTGTGAAAGTGCCATGGCCGACTCTTGATGTCAAAGCAGCTTCGTTGAAGTGCTTCTTAATTAATCGGTTGCAGTTCACGAGACAGTACGTAGATTTCACATTTTCAGCAAAGTAATAGTTAATTCTCTTGGCATTAAATCCTTCAATTCGTTAAATACCATTTTTCTGACAATGAAGTGGGAAGAAAATTGTTCATGAAGTTTTTAGTTGTATCTTTTTGCGATGGAATACTTAATAGCACAAATGACGTCAAATGGTCAAACATTTTCCAGACGCTTAATCTACTTGCATGCATCTTAAATATCTTCAAAACATTCTTGGCGTTGCGAAAAACCGCTTCGCAAACAAAAGAATGAATCTTCGAGTAAAACGCGGGCAGAGCAAACAATATTTACACTTGCGATCAGCCGTTTTTTCAAACCTAACTCGCAAATAAGTGTTCATTGATAGTAGAAAGTGTTCACTTATTTGGTGGCAGTTTTGCATTAATCTATAATCTAGCATTGGAGATGTCGAAGCATCTTTTCTGCTATATTTGTGGCGGCTAGTGTTTGTGATGTGTTAAGTGTGAGAGGTTAGTGCGTGAGACTCATAATTTCTAAGGCGCAGATCGAATCCGAGACCTAGCCGAATTTTACTAATTTTAGGCCTATTGCTACTTTTTCCTGTCTTTTATAGAGCAATTTTAGGTCGTGTTCTCGCTAGATTTCCGAAGCGAAGCTTCGCCTCTAATAAACAAAAACTTCAAAGCTTAGAAATATCAGTTTTGAGAAATTTTCAGGACAATATTTTTTTGGTTATCGATTTTACTAGCGTTTACTAAAAATTTCAGGCTGTGTTTTTGTCTCCTTTCTATACAAGCACTTAATAAACAAGACAGGAAATAGTTCTAAATTTCCAGAGCAAATATTTTGATCTAAAAACATTCAAAGTAGGCGCTGTATTTTGAGGAGCTGTATTTTCAAACCCGTGTTTCTTGACTTTAGGAATTTGGATATTTTTAAGAAATAGTTTTAATATGGTCTATAACTCGACCCTTTCGGATGATTGTTCGTGATACCTGATTTTACATGCTAAACCACTCGAAGACGAATTTCCTAAATTTCAAATGTCAAAGTTTTTAAAACTTGATACTTTTTGAAATTTGGATTTCGCTTAAAAACAAAAATCCCTCAAGAAAATATAAACGGAGAAAAAGAGGCAACGTAACGCAATCGCGACAAGACAACTCTATTCATTGTTTCGGTGTCGTGCGTTCCTACTCACTGATAAAGAGAATAAACTTAGTACAAGCTGAGACAAAGTCTATCTCCATCACGACAATTGTAGAAATCAACCAACTTAGATTGCCACATTTTGAATAGCTGAAAATAGTTTCAGAATATTTACTAACTATTTAGAAATAAATATTCTGAAACTATTTTAAGCTGTTCAAAATGTGGCCATCAAAGTTGGTTGATTTCTACAATTGTCGTGATGGAGATGAACTTTGTCTCAGCTTGTACTTAAGTTTATTCAAAAGTGCAACAACCCAATTGATAGTTTATTTTTTATTGCTTATTTAATAAAGAACTGATAGTCAAATCCAGAAATAGGGGCGGGTTAATTAACAAAATTTTATATAGAGGGTATCTTTTCGGCTTTTTTTCTCTTCACCTCACAAAAGATTGTTGTAATGGTGTAAGAGTAGTTTTTATAAAGTTAAATACACAACCAAAAAAGTTATTTTTAGCCTAATTAGTCCCCATGCTAAGTTTTTGAACAATCCGAAAGTGTGATTGATAATTTTATTGTGAAATGTCCAGGTGGAGCGGGAAAACCCCTTCCCCCTTAAGTGACCTACCGTAAATTTTTCCTCGAGATTCATATTGTTTTTGAAGTTTGAAAATTGATTACGCATAAAAATGTTGATAACCTCAAGCTTAAATACCGGATTTTTATCCTCTAAATCGAATGGGGGATTGCACGGTTGTTCCTTTTTGTCCTTGCTGAGTGGTTTCATTATCTCACAAATCACAGAAAGAAGATGCGTCCACAGAAAGAAGATGCGAAGAAACGGTTATCATGGCGTTCAAGAGTGACGAAGCTCAACAGTACTGAATGTGCGAGCGTTCGACACTGCCAAAAACATTGTCGAACATGTAAGCGTACTACACAAAATGTTTAAACCATTTTTTTCAGTTTTAAATTTATACATAGATACTTGTCAAATTGACATACTCATCAAAAGTGTGTTAGAACGGGTTGAATTGAGCTAAATTTGTATGATTAGTATCGCGTCTTACATTTCTTTTATAGATTGATATGGTTCGCATAGTGAATACACGGCTTGCCATTTTTTGAAATCAAATTAGTCAACTTGAAGAAATTTCGTATCGAATTATTTCAATTATGTGATAACAATTCTTGAAAGAATTTCGGTTCTTTTGAATAAACATTTTTTTTGGACTGTTGCAAACTGGCATTCGAAAACTGCCCCAGCGGCTAGTAAGTGACTCGAAATTGCACTATTTGATCGAACTACAATTTGATCGGATTAAAGCAAAAGTTTTTAACAAAGGGTCTTAAACAGCTCCTCCTCTATGTAGTTGTAGATGCAACCAAATGTAGTTCTAACAGTCGGCAAATGATAGACAAGGATAACCGATTACTAAGCAAGTAGCTCAGAGTTTTCTGACCACATTCATAAAAATCTATAGAAAAAATGTTTTTAGTTTTTGTTGTCACGTTTGGAACAACAGTGCATTAGACATAATTAACTACAATTTTGTTTTAAAACTGTGTAATGAACATAAAATCAAGAAGTTTTTATCTGTAAACTAGGTTCGAAAGACAGGCAAAAGTAAATTTTCACTACTCAGAGTAAAACTTTTAGTCTAATTTTGGACAAATAGGTCTTTTTAAGGCCTACACGCAAGCTTTAATTGCTGGAAAAAAAACTAAAACTCAAAAACTTAAAACCAGTTTTTCTCAACCATGGGACAACAGTTTATTTTGTTAACGAATAAAAACGCTTTAATATAATATATCACTCGACCCATTGCAATTTTTACTTGTGGTACTTGGTTTTGCGGCTGAAACAAAACAAAAAGAGATAAAAAACTTAAACCTTAAACACTCACAGACAAAAGAAGACATAAAGTGAAGAGTGCTAGACAATGTCAAAAATCTCAAATGAACTAAGAAAATGAACTCACGAACTAAGAAGTCAAAAATCTCGTCAAAAATCTCAAGTGAACTAAGAAAATGAACTCACACACTAAGAAAATGAACTCAAATTTCGTGCAAAAAGAACTGCAAATTTATTAATAAAAAAAAGTTTTTTTTTATAAATTTAATTATACCAGGACCAGCACAAACTGTTCTCAATTTTTTTAGTTGAGCTAATTTACTGACCTCGCGTGCCCTTGCTTTAACACTGTCTGTTTTTTTTTCTAAGGATCGAAAAACTTATAATATGAAATGTATTAATATACATTTCAGAGGATCAGATTTCTGATCTAAGGATCAAAAAACGGATAAAAATTATTAATGAACAAATCGTTTCAAATTGAATTGAGGCAAATTTTTGGTCTTGTTGGTAAAACTACGAGACGATGAAACCAGCATTGTGTGAGATGGGATGAAATGTGGAAAAAAAAATGAAAACGAAATGTTTTTTTTTTATAGATTATGTGAGCATTTTTTCAATCAAAACTTTTGAATTGGTCTGAAAACGCTGATGTCAGAAATTTCATAACGTTTTCTTGTCTCCACTTTTCAAAAAAATGTTGAATAATTAAGCTTGATTGTTTTTTTATTGATTCAAACCTCGCAATGATAGTTTTACCAATAAAATATGCACCATTGAAGATATCGACTCCAAATTAAAAAAGAGTTTTTAATTATTGTTTTTGTTTGTAAATTTCTAGGGGTTCAGAATGCGTTGGGCTAATCTATACGTGCTTTGAAGATTGTACATATGATGCTGATAGCATAACGCAATTTATTTATGCATGGCGATTATTTTGCTCAATAAAATCGCTTCAAATTGAATTGAGGCAAGCTAATCAGTCGTAATCATTTTGCACTTCCCAAATTTTGACATTTGATTTTCGATACTGTCAAAATTTTATGGTATTCAAAAATTCTTTGACTAAAAGTTTTTCAATACCGATTAAGGAGCAGTTTTTATATAGGAGCAGATGATCTTATTCTGTCTGTTCTTTCGTTCTACGCTCTTTTGTTTTTGGCTGATCAGTAGTATTGTATCGTGTCCCGGATCCTAAGGGGGGGTCCTTCCTAAGGGGGGGGGGGGTCCTCACGTAAAGCAAAATCCTAGGAAAGGGGTCCTTAATTTTTTGGAGGACCCCTATCCTAGGATTTTGTAAATGATCGCAAGTTCCCACCCCTAAAGTAAAAGACCCCCTCCTTAGAATCTTGTTAAGCTGAGCTCAACAACCGGGACGCGATACAATAATTCCTTCTAATTCCTTTGAAAGCGGTCCCTTTTCCCGCGATAATTAAAATTAATCGTCCTAATTCCTGAACTTTTCTTTTTTCGTCCTAGTTTCATGTGGATATCATTTCCTGGCTTTCTTTCTTTTCGTCAAAGATTTGTCATGCTATTAAAGTTTGTTATTCAAAACAAGCCTAAGGATTTCACACATTTGTTTGAATTAACACTTGGTTTGCGTCTACTAGTTTATTTGCCTGAAGCTATTTATGTTAAAACAGTGATTGAGCTCAATACGAGTATTTATTAGTTGTAAATTGGTAAAAACCAAAACATATACAAGTCGAAGTATAAAAAGGACGAACAGTAAAAATCATCTGAAAATATATGTTTCAGACTTTAATGTTTATTGTTTTGGTTTTCTTTGCGCTGTTTTTTAGATGGTCGTTCTTCTGAAGCTTCAGATAAAATAAATGGGTTTTTTATAGGGGGACGTTCACGGACTCGGCTACTAGAAGCTTCTTCTTCTTCTTGCAGCTCTGCTTCTGAGTAGGGCCGCTGTAAAAATCCCCAATCCGGAAGTGTAAAATCGGGAGAACTGTTATCAGTTTCATTGTATGAGTTGGCCCACTCGGTGTCCATGTAAATGTCTTCTAGAAAAGCATTTTCTTCAGCGGCTTTATGGACAAAGGGCACTGTCGAAATTCCGTCGAAAAGTAGAAAACGTTTTGAGTCGAATGGTGATAATGCAAGTTTGTTTTGTTTCACTGTCATATTGGTGTGACCTTTCGAAACTATATTATAGTTGTACACTCTCATTGTTTTTCCAGTGAATAATGTGTCCCTGAAGGTTTGGTGGACCAGTTCTCTCTGTGCACTCCGTTTAATTCCTTTGGCACTCAATTTTTGAGTGCCTTCTAAACAGAAGCAAAATTATTATTCTTTTCTACAACGTTGGGGATAGCTTCATTTCACTTCAGCAACTCAATTTATACCGAACAAAATTTGATTCATTTTACCAAAAAAGAGGAGAAGACTCTAAGTTATGATTAAAAAAGAGGAAAAAAGAGGGAATATGTTGTCAGATAAATCAACGTTTAGGCAACATTGTATAATGTTGCCTAAATCAGCTAAATGCCCATAGTTTAATGCAACAAATTAAGGGGTGTAGGTAGGTTGGTGGTGGTATTTTTGTTCTGTAAAAGGTAGGAATGGGGGGTGGAAGGGTGGCATAAATTTTATTTACCATTAAGGACGACCGAGTATAGTTTCGGTTTTAGGGCGATGAATTCTCTGATCGGCTTCCCACCAGTCTCGTCTTTGAACTTCAGCACAACTTTCTTGTTGGTATCCTCGAACAAGAAATGGTCCTTATCGTAATTTGAAAAGTCGAAATCAGCTTTTATTTTCTCCAAGTCTCGGTAAACGTCATCAGTTTTTATAGCGTAAATAAAGCTATCCGTGTCGGAGTAAAGGAGTTCCAAGTTTAGATTTGGTTTCATTTTTTGATAATGAAACTGAAACATGAAACGCTTGGCGAGGTCTAGGATGGTCGCACCAACTATCATAGGTTTATCCCACAATATTTTTGTTACTGAAAAGCTAATTGTGGCTAATTGATCGTCAATGATTTGAAAGCTTTTCATTGTGCTCAGAGCTGTTTTTTGTAAAAGTTCTCTCTCATTCCTTACAATCTCCAGCTTCTTTCTTCCTAACTTAGACTCCATTGTCTTACCGAAAGCTGAATTAACAATTAGCTTGTAGAAGTTCTCCTGGAGTTTATTTACCGCGGCTTTTCGTAGGCGGGTGTTGAGGTCGACAAAGGGTGCCATCCAGTGACTTTGGCGGAACTGAAGAACTTTTCCGAGGTGAGTTATTTTCATTCCCAGCTCATGGTACAATTTTAGGGTAAGGTAGTGCAAAACATAACCTTCTTTAGGATGCAAGGTCTGTAGAAACATTGGCACTTTTGGCAGTGTGGTGATTCCCAATTTTCCCAACATGTCGACTTGCTCGTTGCTCATTGCACCGATGTCCACTACTTCACGAGAGGGGGCAAGGGGGTAATCAGCAAAGAAGTCGTGAAGCTCTTCGGGTATGGTTAAATTGACTTCAACTATATAACCCCACTCTGAGGTTTCGCTGGTGAGCAGTATGTCTGCCAGACTTTTTTCAACTATTGAAAAATCGTTTAAGGGCAAAGGGCAGTGTTTCATTATCCCCCCGTACAAAATGTTTGCATCAATATTGAGGATGTAGCTTGATGGTTCTGAGGGCGAAAAATCGTCGAGGTATTTATTGTTTGCTTTGTAAAATCGGCGCGCGTAAACCGACGACATGCCTCCTCGTATCATTCGCTGCACAAGGTCTAGATGTTCACGGTCCGTTAAGAGTTTCAGTTCGGGCTGACAAACTTATAGAAAGGCGTCCCCGGAAAGGTTACTTGCCGTGAAGTAACAGGCGCAATCCAGCCCGTATGTTTGATAGCAAACTTCACGAAAAGCTTCGAAAACGGAAGCAAGCAATAGCACATCTGTAGTCAAGTACAAGTCGTGGTAATCACCAAGTGAGCCACACTTCAGTTCGGTGAAAACTTTAAGGGCATGATTGTACTCGCTTCTTGAAACACTCACATCCCCTCCTGTTAGACTATTTTTCCACATTGCTCGTGGGGGAAGGCGAGTTTCTCGGAATTTTTCGAATGAGTTGAATTATGAGTAGGGGTAATGCCCTTTCTGTTTCAACAGACTGACTTTTTCACGTGAGTGGCCGAGTTTTTCAAAATAGTTCTCCAGCAGAAAAAACTTTTCGTTGGGCAAACTATTGACAAGTTTTGCCAACGATGCTAGCATGAACCTATACGAATCGATTAATCTCAGATTTTCGTAGAGTTTTTTGATTTTTCCGTTTTTGTCCGTGTACGTTTTTATGTAGACTGAGATTGTCAAGGATATATATTTTTCTTCAGATGCGGGTATTACGGAAAAAAGTGTTTTCCGAATCGCTTTTTGCCAGCGCTTTGATTATAAAGTGTAAATCATAATTTGACAAATTATGAGCTACCACTGGAATGTAATTTGTTGTTTTTCTATTAACGTTACACTCATTGTGTGCCCAACCCAGAAACTTGTTGGTGTAATGGCAATGATCAAGTACCACTTGATCATTAGCGGAAAAATCATTCTCGCATATCCAACAAATTGTAGCATCTTCCCGTTCCTGGTCTGTTATACCAGTGAAAGTGTAATATTTCCTTTTTTTTACGTAAATTTGTCTCGCTAACGATTCAAGGGAGCTAATTAGCTCTTCCATCACATTCGGTCCTCTTTTAAGCTCAAACTTTAACAGGCATATTTTCCCAAATTCGATTACTGCTAACGCGTAGCCGCACGGTTGATGGATTTCAATTGTTTGCGTGCTAGATTTTTGCGGATCAGGTTGCGGTCCGTATACTGGTAAGAGCAGTGACTCCAAATCAAAGTAGATTACTCTGGGTACGTACCAACGAGCTGTTAAGTTTTTGAACTTGTGGTCATCTTTTCCCGAATTGGGCATTGTTATGACAACATCTTCGTCTTGGTAGCACAGTTCTTGATGTCTTCTCAGAGTTTCGAATGAAGCGCATGTGTGGAAACATTTGCGACAAATCTCAGACTGAAATCGGTGCACTTTGTGCCGCACGTACTCGACCAGTTTCTGGAGATCACTTATCAACACATAGTGATATTTTGATCCATCTGTCAGCAGCAACAAGTCCACAATCAGGCTAGTAGTGAATTTGCTCGATACTCTTATGGGCAACAATTCGCCATCGTTGTACCTGAACAGAAAAATAATTTTTATACCTAGGTTTGGAATGAAATAAAAAGGGTGTTTGAATAGGTGAAGAACATTATTGAAGGAATTTTAAAATTTTTAGAAGGCAATTAGAATTTTCTTACCGGAAGACGTTGATTTGACAATTGTTCAACTTTTCAAATCTGTCCATATCCATCAGACCCATTGGCAATTCGTATTCCCCATTGATTTTCACAATTCCTTCTTTGTCGAGATTGTAGGTTGAGACTTTGTTTTTCTCCAGCCACCGTCTAGATGTGGGGTAGAGGGCCGGCTCATTCACATTGTGATATGCGGCAACAAAGCAGTAGAGAAAGCCACGGTCATCATCTTTAGTGTTGATATTTGTGAGCAGAGTAGATGCTGCGCTGAGTGCATCAGGTAGCTCGAGGTAGGATCCTGCTCTTATTGGTGAGAAGGCCGCGAAACTGATTTGCAATTTTTCAATTCTGTCAAGAATCCATCCGCTACCATGAGAAGAGAACGAATTGATTTGGTTGACCATATGTTCAATCAGTTCCAAGAATTGAACCCCAGCTATTCCCTCGAAGTACACTGTCAATGTCTTAGTGTTCAGAAACAGCATGGTCCTTTCGAAGTTTCCACTGTCCCCGTCTTGCACAGTGGGAATTTTGATCAATCCCACTTTCACGTGGAATTGCACCTTGTTCGGACCCTCTTTGACCCTTTCCAGTATAAGAGCATCTATTTCCTCCTTGTTTTGCATCATGACTTGAAGCAAATCCATTTCTTTTTCACCAACTTTGAGATCGTATCGACGCAATTTGCCTCTGAACGCGCTTTCCGTTGGGGCAGCGGAAGACGTCGTCTCAATGCCGTCCCAAACTGGCAATGCGTGCTTCTTCAGCAAGTGTTGTCCATAGCTTTCCGCGGTGAGAAATATTGTATGGCAATAGATACAATGACTATTCGAAGTCATGTCATGTACCAGCTCGACGTGCTCTCGGGCTTCCGACAAATTCTCGAATGACTCGAGACACTCATCGCAAACAGTTTGAGGAGGAGGGGGAGGAAGGATCTTGTGAACTTTTTGCTCATGTCTTCTCAAGTTCCTTTTAGAGCTCAGTATTTTTCCGCACTGCTGGCAAGGAACAGGTGTCGCGATAGAAGTAGAGTTCGGCATTGTTTGTTGAAGTTACAAACTTGTTGAAGAATTCAGGAAAATTTCAAGAAGTAGAACTGGTTATGAAAAAGCAAAAGCGAGAAGTGACTAGCACCAAAAAACTTTGCGAGTAAGGGCAAGTAGAAGCCATTAACGAGAGTTATACTTCGCCGTCTTGACAATAAGTACTTTCCTTTCCAAAAACAGGGTTTATTCTAGCTTTAAGCTCTATATGTCTCATCACCCTGCTCAAGTGCAGAGGTTTTGTATACTAAAAACTGATTCATTTACAGCCTCAAACTTTTGCTGTTAATTTTAAGGGTTAGCGATAAAGTTTTGGCTTTTTTTAGGGGACTGGTTTAGACTTTCAATTAACATTTCAGCACTAAATTACAAAATTTAAAGCTTAGAATGATTCAGATAGAGCCTAAAACTTTTTCTGACTAATTTTAACCGTGAAACAGTAATTTCCTAATGATTTCAAGCCCACTTCTTGGTTTGCGTAAATAGGTATAATAAAAAGTAGAAACATGATATAAAAGTATTCAGAAAGTGAAGCCCTCAACTAACTAATTAAGTTGAAATAAACTAGTAAACTTAAAAAATGAAAATTTTGCAAATTTGACACCTTGATAGTTACCGATGCATGATAAGCATAGATTGTCATTTGAATGTGTAAAAGATATCGGAATCAAAGTTTCCTTCATGTCATTCAGTGTCCCGTGAAACATTTCATATCATGTCCTTCGAAATATTAAGGCATGGCCGTTTGGTTTAAGGGGCAATAGCTAACCCGGCGTTGCTCGTCGCTACGCTCCTCGGGAACGCCTCCCGTTCTGTAATTTCAAGTGAATTTTTTTTTTCAAAATAAAGGAAAACCTCAAACTTTTTATGTTGTGAAAAAAGGAAAAGTAATGTTTAAAAAAGTGTCTTTTAAATCTATCAACAAAAAACCAGTAAGTTTTGTGGGACCTCGAGCACAGTTCTACTGGTCAAGTTCGAAATTTAAAAAACATAATTTTTTAACTTCTTTTTTCCTTCATTTTTAGCTTGAATTATTCGTTCTCGTTTTAAATTCAAGTGAATGTGGTTTGAAATTTTTAGGAGCTATCTGATACGTAATTAGGACAAGCGTAGAAATTTAAAAAAAACAATTATAGCCCAATCAATGAGAGTAGACGCTTAAAAATTTGTGATTTTTTGAGAAAATCTGATTTTTGTGAAAATATTGAAAAAAAAAATTGGGAAAAATTTTTTTCTCTCCAAATCCATTGAAACTACCCTCAATCAATTTGCCATGAATTTCTGAGCAGTGTTAAGGGTCATGTTCATTTTTCGAAAAAAAAAACATAATTTTTTTTTTTCACATTTTTACCAAAAAATTGTCCGTTTTACACCCAAAACATGTATATGAATGTAATATAATGCAGATTTATGGCTTAAAACACTCTCTGTTACTTTGCGTAAGACCTGGCTAACCCCACCGGGCACAAAGTTTGATGAGAGAGAGGACAGAGAGTGTTTGATAAAAAAGCCAAATAAATATGGTTGGACTACCAACAAGAAAATGTTGGACCCTTCCATATTTATCTTTCTTTTGAAAAGAAAGCAATATCCCGAAAAGGATATTCCAAATGGGGTTCACTACTGAGCAAGTGTATTTATCTCTCTCTCTCTCTCTCTCTCTCTCTCTCTCTCATTCTTTCTCAAACAACAATTTTAGCGTAAAATTATTCTCGATTTGTGATTTTTTTCTAGTTTTTCTCTAACATTTTGCTGAAAACTTTACGGGGCAAACTTTAATTGATCTATTAAACAAAATAAAAACTGAGACAAAAAATATACACACAGTAATGTTAAAACAGCTTAGAAGTCAAATCAAACAAAAATGAAAATATAAAACCTTGGAATAATATTTGAAACAAAGGAAAGTTTTTTGTTTAAGTTATTAGAAACCTCGAAACTGTAGTTTTCTCTTTTTTGGCGCATAGCAAGCTGCATTTGGAGGAGTGCCTTGAATGAGATCTGGGGTGACTAGATCAATTGTCTCCGCACTAGATGAAACCCGAGCATCCGAATAGGAAGTTGATTGTTCTGGAGTTGAAACTGCTCCCCTAACAAACGACTCGGGAGACATTGCTGTCGGAATATCCCAGTACGCTTCGCGCTCTGCATAATCACGAATACATCCCTCCTGATTTTCATACAACGGCATTGAATCGCAGTCATACGCGAAGAGAATTTTTCTTGGAGACTGCTCGAGCGAGGTTGTGTCGTTTATCTCCGTCTTTTCTAATGCCGGATAGCTCTCGTGAATAGTGCAACTCTCGTACATTCGTTTTCGATTCTGTCTAAGTAGATCGATGTGATCAAGGAGGTAGTTCGGTAGCATGATTTGACTTTTTGTAGTCCATTCCTCGTTTTGATTCTCGTCGTTTTTTCGGGGAGCCAAGTCATTGAACGGACTTGCTGTAGACGGAGAGACTCTCTCTTTCTGTTGATGGATGACTGCAATCGACTCTCTCGTGTATGTTTGGTAAATAATTGTTCTTTCTCGATCAGACACTGAGATTATTTGTAAAGGACTAGTCATGACTTGAAGAGGTTTAAAGTTTTGTTAAAATGAAATGACTGAACTACCGAAATGAAATTGAGAGAATGAAAAGTATGAAAAGTTTATTAATGAGAATGAGATCAGGAAAGGGGTGGCATAGTTCAATTAGGTCAAAGCTAATAACTTTTTAGGCGAGGCTATCAAATTTTATTCATTCTTTTAAGCATGACGCCTGAGGTCATGTTAGGAATGAATGTGAAAACCCGATTTTTTAGATTTATGTGATAGCTTTATTATAGTGGCTACGGGCGAAAGCACTCAAAATCAAGTTTTCATGATAGTTTGCCAGACATTCTTTGTTATGCTGTTAGAAATTCATTACCATGATTCATAACAGTCATTAAAATAACCGTCACAATAAATAACACTAGAAGATTTTTAGACAATAGCCGGGGGAAAAGTAACTAAATACCCATATGAAAAGAGGTTTATCGTTAAAGAAATTATATCCTTGGTGATTAAGTCTTATCAATATGGCTTAGGGCGCTCGTAAACGTTATCACCTAAATTTTTACTTTGGGAGCGCATGATCTGTCTCGTATACTGTGATCAGTCATTCTTCAACGTTCCACACTAAAAACTAGTTGGTTGTTATTCATTTATAATGTACGCTTCTCTTGACACGGATGTAGACTATTTCGATGATTTTAGGGATATATCTTCGAATGATAAACGTTTAGTTAGAGTCGGTGCAAAAACATTCGCACAGACCGGTACTTACATAACTATCAAATTGTACAAAAAAGACGAAGAGGGAACTTTCAAGTATCGACAAGGAATAACTTTGTCAACTGGTGAATTCGAGTTCTTGGCGGACAATTATACAAAAATCAAAAGGTTGACGAAAGCAAAAAACTGCGACGTGACTGAAAAACTTAGAAAAAAGCGAAACAAATCTAAAAAATCTTCATGCTCTGAAAAGGAATGCGAAAGTGAAAACGATGATAACTGTCGGGTTGTGTAACATCAACTCGTTATTCGATTGAAACTTCAAAGCAATGGTTGAAGCAATGTATGAGCAATCCCCTGATTATTTCAAACAGTTCCGTAAAAATTACAAATTTTTCATCCTGAATCATGAACCCAACTTTTCAGGCTTCGCTTCAAAAGCAAATTTTGCAGTATCCTCCCATTCGAATAAATTAGATTTTTTGCAACCATTCGATTGACAACGAAAAACATTATCATGTGCTGGTCGAATTTACGAAAGAGTCTACCGATTTACTTAACAAGATGACTTCAAAAGCCTTCGTTGTTCCTTGTCTTCTCTCTACATTCAAATATTTAATTTTGGGTTGCTCTAACTATAAATTGTCTGGCCCTCTGATGGAAAAACTGAAAATAGCTGTGAATTATAACTCCATCAACAACTTAGATGTTAGTGGTGTTCCAGTTCGCAGACGATTGCCTCAAGTTTGCTTCGGCTCGCAGACTAAATCTGTTCAAACTCAAACTGACCTGATTACTAACGTAACAATTGAACGCTTTACTAATATTTTGAATGGTGAAAACGCTGCTGAGTTTTCTAAAATAATTGACATAATTTTAAGTGGGTATGGTTGTATGGAAATTGATTCAAACACTTTGTTTGTGAAATTTATCATGGAGAAGAAATTCAAGTTTTAAATATTGGTTTTCTTTCGCTCTTGTATATCAAAAAAAAAAATGTTACTACACAAGCGGTAGGCGTTCCCGAGGAGCGTAGCGACGAGCAACGCCGGGTTAGCTATTGCCCCTTAAACCAAACGGCCATGCCTTAATATTTCGAAGGACTTGATATGAAACTTTTCGCGGTTCACATAAACTTGCAGAAAAAAACTTTGTTGTTAATAAGAATGAATTGAAAAAAATACGAATTTATAAATTTTACAAAAACATCAATAAATTAATTTAGAATAACATATGTTTGAAAAATCTTATCAAATCATGATCATTAAGTTTGAAACCTATTGGAAATTTGTTTGTAATTATAACATCAGCAACATAAATACAATAAAGTCCGCATAGCACTGAATCAGCTGATTGTATTGGTTTTTTCAACAGTAGTTGATTTCCCTCGTGAATTGTACGTCGCATATTCTTGTACACGAGGGGATAATCACATAATCGTTTACCTAGAGGATCTGCGAAGAATATCTGTCCTCCAGCTTGAGCAAAAAGCAACCAGTGGGTTCCAGGTTGATCCGATGGTGAGGCATCCATAATCATGAACGTATTATCGTTTTTCAGTACTGAAGAGCATGGCAAATCTGCTGGAAAAACACCTCTGAAGCGATGTTTCAAATGTTTACAACGGTTAATAATTTCTACTAGTTGAAGATTATCCATGTCTATCTTAGGTCATAAGAGTGTTTTTGGTAATTTTTCTATCTGAACGCACATAAACTGTTGATGCACGCTCTCCCATAAACAATAACTCGACGTTATTACCGAGACCTGCGTCAAACTTGAGTTCGAGCGAAATAGTGCAATTGGTCAAATCAGGATGAATAAAATCGTGTGAAGCCTCCTGAGTAGACGTGGGATCAAAAGCCATAATATAATGATTATCATAATTAGCGAGACTGATTCCATGACTAGTGTTTAAAACAAAATCAAGAGCCTCAAGCGTATTGTAATAAATTCTTTTATTGTCTGATGTTGAGATGGGAGTTCCGGCAATGGGTAGACCGTTTCTGTACACAATGATCTCATTCAACCCAAATTTCTGGTAATGAAAATGGTTTGTTCTATTAGTACCCAAATATGCTTCGTTTATGCTCATTGCTACTATCATTCTTCGAACAGGTTCTTTTGCAAAAACATCCTCTTGTCGCCAGCTTTGTACTCCTGCAGTTGCGAGAAACGTTTTTGGTACTACTTCGATGTAATTGTAAATTGCCGGGTTCTTCAACAAAGTTGTTTATATTGATGAGAGAACATAGTCAGTCACAGTCATCTTTCTGACATAGAGGTTAGCTTCGATTATTTGGACCTTGTAGTGTTTAGCTGCATCTTCAGATATGACAACAAAATCAATAGGAGAACGTCTAAGAGACAATCTTATTGTCACACCGCTAAGTAGATGCTTGTCACACGACAAAAAGTCGCAAGCAATTTTACCAAATAGCTTCAGCTCGCTCGAGGCCGCAACGAGACCTTTACGCTCCGTAACATCATCAGCTCTCCTTCCAGCACCGTCAATGGCTGATGGATTTTCTTCATAATAATAACCTTGACAAGCCAACCATGTTTTCTTGGCATCATTACCGTATGAAAACTCGGTCTCAATAAAGCTTTTATGGGCAAAATTAGCATTGGTAGTTGATATTTTTTCACCATTCAGAGACAGTGTACACTCAGAAAAAAATGAAGATAAAGGATTGTTAACAAAACACGGCGTATCTCTGTTTGCCGCCTCTGTAGCATGCGTTCGAAGCACGTTTCAATTGCTTCGAACAATTCGTGCAACTATTTCCAAACGAGTACGTTGAAGATCGATGAAATTATTTCTGTCGCCGAGTACTTCAAACTCGAGCATAGGACCATCAGGAGAGTAGGAAGGTCCAATTTTTTGGGTAAATGTATTTTCAAAAGTGACAAGTAAAGGCGGTTTCTCAAATAAGTCCAAGGAGCTGCGAGTTGCTTCACTCGGGATTAAATTAGAAATCATTTTTAACCCTTGTAAAGAAATCGGAGCGACTTCTCTGTGCAGTTCGTTTTCTGGGAATGACGCGTATCGTTTTTCGTTTAAACGCCGTCGTTCTTTTCGGATGACTTTTCCGAGATCTACTTCCTCCTCCTACTTGCTTTTTGATTGTTTTTCTAACGGTGCTTTTGAGTGCCTGCTTAGGGCTTTTTCTTTTTGTTGCAACTTCTATCAGTTCTGGAGCTGCCTGAAGAAGTAGTTCTTTTCCGATTTTTTTAGCCGCGGGTATCACAAATTTTCGAGCCAGTGGAAGTGCGACTCTTCCTATTCCCAAGGCTAATGCACCGAAGCCACTGCCTCGTTGTCTATAATGCCCCGAGAAATGTGGTAGGTTTGCTTGGTTGTGGTAATATGAATCCATTTTGATCAATTGCTATACTTTTGAAATTTCAAAGTCAGAACAACTTTTCCCCCTCCAGCGAAAGGAACAAGTCCTCCAGTTTCTGTGCGCAAGTTCACAGAAATATTGGAAATATTATTGATCAAAAGTTTTTTAAAATCCAAATTACTAAACACTTTACGATGATTCGGTTCAATTGTACATGCGTAACCGTTTTTCACTCGACGATTTGTATCAATGACTCGTAAAAGGGGTGCTTTTGTGTCTCCGACTATTTGATAATGAATTATGTCCAGATAAATAAACATAAGCTGAGTACCAGCGCATACATCAACTGGATAGTCAGCAATAAGATCTTGGGTAGAGAATGTGCTATGTTTCGTGCTTCCTTGTTTGTAACCTATATGATAACCAGTTCCATCTCTGACGCCTTTGAATCCAAGTAGGCTAGGAATTTGCGGGCTTGAAAAAGTTATACCTTCCCAATAATGCAGCCATAAGGAAAGATGTTTGGTTATTGGATCTATTACGTAATCTAATTTCTCTAATTCTGTCTTTCGACGAATCTCGTCCAGTATTTGATCAATGCTCGTATATTCTCCTTTTGTTATTTTTGCTGTTTCTCCAAGGTAAGGTCTGGAGATCTTGTCTTTCTCAACTTTCATGCTTGCTATAACCCGATCTTTTTTGTAGTACACAATGATGTTGTCAGTTACGTTGTTTATCTGAGTAGGGAAGGTAATTTCTGTAACTGCTACTCTCCATTCACCTTGCAAATTTATTTCTTCACTCAGGAGATTTTTGAAGTTGGCCAGAGTGTTATCTTTAAAAACGTTCATTGATGCAGATGAAACTAGGGTAATTGTGAAGGAAGGGGGAACATTATGGGTGAAAAGGCTGTTGGAAGTGCCCTCAGTCATGATTGTCCTTCTCCAGAACGCGAATTAGTTCAGACTCGTAAAATTTTCCCTCAATCGGTTCTCTGTTAGAATCAATCAAATTGTATGTTGGGGGATTTCGTGTTGGTATGTCAAAAACTTCAAACACTTCATCGGTGAACGATTGTTTGTAACCCTTGCGAAAACGTATGTCTACTTTGGCAAGTCTAACATAATCACCAACATAAAGCTTTTGACGTCGAACTAACTTCAAAGACTGTTCTGCTCTTAATGAAATCAGGCGAGGAACATCTTTTTTAGTTACTTTATTTGGTGCAAGATTTGTGACACGATTTGTTCTCGAATTAATTGCATTGACAAAATCTTGCAATTTGTCAATGTATGAGTAAGTCCATTTATCCTCCAAGTACTTATAAATAAGATTTTTCAAGGAACGGATATTTCTCTCAGCGAATGCGGACTTTTTCTCGCTCTCTGTGCTATATGTGTTTATGCCTTTCTTTTTACATAATGCTTCGAAGGACCCTTTAAACTCTGTGCCCTTGTCCACCCATACTTTTTCCGGTTGTTTTGTCGTTATCATTAGTTTGAACGCTTCTGCTGTTGTAGTAGCATACTTTGATTTCAAGGGTTGCACTCTGAGATAGCGGGACATGCAGTCAACGGCAACAAGCAGATACTTAACATCATGGTTGTTCTGGGCAAGTTTATCAACAAAGGCCAGATCTAATGACCAGATTTCGTCGATATCGTAAACTATGACCTTGAGTCGCGGCCTTTTTCGGATCACAGTTCGATATTTGGTGTAAGCAGGTTCAGTATGAAGGAAATGTTTAACTTTCTTTCGCGACAAATTGCTTGCTTTTATCAAGTTGTTCACACTACCAAATAACGCGGGACCTTTGTCACTTTATTTAGTTTTCAACAATTTTTCTTCAATCTTGGTAATTTTCCCATTGTTTTGTTTGCGCCTTTGTCTTTTCTGACGTTGGAGAATCTGAATCGTTATGGGGCGTTCCGTATGAGTCAGAGCCTTCTTCTGACTCTTTTTCACGTTTTTGGTTTTGGGTTTTTCTATTACCGCTGAGACTTTTTCGTTTGTGTTTTTTACTTCTCTTAAGGTTTGCACTACTTTTTTCCTGCCAAGTGGGCGACGTTGAGCGGGTTCTTGAGAGTCCGGGTTCTCGTTTCTCTTGAGCGTTAATAGGCGCTGACTGAACCGCGTGTTTGGCATTTCGATTTATTACCAGGTTTTCATTCAAGTTGAGAGCAGTTAAAATGTTAATGAACGCCGGATTGTGTAATTTTTTCGTTGGTTGTTGTATGTCGTATAAAAATATTGTAGCTTTAAGTCCTGTTGGTATTTTATCTACATATATCACCTCATTGTCACGGTTTATGGTTACTCTTTCTGAATTTTCTATGATTTCAAGTACGGTTTTTGCTCTAACAAATTTTTTGTCTTCTAAAACTTGTAACTGTCCTAAAATGCTTTCGGTCTGTCTATTGTGTTTCTCTTCTAGTATTTCGTCTTTAACACGTTCGACCGGTACTTCTTCATCGTCCGTTAACAGTTTAAGCTGTTCTTGTTGGGGCTCAACATTATCCGTAAATGTTTCCTTCGTTGCAGTAGTCTTACTAGTTTGTGGAGGTAATTGGGGTCTAAGCCGGTTAAGATAGGACAGTTGAGCATTTTTATGTTTAATATTATTATCATGAAGAACACGTGCAGCATGTGGCTGCTCTTTAACATATAAGTGTTTCGGAATTAGAATGAATTCTTCAGCAGTCATCATTAAGTTGTGAGGTACTTGTAACAAAAATAAAGTATTTGTCGAACTAAATGGAAGCCTTCTTTACTTAAAATAATCGCACTTTTTTTGACAGCACTGGTTTTTGGAGTTATTAAGTATTTGTATGCTGTCTCGAATCGTTCGATGTTTGCGATTTTAACGGGTACGTTTCCATTGACTACATTGAGCAAACATTCACAAATAAGTGTTATGATCTCACGATTTGAAGTTTTTCTAATTAATCTTCTTAGCTGGTCAGGTTTCAGTTGTACCATATGCCGCAGAATAGATAAGTTTTTCTTTTTCATTTGTGATTGGAGTAGTTTCTGCTTCAGATAAGGGTAAATAAAAAACTGTTGGCCCAGGTGGTGTGATATTTGAACAATATCTCAAACAATCTGATGTACGGGGGTCCAAGTCGATTAGAAGATGTCCAAAAGAGTCTCTGGTAGCTAATTCGTAACAGTTTCTCAAAAATTTTGATACATTCAATTGTCTTCCTAATAGATCTAGTTGCTGAACGTCGCGAGGCGATTTGAAGAGAATGATGTGTGAAGTGTTCAAATCAATCGTACGCGACCATCGACTTTGTTGAAACAAGTTATGCTTAACATATATTACATCTATCCCTCTTTGTCTACCCGCTGTCGCTAACCTAACAAATTCCTTGTCATTATAGATGTCTTCACATGAATCATCGAAAACTAGAAGAACGTTTTCTAATTTTCTCACAGATTCGAATCCGTCGAATTTCATGAACTCCACATTCACTTCGCGAGAAGACACTTTTTCTGAGAATGCAGGTTGCATCTCTTTGTAAAGATATAGAACGGTTCCAAATTTAGGGTAAAAAGTATTTCCCATCAGAAGTTTCAAAATTAACTCAGTTTTCCCGGATCCTGAAGGTCCCACTATCGCCATAAAAATTCTTGTCGAAGTATCAATCACTTTATTCATAATCTTGGGTTTGGTAGTACGTAACCAACCAAGCCTGATAAAATCGAGAACCAAACTGACGTTTCTTCGCAACTTAATTTAGTGAAAGAAAGTTTGAGAATGCAGAAAATTAGTAAAATTAGAATTACTACCATTTGCGCAACAAAAACTACTTCAGACCTTGGCAAAGTTACATTGTTACAAAACTTCCATGATTTTTTTCACTGTTTGTCTCGTTATAAACAAACTCTGTTACTAATGTTGCGTCAGGTTCATCTACTGCTGTTGTTGCTTCTGACATTTGAGAAACTATTTATTCTACAGACTGTGTTAGTTTTTTTCTCTCTGTGAATGAAGCTTGTAAAAAATTAAATTACTTTTGAGAACAGTAAAAAATTTCATAACGTGTGAAATCTCGATCATTTATGTCATGCATTTCTAAAACAAAGTTTGCTGGGATATTTGCAGTTTTTTTGTAGTACATTATTTTCTTCACAGTATCCTCTTTCACAATCGTCTTAATCTCATCTGGCAATTCACTGCTGTTTAGATCCATCTGAACTCCTGGCTGACGTTTGGGTACTAAGACTAGTTCGGGAAGATATACTCCTCGCTTGCTGGCTAACATTTCTGATAAACTTGAATCTCTGGAAGTATACAAATTGATCAATAACTGGAAAAAACCTCTTCAACGTAGACAACTCTTCTTCGGAAATTATTATTTGCTCCTTCCTCTGAACAATTTGGCCACTGCAATCAATACGCTCTATTCTCGTTAATGAAAATTTAATATCACCCTCTGGAGTCATCCACGCACAAAGCATTGAATTTGGTGATAGGTATGTCTCCACTTTCGCTGATCTCTCGCTGTTGTTCATTTTTCAACCAATCATAAAAAACCTTGGTTTTCTTCAGGGCACAATGATTCCTGGAGTTGTAATGTGGAATATGTTTATTGCAACTTGGATAATTTTTAAAATATAAGTTTTCAACCCGAGGACAGCCCAAATCATCTAGGTTTTCAATCTTTCGGTCCAAGTACTTGGCTAAAAATTATGTCTTTTCTTTTCCTTTAGCGTAAAAAACGGCACCGGGATTTCTCAGCACAAAACTCTGAAGTATTTGATTCAAGTTTATATAAAGATAATCACCGTTTTCCCAATGGAGACCGTGTAAATAATTTGTTAACCAGTTGTAAGCTTTTTGATCAAGCTTTGGTAGTATATTGAAATTCACTGGAGGTAGGAAAATGAGTCGATCGCTGTAGTCTGAAGTTGTTATTGCTAATTCTTTAACCACAAAGGCGTTTTTCTTGTAACGAAAGCCTTCCACGTCAAGCACAACTGATCTCTCGCCTAGCATTCTAGTAAATGATAAACTTCTGGTTTTTTCAACTTAATGAAAAGGCAGAACGCTATTCCACTCAAATGTCCCAATAAGCTGTTGTTACAGTTCCAGGGCAACATGTAACAGTACGTGGGACCCTGTTGATAAAATTCGTGTATAAATCCGGCCGCATCGTGCAAAATAGCGTGCAATCGTAAAATTTTGGAATTTTTCAAGTATTTGTCCAAGGAAGAGTTATCAATACCAATCAAGCCACCATAAGGTCTCAACTTAATTAAAATGTCGTAGTTAAGGTTATCAGAACTAACAAAAAACAGAGAACATGCAGCTAGAAAATAGTTGCGTCGGTTAGAATTATCAGGATAAGTTTGTTTCAAAGACGTATAAATTTCGTGAATTATTTTCAAATCAATAGGAGTTACTCTGCTTTTTTGCAATTTCATTATTTATTTTTTCCAACACCTCTCCAACCTGCTGAATTTCAAGCCAGTGGAAATAAAAGTGACCTTGCAAATACCATTTAGTCTCATTAAGATAACGGTGGTAAATAATTAAATAAACCACCGGAAGTTTTTTGTATTTTGATAGCTTGTTGAAACATAGACGGATTTTTCTCTCCAAGTCTTTATCAACCCTTTTTGAGGTAAAATCGAACGAATAGTCGAATACGTTTTCATAATCAGCAAAATTCAAATCGCTCACAGTACCATACTGTTGTTTTGTAGAAATGCACCAAGAGATTTGTTGAAGCTCACTCAAATAAAATTGTTCTTTGAAAATTAACTCGTATTCTTTCTTTGAAATTTCCTTTGCCCTTTCGAGGAAGACGACGTAGCGTTCATTACTAAATTTGAAAAATGAGTTTTTTTCTGCGGTTGAAAACACTCTTAATTGTAAATGTTCATTATCAATATCTTCAGTACACCAAGTTCCCTCTAATTTCATTTTTCTTATTTCAAAATTTGTCAAATTTATCATTTGGTATATTTTGCCCAGAAACGGCCGCCGCCTTTTGAGAGTAATTTCAATTTACTGCCTTTTCACCATAAAATTTAGGTCAAGTTAAGGAATTAGTTTACTGCTGCCAACAGTTAAGCTAACGCTGCCAAATTGGCCGGCGCATTTTTATTATATACCATAAAAGTCAATTCCCCGTTCACTAACAAATTTCAACTAGGTCGAAAGTTCATTTGCCCGAAACAAATATAACAATTAATATGATTCATATAATTAACCAGGACCAATAATTAGGACCCCAAAAATTGGAATTAGAAAGAATTTTGTATCGTGTCCCTTGTTGTTAAGCTAAACTTAGCAAGATCCTAAGTAGGGGGTCTTCTGCTTTTTGGGTGGAAAATTTCTTTCGTTTACAAAATCCTAGGATAGGGGTCCTCCAAAAAATTAAGGACCCCTTTCCTAGGATTTTGCTTTACGTGAGGACCCCCCCCCTTAGGAAGGACCCCCCCTTAGGATCCGGGACACGATACAATACTACTCTGATCTAACTACCCATCTTTCATTTGGCTGTTTCTCGGAAGTTTTTTTAAATTTTTTTATTATTAGTCCTTCGGTGTGGATAAACACTAAGTCCTCTTCCCGGACAAATTCCCTGTCGCTGTCCATCCATGGTTTTGTGCATGTCGCGTCCTCTCTCCAATGAGAGTCCAGGTCAAACAGTACCTACCAAACTCCGTTCGCAATTGTGGGAGGCATCTCAATCAATTTCTTTTTCACCTCATCCAAATTGATTGAATCAATTATGAAATCGTCCCCTATCGGTTTTATGTCATACAGTTTTTGGTATATTCGGAGTTTCTGATCTTCACCGTGAATGGCTTGTCTGGCTTGACCGACACTGGCACTTCCGTCTGATCCGGGTCTCCCTAATCATCTTTGACATGAGAATTGTCCCGTGAATCAGTCTCAATCAGTTCAAAAATTTGGACATTTAATGCTGAATCACCATTGCTCTTATCTCATTTGCCTTTCGCGCTCACTCCACTCGCAGGTCCGTTTTTAGACAGTTTCTCTCTGCGATGGCCCAAGAAGCGCACCGATACTCCAGTGAAGCATTGCGTTTTCTCAGATTTTCGAGTTAAAAGAGAACTTGCCCTTTTGGTGCTCTTCGGCCATCCAAACTGATCCCCTCTATTTCATCAAAAGCTTCCTTGATCCTTTGGGCAAGGATAACTTTTTGTAAAACCAACACCTGCATGTGGTTTGACACGATTTACCTGCTCGTCATACTTCTTCCGTTGTGAAATTAGAGCTTGTGCCGTGTTCCTGTGACACAAAATGCTGTGCTCTCGCTTTCTAGCTATCAATTCCCTTACTATGTTTTTGGAGACATTTTCCACCCTCATACGTCTCGAAACTGACTGAGTTGAAATGCTCGGAGCAAGAAATTTTGTCCCTGGAGACAGGCACATATAACGCGGCAGATGACTTGGAGATGATAACTGTGTCGAAACGTTCAATGAGCCTATTACTGCAAAAGGAAGCAGTAAGGATTCACCCAGGACCATTCAAAGAGGAGACTAAGCCATTTACAAAGATTTGTTGTGCCACGATGGAAGGACGCACATCAGTCTAATGAGCTGAACAGTCATCTTAGGGTCATGAAGACATACTGGAACGCAAGATACAGACTCTCAGACTTACTAAGAGCGCAGAGAAATGACTGTATGACGAGTAGCTTGAAAAGGTGGATCGAAGACGGGGCACCAGACAAAAGAAATCTGGAGCAAGATAGTTACCTGATCTTGAGGTAGTTTTATATGTAAAAGGAGAAACGGTTGTATCTCAACAAGGCTGGGATCATTGCCTTCAAAAGGAGAGAAAAGGGTAAAGTTCTGTACAAATATAACGCTATGGTGTTCCCGAAACTCTATCAAACGGAGCTATTATTCAGGTCACATGATCAGATGGGGCATCAAGGGATTGATAAAGTATACCAGAGGATGTTGAAACGCTTCGAATGAACTGGGATAAAAAAAAACGGCATCAAAATTTAAAAAGGGGTCACGGCATGTCAGTCGTGCCCACAGATGAAAGATCCTAGGAAATTGAAATTCCCATTGCCGTCAATCGAGTCGTCCGAGTTTAATGACGTGGTGCAAATTGATCATCAAAAAATATATAGAACAGAAAGTGGTTACAATCAGGTCTTTGTGATGATCGACCACTTCACCAAGTACGCAAAGGCATTGCCCTGCAAAACGGCCTCAGCCGAGGAGACTTGCAATCAGCTGATCAACACTTGGATAGCTAGACATGTATTCCCGATGACATTCCAGACAAATATTGGAACTGCTATTGTAGGTGAGCTTACTAAGGAGCTCATGAGACGTTCGCAGGTAGCACAGCCTCACTCTAGGACTTATCATCCCCAGACAAATAGTTTAGTGGGAAAACAAAGGGTGCTGAAAGTGTTTTGTTCCCCATACATGAATGGTTGGGATATAAATTTGTCACAAGTAATGAGAGCCTACAACAGTACGCATCACTCTATTACAGGAATTAGTCCGCACATGATGCTGATGAGGCATGAAAAGGCTCTGCCCTTGACATTGACATTCTCTTACCCCGAATATGAAGCCAAGAAGACATCGCCGCAAGTCTATGTAAGAGTTAAGATATGACGGCAGCAGGGGATCAATGACTTGTGTAGACGCAATATGCAACCAGCTCAGGCGAGGCAGAGGACAAAGTTTGACAAGAAAGCAGCCGGTGCATAAACTTACTCAGTAAAAGACTACGTGTGCGTTTTTCAGAACGTGATCCCACTGAAAGGTACTAACAAACTCCTAAAAAATTGGAGGGCGCCGTTGATGATCACGGAAGTACATCAAGAGGGATTGATGTTACAATCCTAAAGAGGACGACAGGATAAACCTGAACAGGAGAATGGACAATCCTGTGGGTCTAAAATAAAAAAACCGCATCACAGGAATCAGACATTGTCGATCATCATGAAAATCATGGCTTGACGACCGTTCGAAACCAGAAATTGAGTTGGATGAAGAACAACACCTGTCATACCAGCAAAAAATGACGAACCTGCGCTTCTTGCAGTGGTCGAACGAAATGACGTCAGACCCCAAAGAGACCAGTGTCTCGATTCAGGACGTAAGCCGCGAAAGCATGAACTACATAAAGAATGAGAAACCTGATCCTTGCTGGGCAGCCCAGGAAGGGCCATTGTTCAACTCTGCGTCCAACCTCAACTTTATATCCGGTATGCGATCGACGGGCACCTCGATGGATATTTTTGTCCAAGGAGTGGTTGTAGGAATGACCCACACTGAAAAACTGTTTAAAAAAATTAAAAACTGCAGGAGAAACAGGAGGTTTAGAAACAGAAACAGATGAGGGCTCTGAGAAATCAGATATAGGGAGAGCAGTAGAGTCATTTTTAACTTGCCGTGTGAATACTATAGTAGCATGATACTAACAGATAGCAATTTAAGTTTACGGATAAGACGTGTGCGATAGCTATCACCGCAGAAACGCGTTTTAGAACAGCATTATCAGCTGACTCTAGGAGGGAATACAAGAACAAAGAAAGTTATGCAAGCAAAGTAGGGGGTGTAGCATCTTCGCCACCAGCGGCTTCGCAGAGACCAGCGAAGTATTTATGCTTCTTGGTGACGAGGGCGGTGGCGAAACAATAAGTAGACCCCGAAGATTTTGTTTTATCCCCAAAAAAGACTGAGAGAATTTTTGTGGAGAGGGGAGTAAAAGAACTCTCGCTTCCTGTGTATGACCCAAACAAAGAGAGACTGCATCCTCGGGAGCTGTACGCGCTAATGCACGTGTTCTTTTCGGATACTAACATAGAAGTGTATCTACACAAGAAATTTTATTTAGGCATAGGTTTAGTGTATATTGTATCTATGTGTTATGTGCTATCATAATAGGATTATAGGTTTGGAAGGGTTAGTGACCACGAATGCTCAAAAAACACTTCCAGGAAAATATCTAAAGCGTGAATTGTTCACTTGTAGGTCAGTTTCCAAGATTTTAGATTTAATTGAACTTTAATACATCTTAAGACCAAAAACTTTTTAATCTGACTGTTTCAACATAATCCTTTCAATGTGAAGTTGGAGCAATATTGACAGATGTGACAGTCATGACCTTGTTTCTAAATCCTGATTGATCGAACTTAATTTCTGATTTCAACCTTTGCATCGGAAAATTAAATCAACTTAGCCAATTCAAACAACTGAACGAGCTGAATCATGGACATTCTTGACGAATTAATGGGTTTAGCCGAGGCCTACGTAGCTCCAAATATAGACGAGCTCTATCGTCGGCTAATGGAAAGAAACAACGCCCAGGATGACATACAGAAGTAGTCATGTTAACAGCTGCTCTGACGAACATCCTAGGGCATGATAACCGTGGAGACCATCCCACGGAAGTCTTGCTCATGGCAGCTTGGGGCCAGCAGAAAGTGTTGCACCGCCCAAGCCTGCGGATCATGAGGTTGAGAAACGGAGCGCTCTCTGGAAGCGACCTAGCGAAGGAACCTGGGTTGGGTACTGCAAGAACGTACCAGCCTGGAGAGATGCTTCTCCCAACCAGGCCTAGGCCCGGCTTGCAGAGCAGACATCTAGCTTTTCGCCTTTTCGAAATTTTGTTTATTGTTTTTGGAGACACTTACTATTCATTTAGAAAGGCTTGAATGGAGAAAATATTTGAAGTTTTCCAGCCTGAATAATTACTTTTAAACAACTAAGGGGATTGTTCACGTTGTGGAGCCAAGAAAGACTTGGATAATCTCTCGAAGAGGGAGATTGTTTTATTTTTCCTTCTAACCAGTGATTCCTAATTTTAATATTCAGGACCAATAACATCTAGAATTTCTGAAGGGAAGAAACATGGTAGGATAAATTTAGTTTGTTGGTAGGCAGGACTGTCATGCGTCCCAACACATTTTATCCCAACCCTAGGAGACAAAGATATTTTATCCCAACCCTAGGAGACAAATCAGAAAAGATATTTTATCTTGGGTCGTATCCTCTGAGTGCAGATTAGTGAAAGTGTTGGAGGGCTATAGCGATGTAGTATGATGCCATTTGTGGTACGTAGTGAGTCGATATGATGTGGATGAAATTCGTTTGGTGCATGATGTAAATTCCGTCCGATGGCACTTTACCACTCTGATGAGTTACTCTAAGTTCAATGAGGACATTGAGACCGGACAGTCTGGGGAATATGTGCGATTCGAACAGAAAGATTTCGAAAAATGCATGTCATTTACGTCATTAACGGCAATTTTTGGAGCAGTCCAGCGGGAAAATTTACTGTTTTGGAAGATTAACAGTGTGGTTCGTTGACTTGAGCGAATTCAGAGTGTAGTCAATTTGGATTGATGAATTTAATTTTAAAATTCCGATTTAGGCGTGCATGACACGTAACAGTTTTTATTTTCGCAGCAACTAAAACCGCGAAAACCAGACAGAAGATTTTTGCTAGTCAGAATTAGACGTGTGAGAAATACAGCGAACAGGAATAATTACCTTCATCAAAATTTGAAGAAGAGCGCTCCGAGTTGTAAGGATTGTAGCTGCACAATCGTTACAGAGCAGTTCACAAAAATCAAAAGGGCAGACGGTAAGATTTGCTACCCTTCCTGATAGTGAAGAAGACGTTTCTTCACTCAGACACAAGAATTCTGAAGGGTATCGGAGAACAACTTTAGACTGTGTTTTAACAATATTCATCTTCCTGGATTGTCCTAAATTGAATTAAGTTAACTTCAAAATCTTTTTTCAGAGTATGAGAAGCTATGAGATGAGGGAAAGGGTTGAACCCGTTAAAGAAAGTACTCCGCGCCAAGCGGATGCTCTAACTTAGGCCCTTAACCAAGAGCCGGAAATATGGTTAGGAGCGCGGAAGCCTTCCAGATTCCCCGATTTATCTTTTTAACGTACTTAAGTGCGAAAATTCACGTATCGTGAAGGGTGGGGAGATCGCCCGTCCCGTCATTCCCTGAGCAGTATATGAACAAAACATTAAAAAATATACCAGCAACCAAACAAAAAGTAGTATAGTACCCAACAAAAAACAATTTGTTCAACAAATAACCGAAAAAAAGTTGAAAATAGTAAAAAATTTTAATATAGTAGAAATCATACCCACAGACGAGATGCGATCCGACCTTCCCGTTTGTTGTTGTTAGATATATTGCACCTATCCATTTCGAATTTTTTGGGAAGATCTTCTAATAAGTTTCTGACATGTCAGTCTTTTTTAATCTTGGATAACTGTTTTTTTTTGAATATCGAATAAAGATGTTGATCAGTGCTGGGCATCTAACAAAAAGTTCAGCATTGGTCTTCGTTAAACAAGCTTTTGAAACTTGAAATTATTTTTCATCGGTTTGTCTGCTTTAACTTTGGATGCATATGGCATATTGGTTGATGTCAGTTTCATAATTGTTCCGAATAATGGATATGAAAAGCAGAAGGTCGTGTGCTTTTCGATGTATAAAGACAAGCGGAGAAGTCTAAGTTTTAACAGTCCTTTCGTGTATGGATTATACGAGTAAACATCCATTTCGTCGGTGTCCGCTAGATTTTTTCTTAAGTTTAAGGTTAGATTTGGTGTGGTGTGTTACTGACGCCCCATAAACTCCCGTCGGTACAACATATCATGTGCAGGCGTTGAGCCTCGACGTAATTGGACCTTTTTGAACAGAGTACGTTTCAATCAGTAAAAGACCGATAATAACTTATGACACAGCTTCGATGCAATAGCTTTACATGAAAAAGTTGTGGTAGCAAATATTCCTAAATCTTTTTGTTCAGTTTCATTTATCAGGAGGTTTCCTTTGATATGGCCCTCTTACTCGTTTCTAAAATTAACCAGAGTGTTTTCTCCAGCATTGAGACGCATTAGGTTGTTATTACACCAACGTTTGGTTGACGCAGTAGCATTATCTAATTCCCTTTTGCTTGTAGCAATAACCTTGAAGTCATTGTATCCGAAAGATTTCTTTGAGTTAATATTTTTCTGTAGATGATTGATGGGTATTATTAATGATAAAGGTTAGTAGTAGTAGTAGTAGTAGTAATAAAAGACTTGAATTCACAGTTAAGGAAGTATAATAAATACTAGGTGGAATTTATAGATCAACGATTATAACAACACAGAACAAGATAATAGAAAATTATGATCGGCAATTCAAACAAAAACATTTAATTAAAAAAGTACACAAACTGCTTGGGTTAGAAGAAAATCGTTTTCAAACCATAAATTTTAAAGTCTCTCGAGAAAATGGGTACGGTAGACTCAAAATTTCAGATTTTCAGTTTTATAAGTTCGTTTGCAGTACGGACAGCTCTGATGAAGAAGTTATTGTCAGATTTGAACTGTCTTGTATGTTTAAATGCAAACTGAATTACACTAGCAGAATGAGTGCAGTTTGTGGACTTAGTCTGTTCCGATTCAACCGTGATGTTGACTTTTTGGTGCCGAACTTTCCATAACAAAATGACATCAGTACAAATAAGCAGATAGGAAGAATGTTGAGCATCTGTAGGAAGCATGTTGATAGCGTTTTTGAGTCTGCGAAGGCTGTTTTTGAACGTGACCATGCAATAGAGGTGAGCTAAAAAGTAACAGGGATAGAATTAATAATCGATAGAGTAAAAGTTTACGTTGCTGTTCAACTTGAAAAGGCATATTTATCAGTGGAAAACTAAAGGTTTTGTTGCTTTTGGCAAGTTTGAGGTCAATCTACAAATTACAATTGAGTTCGTTAATGATAATCAGGCGCAAATGTTCAATTTCCTCGACAAACTCAAAGGAAGCGTTATCCAAAGAAAAAGTGTATTGTGGATGGCCAAAACACAAAGTCTTTTTTACTGAAGGATGAAACGAAAGTCCATTTAACTTTGCCCATTCAGGAAAGTAGTAGAAGAGTGAGCTGATCAGGGGGGGGGGGGGGATGGTTGCTGACCCCCATGTATTAACACAAGATATAGAGTATCCAGTCAACGACCTATGTATTAAGATAGGAAATAGATTTCGCTATGTATTAAGATTGGGAATAGGTTTCCCAATGTATTAAGATAGCAGGTTTCAGATGGTAAGTTTCAGAAAAATATTTGGCGTCGGAATTTTTTTAGCCCGATTTTGCCGATACTTGCGTTTCTTAGCTAGCTTCTACGGTTTAGATGTTTTGTTTTATAGGTTTGATTCAACGAGAAAACTATCTAAAGCGATAGTGAACCCTAACGAAACTTCGAGAAAAAAATCAAATTTTATGAAAAAAAAAGTTATATTCAAAAGATGAAGTATATAAATCACTGCTTCGTTTAATCATTTTACCACAACTTTACAGTTAGTTAATCAATACTGAATTGAATGCTATTACACTATCAGTTATTTACAAGTTCAAAGGTCTTGTGTGTATTCCGTCGTCCTGAACTTGTCTTCTAGGGTAAAAGTAGCTCAATCTCTTCTTTGTTTGCTCGATTGTAGCAACCATATGATTAATGGTTCTAAATCTTCTGTTTGTTGAGATCAAGTTGATTGCTTTGTCGAGTACTTTCCTGTATTTTTCCATAGGACCATCACCGGATTCCTCTAGATTTCTTTTATTCCATCCTTTGCTGCTAAACTTCATTTTGTCTGATTTGTTGTCTTAGCAATAATAAGTCTTGCTGCATAAACATAGCATCTCCGTACACCTAAACTTTTCTTTGAACAGACCAGCTCTCGTTTATCCTGCTTCTTGTGAACGCTACAATATGTTCGTGGAAAAAAAATTGTTTTTGAATCTGCTTTGATTGAATCTCGGCAATCTCTCTCTCTCAATATTTCCCAGTCACCTTTTTTCTCCGGACGAATACAATCATACAAATTTTCCTCAGCAAGAGCAAAATACAGCGAATCCGTGTCCAATTCTAATTCGTCGAACTTATTTATATCACAAAATTTGTCGAAAAACTGCAGAATGAAAAATCCGACTATTATAGGTTCTTTGTGCTCAATTGTTGACTTTAATAACTCAATCTTGTACAAGTCTTTCTGAACGGTGTTCAATCGTTTGAAGAGTGATTCATCAATTGCTTTGTGTGTTTTCTCATCATTCAAATACTTTGTGATCGTATGTCTTGATCTGTCCATTATCTGGTTAACGTAGGATGAATTACCTAAAAGCTTCATAGTCTCTGCAACAACACCGGATAAAGGGTTCTCATCTCCTTCCCTTCTAGCATCAACAACCGACTGAACAAGCTTGTTGAAGCATTTTCGAGGGAGATACTGTACAAAGCGGTAAACTTTTGTACACTGTAAGCCAAGTTCCATGTAGAAATTGAAAAGAGGAGTAATGATAGAACCATTTTCTAGTTTGAAAGATATTAGCATTCGCTGGGGATGCTTAAGAAGATCATTTTCAATGGCATAATTTTGTATATATTCCCCAATGTCATTTCTTCCAACTTCAGTGTTTTTAAAAATTGGAGGAAAATTAGAAAATAAAGAATCAGTAGAGAGAGTTCTTTTTTAGGGAAATTTGGATATGATTCTTTATTTTTTCGTTCGTTTTGAAGTTTTGCCATCATTTACATTCCCACATCTCTTCGATTTTGTATCCTTTTTTGCAAATATACTCACGTCTCCAGTCATTCATCTCTCTCTTTTTGTTTCCTCTCTCAATATCTTCATCGCTAAGTGAGGGACGAGTCTCCTGGCAAGGAAAAAAATGGCAATAGCATCCCATTGCTTCAAACACTGTTTTGCAGTGATGGCAATACCCATCTACATTGAAACAGTCAATTTTTTTTTATTTCCAGATGTGTGGAAGCTCTCAATTCTGCATTCTGGTCTGGTTTCTTGGTAGTAAGACATGACCATGTTCTCAAAATTGCGAGATCGGTTATGTCTAGCCTTGATTTTGGCATATCGGAATCAAACTCCTATCTTGTGTACAATCCTGTTGGCATGTCTTGGCACATTGAATAGGGATAGAGCTGGCTCGCATCAATTCCAACAATTGATATGCAGACAATTGATGAATCCCTGATAAAGGTTTTGTCCACAACAGCTTTTTGCGTAAACACAATTCATGGTCCACCCGTCATATCCTCTCTAATTTTCTCGCACAAATCCCTATCCCTTTCGCAAAAAGGGTAGAATTTTTTATTGGTTGATTTGTGCAGACAAATATTTGCCAGATTTGTAAGAGTAAATCCAAGTTTTAACATATCAATTTCTTTCTGATGATAAAACTGAACCATTTTTTGCATTGCTTCAAGGGTTGGAACAACATCTTTGTTGTTGTACCACTGCAAAAAATCTTTAAATGTAGTCTTTCCAGGTTTCTGCCAAATCTCTTGTAAATATTTCTAATTATCCGATCAAGATGCGGGTACTGACTTGATTTGAAATTTCTTTAGTGCTTGCTGCTCATCAAGTCCACTTGACTTTAGGTTCTGGTAATCCTTAAAGTCTTAAATCCTTAACTATCAAGAGGGTTGTTGTTTCTCAGTTTACTGAAAAAGGCTTCGTATGGAGGCAATTCTCATTCTCGAGCTTGTCTGAACTGTCAAACCACTCATATTGGAAAAAGCCTTTTGTCTCACTGGCTTTGTAAGCTTTAAGAAAGGAGTCTAGAGATGTTGCTCCACCCAAAAACTCTATGATATCGAGAAAATGCATATCTCCAAACTTGAAGGATATGAAATCGTTAGCTTTTTTGATAACCATTGGTTCAGCTTCTTTATCGTTGATTAGGCAGGAGGAAATCAGATAGCTATTGATCAAGTTCAGATCATATCTTCCACTGGTAAACCCAAATACAGGTAAAGTGTTAACATATCTCTCCAGATTTTGTTTCAAATCAATCAGCTGATTTTTCTGCATTCTCAAAAACTGATTTGACATATCAGTTTCCTCTCTATCCTCAATACATTCATCTTCGTATTCAAAATTTTCAGTTGGATGATTTTGACATCCTTTATTCAACTCTTGGAAATTGTTTGACATCCGCTCAATCACTTCTTTTTCATTATCTTGAAATTTAGTTCTCATTTCGAGCTTACCTTTCTCACACGAAAGTTCGAGTTTGATTACAAAATCGATAATAAGCTTTTGCGGATCCTTGTCAGAAAGAAAAATTGGTTCATCTATCAGGTTCGAGGATATTGATACAGAAATTGGAACGTGTTTTCCAATCCAGGTTGTTTGGGTAGCTTTCAGTTCATCTGATGGAACACATATCGACTCAAAATCAATATTGGCTAGGTTGTTGAATAGTGTGTTATCTTTCGAAACTGGGATATTGAAACCTTCCCACTTTTCAAATAGCGTTTCTCGAATTGTACATACATTTTTTGGATGAATGTGTCGCACTCTATCTTTACAAGTCATAAGATGTCTGTTGAAGTTGTTTGATCTGTTGAAGAAACAGTCACAGCTAGGACATCGAAAGCATTTGAAGAAAGAATCAATATCATTGATCACAATAACAATTTGACTGTTTTTTTTCCGAATTTTCCAATACTTCGCCTGGCTAATTCTCCAACATATTCTCCTTCCTGAATATCAAAATCGTAAAGGAATATGTTACGTTCAACTATTCCCTCTACAAGAGGTAAATCATCAATGGCAACTCCGCGAAAATTCTTCGGATCGTATCCAGATTTTGATATAAACTCTGTAAATAGCTGAGAAGTATGAATATCGAGGTTACTATGGCCATGCAAAAACATTGTTAACGCACAGAAATTGCAAAGATGATCTTTGTATGGTTGTTTATATTTATCCGATAAAAGACAGTTTATTGAATGGTTTTTCAGTAAAGGTTCAGGCAAGACAGAGTCTGGACATCCCATTGGGGTGTTTTTCAGTAGTGCAGCAAAAATAGTAACATTTGTGATCAACTTGAACCTCCATTTTGTGTTCTGATGTTCTTGGGTGCATTGCTCCACGATATCAAACTTTTCAACTTTTCCCGGGATTGTAATCAAATCCGCTTTCGTACACAGTAAATGCAATTTTTCGAACAAAGTATTGTTTTCGTGTGCATAATATTACCGATATTCTCCCGTTTCGGTATTACGGAGAACAAATCCAGGAGCAATATTGATTTTTGCAGCGGAATCCAGCTTGTTGAAGACTTCTTCAAGCTTCTCGTTGATAATCTTGGTATCTAACTTTGACATTTGAAAGTTAAATGCCTTATGCCTCCTATTCTCCATCTCAGTGTCAACCAGGAAGTATTGACAAGCACTCGACTCCTCTTTGAGTTTCTCTCCGTCATCCCCTTCCTCCTCCGCAATCTTGTTCAAGTCTGCCACCGTATCACTTGGTTTCCGTTGTTTCGCTCCATGTTCTTTTCTCCGATGTTGTTGGAGCGAATAGTAACTCAGAAACTCCTTCTCGCAAGATGAGCAAACCGTTGATTGCTTGGAAGTTGATGGAGCATGTTTTTTGGCCACCTGATAACTCATTTCTTGTTTACTGTAAGAGAAATACCTACATTCGGAACAAGAAATAACTCCTCGCGCGCAATTTTTCCTATGTCGAGTCGCATCGGACCTCCTGTACTCTTTGTCACAGTCCTCACATTTCACTTTCTCATTCCTGTTGAGTGAAGGCATCCGAAAAAAAGTGGGAGATTTAGCTTGTAGCAAAATTAAATAAAAGTACATGGTACCTACAAACTTGGGAGATTTAAAATGTCCCAAAAAATTTAATAAATTATTTACTCTTCCTTTGAATTGTTAAAAATGATTGAAAGTAATTTTAAGTAGTTATACAAAATATAGAGCGATTGCTTTTAACGTAAAGAAAATAAGAATGAAATAAATTTATTCACTATTACTTAGAGAAAATCAATCAATCGCAATTGAGTATTCTTTGAGTAACACTGTTTGCTGGAAATTAATCAATCAGAATCCAGCATTTTCTAAAAGTGAACTAATTTTATTTTCAAAAAAACCTTAGTCATTATTTGAAAAATGTCTATCGAAAAACATTTGAGCTTCCTCGAGTTACTTTACAAGAAAAAGGAAAAAATTCCAATTGATTTTCTTATTGTTGAAATAGATGTTGACTCTTTTTTTTTCATAATTTTTTGGACGTCTTTATTGTACAAAATAGAGTTATCCGACTTAGTAACGGTCTCTTCAGAGAAACCTACTCAATCAAAGAGTTTACTTTTGATCCACAAATTGCGTATCAAAGATTTAAACTTACGGCTGAATTACACCTCACAAGGAAAGAAATTTTGTTTATTCTCAAGAATTTGAAAATAATCAAAAAGTCGTACGATAAAATATCAAAAACTTTTTTGTCCCCCTATCCAATTCCCAAGTTTGTAAAAACTCCCCAGCAAAATTCTTTATTCCTTCATTTATTTAAGGATTTTCAAAGTTCAAAGTCCTGCTTGATTCGGTTTGGAATCAGATTTCCAGAGGTTTGCCTTGAAAAATTCGTCAACTTTGAGTTATCCTCCCAAATTTTTATAAAAATTAAAGAACTTGACTATCTACTCAAAAATTAGCCATTTCTCATTTATTACATACAAAAAATTCAATTACCTTGATGAAAAAAATCGCAGAGATGTTACTTTTATTAATTTTCTTTCTTTTGCTACTTATATCAGCAATATTTCCTATTTTTACTGCAAACAACTTTTGATCTTTTTTTGCAATTGCTTTTGTGTATATTCTTACTTATTTGGAAGATTTAAGTCCTTAAAAAATTCTCTGATTGGATACGACATCAAGAACAAAAATGAAAATTTTTGTGATTGGAAACGGCAATACTCAAAATGGAGCTCTGTTTCCGATTGGACACGACTTTTATCCAAGAATACCATAAAAGGAAGCTGAAATGCGATTGGACACAACTACGATCCAAATAAGGAGAATCAATTCTGATTGGTCAAACCCACACATTCGAGTTGAAGGTACCCCTAACTCCTAACTAAAAATCATTTTATTTTCAACTTAACTGCCGTCAACTACCTCCTCTCTCAGCTCTAAATACCTTAATTTCAACTTATCTTCCGTCAGCTACCCCTCTCTCAGCTCTTTCTTTTTTTTACTCTTTAATTCAGTTTATTGCTAAAAATGATCTTTTCAGTGCAAAACAGCAACCTCGTGTACTCGCCTGATCTAGTACAAATTCTCGCCTGATCTAGTACAAATTCAAGTGCGAGAAACAGTCTCTGGAGCTTTTCTGGCATGAATGGACCTAACAATCCAAGTCTGGCACACGGTGGAAGTGATGCGAAGGGATTTCAACGAACATCATATGATGCAAGTTCCCATCACAGAGAACCAACTTGGAACAATGCAAATGATGGAGGAAGTTTCTGATCATGTGGGAATGAATTACCCCGAGATTCATGACTCAAGATTTGTAGCTCAACCATTCGACGACTTCTTCTTTCCGTGGGATGAAGCAGGATCAGCCGAAAACCCCATCACAATAGATGAAGATGAGGGTTTCTCAGAAACAATGACGCCTCAAAACACTCCTCCACAACAACCACCAGCAATGGAACCTCGTCCAGCTCTGCGTTCTATAGAGAACCCCGATAAATCTTCTGCTGCGCGACAGCTCTTTGATTAATTGTTTTTGTAAATAATTGTTGTTTGGTATTGACTTCGTTTTCTGTAATTAATTAATTTCTTCATTTTAATTATGAGAATAGATAAGAGGTTCAGGGTAAACCATTGAAAAACAAATAGAATTTAATTTAGTGCTCCGAACTCGCTTATATGTTAAGAAACTCGAATAATTTTTGCACACATATTCGGAAAAAAACTAGAAAAATTGTACCCAAGTAAAAAGTTACCTATTCTATATCTTGTCAAAAAACGCACACACTTTTAGCACTTTGTAGAAAAAATTGAATCACTTTTCGCATTTTATCGAAAAAAGTAAAACACTTTTCGCATTTTGTCGAAAAAAAAACGAAACACTTCTCGCATTTGTAGGAAAAAAATGAAACACTTTTCGCATCTTGTTCAAAAAAGTGAAACACTTTTCGCATCTTGTCAAAAAAGTTGAAACACTTTTCGCATTTTATCGAGAAAAGTTAAACACTTTTGGCATTTTGTCGAAAAAAGTTAAACAATTTTCGCATTTGTACGAAAAAAATGAAACGCTTTTTGCATCTTGTTAAAAAAGTGAAACACTTTTTGCGTCTTGCCAAAAAAACTGGAACACTTTTCGCATTTTGTCAAAGAAATTGATACACTTTTCGCATTTTGTCAAAAAAATTGAAACTCTTTTTATAATTTGTTTAAAAAATTGAAACGTTTCTTGCAACTTCTTGAAACTCAAAAGAAATATTACATCTTTCTTACATGTTTTAAAAAATTTTTGCAAATTTTTTGACATTGTTAATCGCATTTTGTCAAAAAAATTGAAACTCTTTTTATAATTTGTTTAAAAAATTGAAACGTTTCTTGCAACTTCTTGAAACTCAAAAGAAATATTACATCTTTCTTACATGTTTTAAAAAATGTTTGCAAATTTTTTGACATTGTTGAGTTTTTTTTCTCCGAAGTTTTTGGTAACATATGAGAGAAAATAGATGGATTATCAAAAGTTTTTTATTGAAAAACTGGCATGATCACTATTTACAAATCCATAAACATCAATAAAACAGTTAATTATTTTTAACAAATCATGTTTATCTTTTTAGTTTTGTACTTTACGAACTCTTTTTAGAAAAGCTGAACCAATAGTTTGTGTGGAAGCTAGTTTCTGGTTAGAACATAAATAGTGACGTTTGAATTTTTTGCGTACAGTCTTTTCTTTGCTACACTTGGCATTTTTTCTGCTCCTTTCGATTTCAAATTGTGATGAACAGCGCGGTCAAGCTGATTGAAAACTTCGCCAGTTGATGAAATAACATTCGAATAAAATCTGTAATTGCCCAGAGTGTAGAGACATTTAATAATTTGGTATGTGAAATGAAAATTACTCAATCGTTGTAAAATTTGATGTGGAAGTTGCAATTTTCCAAAGAACAGTAAGAATTGTGCGTAGAGACGCAAAAATAATTGGTTACTATATATTTTTCGTAACGGAAATAAATAGCGATTTTTGACAATAATCTGAATAAAAGCTGGGCAGAGCTTGACACATAGCTGCAGCCATCTGAAACAATGATTTTTTCTGAGAACTGTGGATTTATATAGGAACATTAACACCTACACAATTTCATATTTGGAAATTTCACTCTAAAATTCCAATTTTAGTTCATTTTCCTTTTATTGTTATGTGAATGACTCATATTGCTTACTTCCAATTTCATTTATTCTCAAAATCATTTATCTCATTTCTCTTCATCTGATCAGTCTGTTCTTCAAAAATGTACTCAAGAAAAGACACTAATCCCAATTACATTGAATTCTCAAAAAATCAAACAAGAATTGGGAGATTTGCTTGGTCCCAAATATCCTACAAGGGGAAAATTTATTTTGAACCCTGCTTTCAACTATTCAAGAAAAAATGAATTGGGACAACTCGAAAAAAGACAGCAAGTCTATCTTGGTGAAAAAGAAGGAGAAGCAACCTCGGCAATTAGAAATACTGTTATCCACGATGCTGAAAATCTTGGACTCGTTCCTATTTTGGAACTCACTTCTTACAAGGAGTCAACTATGGATCAGGAGCTTTCCAACTGCAAAAAAATGTATGACGTAGCAACTTATAATAGAAGTCAAGTTTGTGTCACGATCAAGAAGTACAATGTTAACAAACATCCCTACATTCAGATTCGACTGTTCACCGCAAAAGAGAATGAAGCAATGAAACAAGTTGCCTATGTCAACTATACTATGAACGAATTCAAAGAACTGTCCCAAATTTTGGGAGACCTTATGTTTGTTGAGAACTGTAATGTACAATAAACTGTGTTATTTATGTTTTTTGTCTTGTAATTTAACTATTTATCCTCAAAATCATTTTTCAAGTAGTATTGGTGTTGAACAGTGTGAGTTGGAATATTGGTTTTTCAAGAAATTTAATCTTAAAACTTCACAATAAATTGGGACTTTTTAATATTGTTCTTGAAGAAAAGTCCCAAAAAATTTCACTAACAATTATAGAATCCCAAAATTAACCAAACTTGCAGAATTTGGACGTAGACTCGCAAATATCTCGTTTTGAGTGGATTCTGCATAATGGTAGAAGAAAAATTCACATAGGATACAAATCAATACCAAAAAAATAGAACTTGTAGAATATCGTAGAAATGGTAATCAATGGAAAAACTATCAATCTTTACAACTACAAAGAGAAGAATATGATAAACTACTTGATATGCTTCCTTCAAAACTAGGTTATGTAGAGACCTTCAAAAAATCTTGCATCATTATTGACGAATGCACTGTAGAAAAGAAACGTACAGAAATTGAATGAAATTCTAAGAATTTTTCGAGATTTTTAGGCAAGATTTCTCATCAAATACGAAAAGAAAAAATTTATTTCTTTGTACCTGTATTGTTTTGGACACGGAAATCAATTTAGAAAAATGGACCAAAAATTTCCTTTTGGAGGTCTTATTGGATACAGAAATTCCTGTATGGATTACTTTTCTGCAAACTCTTTTTTGCAAACTCTACATGCAAACTGTAGGATATTCCTTCCTTCCTCCCAAAAAACTCAAACCAACATCCCAATCTTTTTGGTGTACAAAGCATCTTCACGGAATCAATTGGAGCAGTGGTTACAAAAAATATAGTGAACTTGAAAAATTAGAAGCCAAAGAAATGGAATTTTTTGCAAAAGGTTATGAAAAATGTAAGATTCTGTCAGAATTTTTGGAAACAAAGATCATTAATTTGGATGACTACGCTTGCCCTAAAGTTCAGTTTTTGATATTGAAAGATGAAGAATATGATTGAAGGTGTAGCAAGTACCCATTTCGTCATGCAAAAACTCTTTACTGTGCAGAAAGAAAAGGATTAGCATACGGAACATGGACTCGATGTTTTTTAACAAATTGTAAATTATAATAATCTTAATGTACTACCATTTTCAAATTTTTATTGAATCTCATTGTCAATTTTTTCTTTTTAGAGTTAAGATGGTCGATCAATGTGGCAATAATTTTAGGAAATTTCGTTTATGATGAAGAAATTCATAAACGAAAATCATGGAAATTGTTTCGACGTACATATAATAGATCTCTTTTAGTTTTTTGTGCCATTTTTTTGTTATAGTTTTGATGCTAGTATGTTAAATCGTTCGAATTATGTTATCCACAACATGTTAAGAAACAACCGATTGGGTAGCTATCTTATCAAGTACAGTCGGTTATATTCTACCTTCTCCAAAGCTATGAATAAAATAATACCTCCCAAAGAACAAATTTTTATTTCTCTAGTTGGACCAAGTGGATCTGGAAAATTTCATCTTGTTTTTGACTGGTTGAAAATTGGTACTTTTCAACCAGCATTCGAATAAATTTTTAATTTTTATCAACATTATCAACCTCTTTATGGTCAAATGCAAAGAAAAAACCATAAATTTATCCAAGGAGTAGATTTTTACTTGATTGAAAATCTTCCCAAAAACGGGAGTAAGTATTTGCTTATATTTGATGATTCTTGTGAAGAAATTTCAAACTCCAAACAATTTGTAAAAATTTCCACTGCTGGGAGACACAGGGGACTGAATACGATATACATCAAACACAATTTATTTCATCAAAGCAAATTAGGAAGAGATGTAGAGTTACAAAATACACACATAGTCTTGTTCAAGTCGCCGAGGGATATTTTACATATCAATACATTAAGTCAACAACTAGGTCTAGGGTCTCAATTCAAAGAGTGGTATTAAGATGCAACATCCGTTCCTTATGGTCATTTACTTATTGATTTAACCCCAAAAACTGTTGATTCACTTAGGTTTTGCTCTAATAGTGGCTCAGTTCCAACAAAATTTTACTTACCAGCTGGAATAGAGACAAAGGTTTTGGAAGATGAGTACACAATACGTCTCTATTCTCCCAATATTTCAAAAATTTTCCCTAAAGCTTCGAAAACAATTGTCAATTGTCCAAAAGATTTCATTCAGTTTCTGAGCGAGTGTTTAGTAAACCTATTAGGAGGAGAGTTTCGAAATCGTCGGAAAGAAGACGTAGTAAAATATCGAAAAAAAAATATCAGAATTAACACAAAAAAGAACTCCTCTACACAAAAGAAGAATTATTTTAATTTCAACTAAAGGGTTACAATTGATATCTATCATCACCCCTTTTGTCATTAAACGATTGACATAGTATGGAACAGTTTGTTTCAATTCCCTACTCAGTTTATCAACCACAAAGTTCACTTCCAAGAAAACAAAAATTGGAAAAAAATCAGAAAAAAGAGGAGATTGTATCAAAAAATTTTGATTCAATTTACAGTGCTGTAAATGCGAGGTTGAAAACGAGCAACAATAAGCACATTATTGATTTATTTTTGAATCTCCTAGAATTAAACTCAGCCAGTCAGACAACATTACATTAGATAATCGAGATACAAAAGAATCTATTGTAGACTTTGTGTGTGCACTAAAGCAAAAAAACACCAATTTTCCAGATAATTACTTTAATATTTTGGAAGCAACTCAACTTCCTCCTAAACTTGTTATTAACAAGAATGTCAAAGCAAAAGATAGAGGAACTTGGATCTCTTTCAAAATCTGAAAAGGTAAGACTAAACAGATTGTATTCTAGAGGCAGAGCTGCGTACGATTCTATTCAAAACTTGAGTAAAGCGAGTAAAAAGAAAGTAGAAAACTTTTTACAAACCAAGACATCGTATACAAAATTTGGTGCACCAATCAGGTGTTTCCGAAGACTTCAAGCTTTCTAAATTTGGAATGAAATCTGGTGTATGGACTTGGTTTTTGTAGACAAGTTAGCTAGTCAAAACAATGGAATCAAGTTTTTATTAGTTGCTGTAGATAATTTTTCGAGATTTGTCAGAGTTCAAACAAAGAAAACAAAGTATGCCAAAGACACTTTACAAGCTTTCAGAAAATTGATCCTGAAAAACTCTGGGTTGATAAAGGAACAGAATATGGGGGAACTTTTAAAAAAAATTTGCGAGGAGAAAGAAATTGAAGTTTACTCAACAATGAGTGAAACAAAAGCTGCATTTGCAGAGAGAGCAATTCACTCTTTAAAACATATAATATATCGTTACATTGAAGATCATGGTGAAAAATTTGTCCCCAAATTGCAGCAATTTGTTTCTACATTGAACTGTCGCAAAAATCAATCAATTTGAAAATCTCCCAGAGATGTGAAAAACAGTGATTTTTTATCAATATTGTATAACAAATTGTTCAAGAAATATACTAAACCAAAATTCAAATTTGGTGATAGAGTTTGAATTTCGAAAAATGATATTCCGTTCCGAAAAGGATACAAACCACAGTTTACAGATGAAACTTTTGAAATTTCGGAAATATCTACAAAAAACTTCCTACATACATCATCAAAGATCTCGAAAAAGAAAAAATTCTGGGAAAAATTTATGAAAAAGAGCTGAGAAAATTTTCAGATTATAAATAAGTCATTTTTAAATTGATTTTCTATTGATCAATTGTCATGGATTCTTTTACTATTGAGCTAGTTTCTAATGCTTCTTTTAATTGTTATCCAAATAATAGTCTTAGTTCCTTTTCAAATTTTCTACCGGAGCAAATACATCTAAAAGGAGAATTGGAGTATGCTATTTCAGAAATATTGTACCCTTCATTGTACCAAAACGTTACAGAGGGAAAGTTTACTTTCATAGATGGACAAGAAAGTCCTGAGGAAAAAAGAAAGGTTCATTCGATGCATATTGAACCTGGATTGTATCCAAGTATTGTTGATATAGTTGTAGCCATGAATGACAAAATTCGAAAACGTGGAGGCGCACAAAAATGTGAATAAAACGGAATTTGTGTATCAGTAGATAAAATTACACAAAAAATTGCCATTCATTTACCTGAGGATCAATCAGTGTTTATAATTCAAAGTGCTGATTTGAGTTACATTTTTGGTTGTGATTTAGAACAAAATCAGACAATCAGACAAGTGTTATAATGAAAGGAAAAAGACCACATTATCCTCAGTATTCTTACGACATTATAAGAATACATTCCCTAATGAGTTATAGTGATATTTTAGAATATAATATAGAAGGCGATACAAAAACTCCTTTACTGCGTTGTTTTCCTTTCATTTCCAAAGTAAAAAACGGAGACATAACATCTACAGGACAGTAAATGAATTATCAATCCTTTACGAATCTACAATTTAAACAATAATTAAAAAAATCTTTTCATAGCATGAAAAAAGAACTAGGGGATACTACAGGTGAAAAAACTCCTGTTGTGTCCGTAGGAATTACACGAGTTGTTCTCTTGTTTCGCAAGATTTCGGATAATCATTTTTGATTTATGCTTCATACAAAAAGGTTGCTCAAAGTTCAGCTAATTTTCCTATTTTTCGCGGACATGCAAGACAGCGTGGAAGAGGTTTTGGTGCTCTTGCACAAACTCTTGGGAGAACTGCAATTCCCTTTATTAAAAAAAATATAGTCCCAGCTGCAAAAAAGAATCGGAGCAGATTTATTTGAAATTGCTGCTCCAGAGATTAGAGAAGTTGTCAGTGGACGAAAAAACTCAAAACATTTGCAAAGGATGTTGGAACAAAAACAGTTCGAAAACATGTGGGAGGTGGAAAAAAGAAATCTAGGCATAGAACAAGAAGAGCCATTTCTCGAAAAGTAGTTCAAAAATCAGTCGCTCTCGAAGAGACATTTTTGACAAGATCAAACGAGTGTAAATCAAACTAGTCATTTTCGGTACGGAGCTTTTACAAATTGTTCTTTGGAGATTGTTGATAAAGTCCTTAATTTGGAAACAATAATTTCAACATACATACAAAAAGTATTTGCCAGTATTTCTATAGATGAAAGCAGTATTGAGTTTGAATTTGAGACGAACCGTACTCTTTATTTGCTGATGCGTGATACCCACGTCAGTTAAAATCTTTAATTATTCACAGGAAGATTGTTTGAAGCTTTCAAAAAGAAAAAGCAGAACATAAAACAAAACCGGAGGAAGATTTAGACGAGGAACCACAAACTTACTTAACTTATGTAAACAATCTACTACCTTCTCTATTCTCCAATTGTGAAGTTCATTGTAATAATACAATGGTTTACAACGCCAATGGATCATATCCTCATAAAGCACAAATATCGAACGAATTCAACTCGTCGGCAGTGAGCAATAAAGGAATACTCGCTTGTCACGGGTTTAGTTTTGAAGAAAATCCGGAAGCATTTGATATGTATCCGTTCACTGATAGAGCAATTTCTTTAGGATCAGGATAAATTGTTTACTTTATGGCAGGCTAGCCCTTGACTTGTTTACTTCTGAAAAATTATTACTACCAAAAACCAAAGTTCGAATTAAACTAACTCGAGCTAGACCTAATTTTTACATGCTGTCTGATAATCCCAATGTTAGTCTGAAAATGGTTGATTGTTCACTGTTTACAAGAAGAATTTTAGTAGCTGAACTTAATCATCAATATTTGCAATGGAATCTGGGAAGGGAACCTGCTCATTACAATTACATGGAAACTATAGCAAGAACCTTTATCATTCCATCTCATCGAAACCAGTTTATTCAGTAAAACATTTTCAATAATACCCCAATCACAAGAATAGTTGTTGCAATGAATACAAATTCGGCTGTTGCGGGATCATTTCATGAAAATCCTTTCAATTATCAACAATTTCATTTGAGAGAGCTTCGAATTATTCGGGGCGGAAGAGCAACTATTTCATTAGATACCACTTCTCCTTGTCGTCCCTATGTTACAACAATGAAAGCAATGCAGTTTAACGAAGACTTTCCAGCTCTTCCTATAGACGATTTTCAAAATCACTATATTCTAGTTTTCGACTTGATTCCACTACAGGATGCAGCTGAACAATTGCATTATCCAGAACTTAGTGGAGAAAGCTTGAGGTTAGAAATGTTTTTCCAATTTCCCTTGGAGCAAGTAACGGAAGTGATAGTTTTGGGAGAAAGACTATCAAACATTCAAATTGGCAAATTCGGAGCAGTCCTTAAAAATGTTTAAATTTTTTGAGTTTTCAGGTTCCTATAAAAATTTTGTAATTTTTTGGGACTTTTCTTTATTATTATCTCTGTACTATCTATTTTGTTTTTCTTCAGACCTAAAGCTCCAGAAAAAATAGAGAAGGAATGCTGTTTAGTTGAAAACCCCGAGACACTTCTTCAAACTAGACTGTAAAACAGTGTTCAATAAACTTTGCCCACTACATAAGGCTTGTGTATGGTACTTTGTTGATTCAATTCCTAAATGTGTGTAAGTCGTTATTCTTTCTTGTTTTTATCCTAAAGTACACTATCAAACTATCAACTTCTTTTTTAGCTGTAAATCAGCCTACAATTGCAAAGATGGATAGTTTTTCACTTTTGCAAATTATTGTAAGAATTCAAGAGCTCAGGTTTAAGTACATGGGATCATACCCTTCTGATACAGTACCTCAACTAACAAAATACTATTTTGCAATTATTAACTCAGCCCCAAGTAATGATAGAGGAGAACACTGGATTATGATTGCTCGACTGGATAAAAACTACTACTTTGCTGATTGTTTGGTAAGAAAGAGATCGACTTACCCCTTTTTAACAAAAGAGTTTCGACGAAAGGTTCCTCGAAAGCTACAAAAGACTGACAATTTGTGTAGATTTTACGCAATTTATTCAGCATTTCTTCTTTTTAACTTCTTCCAGAAGAACTTGAATAATGTTCTTGATGTGCATGTTTTGAATTTTATCAGTAATTTTATGTAAAAGTGCTTTTTTTATGTGTAAGTGTAAATTTTTGCGGTCATTTTAATATACGAAGTAGTGAAATGTTTGATTATTTATGTAATTTAACTCTCTAAATTCCTTAATTAATTTACAAAATAGCATCTTAAAAAGCATCTTAACAACAAATCTTTTGATGAAATACGGAGAACGATGATGGAATATGGATGTTTTAGTCCCTCAATTGAAATAATTAACGATAGAGTAGATAAATTCACGAAAATTGTAACCAACTTCTAGTAAATTGTTTAATTTTCTTAAAAGTTTACTCTAAGAAAGATAAAAAAATTTTTATAAAAAAATATCAGACACAAAAAAACTATGATTTTACGTTTTTCTCAGTGTAAACTTTTACCGTGGCAGAGCAATTGACAAATTTGGATAATAATTTTTTGGAAAGTTTGGACATTTCAAAGAAGTTTTTTAAAGATTAAAGACAAGGTGAGAAAAGAGAACTGAAACGAATCGTAGCAAAAAATATGACAGAATAAATAAACTAGTTGAGGTAAAAACAAGAACTAGATGAAAACATCTGATTTTTGCATATTTTTATGTTAGTTCCAATGAAAAGTTCATGCAATTTTGATTGGATGTATTTCAATTTTTTATGAGAATTTAAGATTTTAATCTCTCAAGAAAGTAATTCACGCTTCATTATTTCTGTGGGGAACTGCTAATATGCATTTGTCATATACTCGTGGGATAATTAAGTGAAAAAAGATAAAATAAGTCATAAAATTATTAAGTATAATGAACCTGTCATCCATTCTCCAGATAACCTGGGGAATAAAAGAGTAAGTGGGATATAAAAGTAATCAACCGTGAGGAGCTTTCAAGCTTCCCCTGATATCTCGTGGAGTGGAATAATTAACCTGTCAAAGATAATCCCCTCTTGACAATTTTTCTCAGATAACCTGAAGGAATATAAATAAGATGAAATAAGAATTTAAAATATATTAGTTTATGATCCCATACTCTAAATCGGAACTTAATTGTTGTCAAAACTTACCATTTGAAACATACAATCCAATTTTTTTTTTCGAACTTTAATATAAAAATGTTTTTTTCAAAATAAAAATGTATTTGCAAGTAAAACTTCAAAAATATTCAAAATTTTCTCAAACTTACCTTCTGAAACTTACCATACCGAGTTTTTGTAAGACATGATAGCCTTTACATATCAAAAATCGTAGAAGTTGGCTAAGAAACGCAAGTATCGATAAAATCGACCTCAAAAAATTTGGGCGCCAAAAATTTTTCTGAAACTTACCATCTTACCATCTGAAACTTTACCATCTGAAACCTGCTATCTTAATACATTGGGAAACCTATTTCCTATCTTAACACATAGGGAAATCTATTCCCTATCTTAATACATAGGTTGCTGACCGGATACTCTATAGCCTATGTTAACACATGGGGGTCAGCAACCACCCCCCCCCCCCCCTGATCAGCTCACTCTTCTACTACTCAGGAAGTCACGATCAAGAAGTACAATGTTAACAAACCTCCCTACATTCAGATTCGACTGTTCAACGCAAAAGAGAATGAAGCAATGAAACAAGTTGCCTATGTCAACTATACTATGAACGAATTCAAAGAACTGTCCCAAATTTTGGGAGACCTTATGTTTGTTGAGAACTGTAATGTACAATAAACTGTGTTATTTATGTTTTTTGTCTTGTAATTTAATTATTTATCCTCAAAATCATTTTTCATGTAGTATTGGTGTTGAACAGTGTGAGTTGGAATATTGGTTTTTCAAGAAATTTAATCTTAAAACTTCACAAAAAATTGGGACTTTTTAATATTGTTCTAGAAGAAAAGTCCCAAAAAATTTCACTAACAATTATAGAATCCCAAAATTTACCAAACTTGCAGAATTTGGACGTAGACTTGCAAATATCTCATTTTGAGTGGATTCTGCATAATAGTAGAAGAAAAATTCACATAGGATACAAATCGATACCAAAAAAATAGAACTCGTAGAATATCGTAGAAATGGTAATCAATGGAAAAATTATCAATCTTTACAAGTACAAAGAGAAGAATATGATAAATTACTCGATATGTTTCCTTCAAAACTAGGTTATGTAGAGACCTTTAAAAAATCTTGCATCATTATTGACGAATGCACTGTAGAAAAGAAACGTACAGAAATTGAATGAAATTCTAAGAATTTTTCGAGATTTTTAAGCAAGATTTCTCATCAAATACAAAAAGAAAAAATTTATTTCTTTGTACCTGTATTGTTTTGGACCCGGACATCAATTTAGAAAAATGGACCAAAAATTTCCTTTTGGAGGTCTTATTGGATACAGAAACTCCTGTATGGATTACTTTTCTGCAAACTCTTTTTTGCAAACTCTACATGCAAACTCTTGCATGTAGTCTAAAATTTTTAGACTACATGCAATTCTACATAATTCTGCTGGATCTGTGAAATCTACTACGAAAAAGAGTCCTGGGTATTGTTATGTTGCACCTAGTCTCCCCAGTTCATGCTTTCTTGGTCACGTGACTGGATTTTTTTCTGTTTATATGTTAAAGTATTTGCTTCATCAGTATATGCATTGTTTGATTGCTAATCTTATTAACCAAAAAACTCCAGATAAAACAGTTAACAGAATGAGTCTGGTTGTTTTGGCGATTGAATGTATTGAAAACAATATAGTGAAAGAGTTAGAAGTTTATAAGGATGGACAAACTGTAGGATATTCCTTCCTTCCTCCCAAAAAATTCAAACCAACATCCCAATCTTTTTGGTGTACAAAGCATCTTCATGGAATCAATTGGAGCAGTGGTTACAAAAAATATAGTGAACTTGAAAAAGTATTGAAAAATTAGAAGCCACAGAAATGGAATTTTTTGCAAAAGGCTATGAAAAATGTAAGATTCTGTCAGAATTTTTGGAAACAAAGATTATTAATTTGGATGACTACGCTTGCCCTAAAGTTCAGTTTTTGATATTCTAAGATGAGGAATATGATTGAAGGTGTAGCAACTACCCATTTCGTCATGCAAAAACTCTTCACTGTGCAGAAAGAAAAGCATTTGCATACGGAACATGGACTCGGTGTTTTTTAACAAATTGTAAATTATAATAATCTTAATGTACTACCATTTTCAAATTGTATTTAAATCTCATTGTCAATTTTTTCTTTTTAGAGTTAAGATGGTCGATCAATGTGGCGATAATTTTAGGAAATTTCGTTTTTGATGAAAAAAATCATGAACGAAAATCATGGAAATTGTTTGGACGTACATGTAATAGATCTCTTTTAGTTTTTAGTGCCATTTTTTGTTATAGTTTTGATGCTAGTTTGTGAAATCGTTCGAATTATGTTATCCACAACATGTGAAGAAACAACAGATTGGGTAGCTATCTTATCAAGTACAGTCGGTTATATTCTACCTTCTCCAAAACTATGAATAAAATAATATCTACCAAAGAACGAATTTTCATTTTTTTAGTTGGACCAAGTGGATCTGGAAAATCTCATCTTGTTTTTGACTGGTTGAAAATTGGTACTTTTCAACCATCATTCGAATAAATTTTTAATTTTTTTCAACATTATCAACCTCTTTATAGTCAAATGCAAAGAAAAAACCATAAATTTATCCAAGGAGTAGATTTTTACTTGATTGAAAATCTTCCCAAAAACGGGAGTAAGTATTTGCTTATATTTGATGATTCTTGTGAAGAAATTTCAAACTCCAAACAATTTGTAAAAATTTCCGCTGCTGGGAGACACAGGGGACTGAATACGATATACATCAAACACAATTTATTTCATCAAAGAAAATTAGGAAGAGATGTAGAGTTACAAAATACACACATAGTCTTATTCAAGTCGCCGAGGGATATTTTACAAATCAATACATTAAGTCAACAACTAGGTCTAGGGTCTCAATAGAAAGAGTGGTATCAAGATGCAACATCCGTTCCTTATGGTTGTTCATTTGCTTATTGATTTAACCCCAAAAACTGTTGATTCACTTAGGTATTGCTCTAATAGTGGCTCAGTTCCAACAAAGTTATACTTAACAGCTGGAATAGAGACAAAGTTTTAGGACGATGAGTACACAATACGTCTCTATTCTCCCAATATTTCAAAAATTTTCCCTAAAGCTTCGAAAACAAACCATTCTCAATTGTCCCAAAAAATTCATTCAGTTTCTGAGCGCGTGTTTAGTAAACCTATTAGGAGGACGGCTTTGAAATCGCCGGAAAGAAGAGGTAGTAAAATATCGAAAAAAAATATCAGAATTAATACAAAAACAACTCCTCTACACAAAAAAAGAATTATTTTAATTTCAAATAAAGGGTTACAATTGATATCTATCATCACCCCTTTTGTCATTAAACGATTGACATAGTATGGAACAGTTTGTTTCAATTCCGTACTCAGTTTATCAATCACAAAGTACACTTCCAAGAAAAAAAATTGGAACAAAATCAGAAAAAAGAGGAGATTGTACCAAACAATTTTGATTCAATTTACAGTGCTGTAAATGCGAGGTTGAAAACGAGCAACAATAAGCACATTATTGAGTTATTTTTGAATCTCCAAGAATTAAACTCAGCCAGTCAGACAACATTATATTAGATAATCGAGATACAAAAGAATCTATTGTAGACTTTGTGTGTGCACTAAAGCGAAAAAACACCGATTTTCCAGATTTTTACTTTAATAATTTGGAAGCAACTCAACTTCCTCCTAAACTTGTTATTAACAAGAATGTCAAAACAAAAGATAGAGGAACTTGGATCCCTTTCAAAATCTGAGAAGGTAAAACTAAACAGATTGTATTCTAGAGGCAGAGCTGCGTACGATTCTATTCAAAACTTGAGTAAAGCGAGTAAAAAGAATGTAGAAAACTTTTTACAAAACAAGACATCGTATACAAAATCATGTGTTTCCGAAGACATCAAGCTTTTTATAAATATAGTAATGAAATCTGGTGTATGGACTTGGTTTTTGTAGACAAGTTAGCTAGTCAAAACAATGGAGTCAAGTTTTTATTAGTTGCTGTAGATAATTTTTCGAGATTTGTCAGAGTTCAAACAAAGAAAACAAAGTATGCCAAAGACACTTTACAAGCTTTCAGAAAATTGATTTCTCAAAAAAACACTCCTGAAAAACTCTGGGTTGATAAAAGAACAGAATATGGGGGAACTTTAAAAAAAATTTTGCGAGGAGAAAGAAATTGAAGTTTACTCAACAATGAATGAAACAAAAGCTGCATTTGCAGAGAGAGCAATTCACTCTTTAAAACATATAATATATCGTTACATTGAAGATCATGGTGAAAAATTTGTCCCCAAATTGCAGCAATTTGTTTCTACATTGAACTGTCGCAAAAATCAATCAATTTGAAAATCTCCCAGAGATGTGAAAAACAGTGATTTTTTATCAATATTGTATAACAAATTGTTCAAGAAATATACTAAACCAAAATTCAAATTTGGTGATAGAGTTAGAATTCGAAAAATGATAATCCGTTCCGAAAAGGATACAAACCACAGTTTACAGATGAAACTTTTGAAATTTCGGCAATATCTACAAAAAACCTCCTACATACATCATCAAAGATCTCGAAAAAGAAGAAATTCTGGGAAAAATTTATGAAAAAGAGCTGAGAAAATGTTCAGATTGAATGTAAGTCATTTTTAAATTGATTTTCTATTGATCAATTGTCATGGATTCTTTTACTATTGAGCTAGTTTCTAATGCTTCTTTTAATTGTTATCCAAATAATAGTCTTAGTTCCTTTTCAAATTTTCTACCGGTGCAAATACATCTAAAAAGAGAATTGGAGTATGCTATTTCAGAAATATCGCACCCTTCATTGTACCAAAACGTTACAGAGGGAAAGTTTACTTTCATAGATGGACAAGAAAGTCCTGAGGAAAAAAGAAAGGTTCATTTGATGCATATTGAGCCTGGATTGTGTCCAAGTATTGTTGATATAGTTGTAGCCATGAATGACAAAGTTCGAAAACGTGAAGGCGCACAAAAATGTGAATAAAACGGAATTTGAGTATCAGTAGATAAGATTACACAAAAAATTGCCATTCATTTACCTGAGGATCAAGCAGTGTTTATAATTCAAAGTGCTGATTTGAGTTACATTTTTGGTTGTGATTTAGAACAAAATCAAACAGAGGTTATAATGACAGGAAAAGGGCCACATTATCCTCAGTATTCTTACGACATTATAAGAATACATTCCCTAATGATTTATAGTCATATTATAGAATATAAAATAGTAGGCGATACAAAAACTCCTTTACTGCATTGTATTCCTTTCATTTCCAAACTAAAAAATGGAGACACAAAATCTACAGGACAGTACATGAATTATCAATCCTTTACAAATCTACAATTTAAACAATAATTAAAAAAATCTTTTCATAGCATGAAAAAAGAACTAGGGGATACTACAGGTGAAAAAATTCCTGTTGTGTCCGTAGAAATTACACGAGTTTTTCTCTTGTTTCGCAAGATTTCGGATAATCATTTTTGATTTATACTTCGTACAAAATGGTTGCTCAAAGTTCAGCTAATTTTCCTATTTTTTGTGGACAGTTAAGACAGCGTGGAAGAGGTTTTGGTGCTCTTGCACAAACTCTTGGGAGAACTGCAATTCCCTTTATTAAAAAATATATCGTCCCAGCTGCAAAAAGAATCGGAGCAGATTTATTTGAAATTGCTGCTCCAGAGATTGGAGAAAGTGTCAGCGGACAAAAAAACTCAAAACATTTGCAAAGGATGTTGGAACAAAAACAGTTCGAAAACATTTGGGAGGTGGAAAAAAGAAATCCAAGCATAGAACAAGAAGAGCCATTTCTCGAAAAGTAGTTCAAAATCAGTCGCTCTCGCAGAGACATTTTTGACAAGATAAAAAGAGTGTAAATCAAACCAGTCATTTTCGGTACGGAGCTTTTACATATTCTTCTTTGGAGATTGTTGATAAAGTCCTTGTTTTGGAAACAATAATTTCAACATACATACAAAAAGTATTTCACAGTACTTCTATAGATGGAAGCAGTATTGAGTTTGAATTTGAGACGGACCGTACTCTTTATTTGGATATGCGTGATACCCACGTCAGTTTAAATCTTTAATTATTCACAGGAAGATTGTTTGAAGCTTTGAAAAAGAAAAAGCAGAACATAAAGCAAAATCGGAGGAAGATTTAGATGAGGAACCACAAACCTACTTAACTTACGTAAACAGTCTACTACATTCTCTATTCTCCAATTGTGAAGTTCATTTTAATAATACAATGGTTTACAATGCCAATGGATTATATCCTCATAAAGCACAAATATCGAACGAATTCAACTCGTCGGCAGTGAGCAATAAAGGAATACTCGCTTGTCACGGGTTTAGTTTTGAAGATTATCCGGAAGCATTTGATATGTATCCGTTCACTGATTGAGCAAATTCTTTACAATCAGGGGTAACTTTTTCACTTTATGGCAGGCTAGCCCTTGACTTGTTTACTTGTGAAAAATTATTACTACCAAAAACCAAAGTTCGAATTAAACTAACTCGAGCTAGACCTAATTTTTACATGCTGTCTGATAATCCCAATGTGTTAGGCTGAAAATGGTTGATTGTTCACTGTTTACAAGAAGAATTTTAGTAGCTGAACTTAATCATCAATATTTGCAATGGAATCTGGAAAGGGAACCTGCTCATTACAATTACATGGAAACTATAGCAAGAACCTTTATCATTCCATCTCATCAAAACCAGTTTATTCAGGAAAACGTTTTCAATAATGCCCCAATCAGAAAAATAGCTGTTGCAATGAATACAAATTCGGCTGTTGCGGGATCTTTTCATGAAAATCCTTTCAATTATCAACAATTTCATTTGAGAGAGCTTAGAATTATTCGGGGCGGAAGAGCAACTATTTCATTAGATACCACTTCTCCTTGTCGTCCCTATGTTACAACAATGAAAGCAATGCAGTTTAACGGGGATTTTCCAGCTCTTCCTATAGACGATTTTCAAAATCACTATATTCTAGTTTTCGACTTGATTCCACTACAGGATGCAGCTGAACAATTGCATTATCCAGAACTTAGTGGAGAAAGCTTGAGGTTAGAAATGTTTTTTGCAATTTCCCTTGGAGCAAGTAACGGAAGTGATAGTCTTGGGAGAAAGACTATCAAACATTCAATTTGGCAAATTCGGAGCAGTCGCTAAAAATGTTTAATTTTTTTGAGTTTTCAGGTTCCTATAAAAATATTGTAATTTTTTTGGGACTTTTCTTTATTATTATCTCTGTACTATCTATTTATTTTTTTTCAGACCTAGAGCTCCAGAAAAAATAGAGAACGAATGCTGTTTAGTTGAAAACCCCGAGACACTTCTTCAACCTAGACTGTAAAACAGTGTTCAATAAACTTTGCCCACTACATAAGGCTTGTGTATGGTAGTTTGTTGATTCAATTCCTAAATGTGTGTAAGTCGTTATTCTTTCTTGTTTTTATCCTAAAGCACACTATCAAACTATCAACTTCTGTTTTAGCTGTAAATCAGCCTACAATTGCAAAGATGGATAATTTTTCACTTTTGCAAATTATTGAAAGAATTCAAGAGCTCAGGTTTAAGTACATGGGATCATACCCTTCTGATACAGTACCTCAACTAACAAAATACTCTTTTGCAATTATTGACTCAGCCCCAAGCAATGATAGAGGAGAAAACTGGATTATGATTGCTCGACTGGATAAAAGCTACTACTTTGCTGATTCTTTGGTAAGAAAGAGATCAACTTACCCCTTTTTGACAAAAGTTCGAAATGGTTCCTCGAAAGCTACAAAAGACTGACAATTTGTGTGGATTTTATGCAATTTATTCAGCATTTCTTCTTTTTAATTTCTTCCAGAAGAACTTGATTAATGTTCTTGATATGCATGTTTTGATTTTTATCATTAGTTTTATGTAAAAGTGCTTTTTTATGTGTAAGTGTAAATTTTTGCGGTAATTTTATTATACGAAGTAGTGAATTGTTTGATTATTTATGTAATTTAACTCTTTAAATTCCTTAATTAATTTACAAAAAGCATCTTAACAACAAATCTTTTGATGAAATACGGAGAATGATGATGGAATATGGATGTTGTAGTCCCCCAATTGCAATAATTAACGATAGAGTGGATAAATTCACGAAAATTGTAACCAACTTCTAGTAAATTGTTTAATTTTCTTAAAAGCTTACTCTGAGAAAGATAGAAAAATTTTTATAAAAAATATCAGACACAAAAAAACTATGATTTTGCATTTTTCTCAGTGTAAACTTTTACCGTGGCAGAGCAATTGACAAATTTGGATAATAATTTTTTGGAAAGTTTGGAAATTTCAAAGAATTTTTTAAAGATTAAAGACAAGGTGATAAAAGAGAGCTGAAATGAATTGTAGCAAGAAATGTGACAGAATAAATTAACTAGTTGAGGTAAAAACAAGAAATAGATAAAAAAAATCTGATTTTTGCATATTTTTATCTTAGTTCCAATGAAAAGTTCATGCAATTTTGATTGGATGTATTTCAATTTTTTATGAAAATTTAAGATTTTAATCTCTCAAGAAAGTAATTCACGCTTCATTAACTCTGTGGGGAACTGCTAATATGCATCTGTCATATAATCGTGGGATAATTATGTGAAAAAGATAAAATAAGTCATAAAATTAATAAGTATAATGAACCTGTCATCCATTCTCCAGATAACCTGGGGAATAAAAGATTAAGTGGGATATAAAAGTAATCAACCGTGAGGAGTTTTCAAGCTTCCCCTGATATCTCGTGGAGCGGAATAATTAACCTGTCGAAGATAATCCCCTCTTGACCATTTTTCCCAGATAACCTGAAGGAATATAAATAAGATGAAATAAGAATTTAAAAGATTCTTTCGAGATAAAATATTCTGTGATATATTAGTTTATGATCCCATACTCTAAATCGGAACTTAATTGTTGTCGAAACTTACCATCTGAAACATACCATCCAATTTCTCTTTCGAACTTTAGTTTAAAAATGTTTTTTTTTAAGATAAAAATGTATTTGCAAGTAAAACTTAAAAAATTTTCAAATATTTTCTCAAACTTACCTTCTGAAACTTACTATACCAACTTTTTGTAAGACATGATAGCCTTTACATATCAGAAATTGTAGAAGTTGGCTAAGAAGCGCAAGTATTGACAAAATCGACCTCAAAAAATTCGGGCGCCAAAAATTTTTCTGAAATTTACCATCTTACCATCTGAAACTTTACCATCTGAAACCTGCTATCTCAATACATTGATAAACCTATTCCCTATCTTAACACATAGGGGAAATCTATTCCCAATCTTAATACATAGGTTGCTGACCGGATACTCTCTAGCCTATGTTAACACATGGGGGTCAGCAACCACTCCCCCCCCCCCTGATCAGCTCACTCTTCTACTACTCAGGAAGTATGTCAATATCACGTTGAATATGTTCAGGCGATGAGCTTGCGTGTAGTTTTAAGTGATCGCAACATAAAAAAAATAAACCTTATGAACAAACTTTATCAGGAAGATCATCAATAATTAACAAAAAGAAGAGAGGACCCAGAACGCTACCCTGAGGGACACCAGAAGTAACATCAATAACGTTGAATAGGAGTTCTCTAACTTAATGAATTAGCATCTGTCATCAAGATAAGATGTAAACAGATAAAAGAAATCAAAATCAAAGTCAAGGGTACAGAGTTTTGTTAGGTTAAACGATGGGGCACTGAACTAAATGCCTTTTGCATGTCGAAATAGATAGATAAAGCTGGAAGGTTGTAATCAAGGTTGGCATAAATAAGATCCAAAGAAGTTCTTATCTGCAATACAGTACTTTGGAATTTCATGAATCCATGTTGCTGTGGTTTATTGATCTTCATAGCTTTAGGATAAAAGCAGTCAAACAAGATGCGCTCAAAAATAAGCAACAATTTTGGTAAAATACTTATTGGTCGATAGTTTGTGATATCATTTGATGATCTGGACTTTTAAAAGGGAGTAATATGTGAGAGTTTCCTTTCAGATGGCCAGAAACAGCTTGAAAAAAGATTGAACAAAACAAAATGCATATAGCGGGGGACAGAATATCGGAGCAATGTTTAATGACAAAAGATGGTACGGCATCAGATTCCATTTAGCAGCTTTTATCACAAGCTTCTAGACGTCTCTTAACATCAGCGTTTGTAATCAAATTATCTTCCAGATGGAAGATTTCAAGGGAAGGAAACATAATATCAGCGATAACTTTCGGACCAAAGACTGATCCAAAAAACTCGTTAAATAATTGTGCCTTGGATTCGGGCGTTGTAGCAGTTTATTCACCAAATTTTTTGACAGAGGGATATGAAGACGCTTGGAGTAATGATCTAAGAGACTAAAAACAATGGTTCGAGTCTCGAGTATTGAAATTTTTCTCGTAAATTATTTTATCCGGCTCAATAGAGTCAGATAGATCAAAATTTATTTTCATTTGTCCTAGAGGTAAACTTAAACTATAATTTTGCTTAAGTCTTCTTTCGTTTGAAGCGCTCATATTTATGAGTTGCCTTGTGTGAGATGAATAATAATCTGGTATTAGTAAACGTTTTTGACGTTTACGTTTGGAAAAGGATGAAAGAGCTGTGTGTAATAGAAAAAACCAATGAGAAGAAAAGTTAGAGATTGCTGGGTTGCTGAATGAGTTATATAAATGGTTCAAATTTGCAATAAAGATTGGAGAAAATGGATTTGGAAAAAATATCAGTATTACTGACTGACTGGATGGACGAAAAAATTTCATTTAAAAAAAACAGGAAACTGATCCGACAATCTAATGATGTAGATATTGAATGGAATAGAATCAACTGTCACAAAAAGTAGAACAAGACAGTTTCCTTTCATGTTAGATTGTACATTTATAAATCGGTTTAGCCCAAAGTCGCTGACCATATCTAAGAAAGCTCTTTCGAATGTCGTTGTTCCGGTATTTGTTTACCAATTAATACCAGGTAAATTAAAATCACCCAAAATGGAAACATCAGAATTTGCACCATAGTTGTGAGACGTAGAATACGATTTATAGGAATGACTGTAAGCTGGAAGGCATGCCGTAAGTGTACCAAACGACTCATGATAACGGGATTTAGAATCAGGATTATAGATTACGAGGAAGAACACCAGACAAATTTTTTGGTCTATCCGTTTGAGGCGGTTCTGAAATAAAAAACAAAGACGATAGAATATTCTCATATGAAAGAAATCCTTATCCTTGATCAATCCAATTACTTATCAAAAATGTAGACCATCAGGCAAATAAACTTGAGTTTTTTTTCAAAAATACATTTCGTCAAATAAAAAAAATGGAAGAAATGGAATATACAAATTGGAAAAAAATGTAAGGTCAAATATAAAAAATGAAATTTTCTGAGATGGATGGAATTTTTCATTTGGATTGGGTTGTTGCCAAAGTCACTTCTCAAATTGGAAATGGAATTGGCCAAAAATGATTGGAAGTGGGTTTTTGGGGAATTGGAGTTCGAATTGAGAATTGGGATTGGAACTGAAAACCCTGGTACAGGGAATGGAAAATCGGGGGAGAACCTTGAGGGACACCACTTGAGGGAACCTTGAGTTACAATAGAGCATCTTGAAGGACACCATGTGTGACATAACTTGTTGTAGAGTGCTTTGTCAACTCGAATATTCTGTTTTCGTGGAGTGAAATATGAAGCATTGAGTTGAATCAGTTTTCCACCAAAATCAAAAATTTTTCGGTGTATATTCAGTAGGAGAGTTAGGGATTTTATCATATTAGTTTGTAACCAAATAATAGTTTAATGAATGCTGAATTTTTCATTTGGTTGTTCCTCATTGAGGTTACAGTTTATATCCCTGAAAGTCGTCCAGAAAATTGTAATCTTGCTTTTAGTAATCAGTCCATTGCTATTTTCATGAGAGAAAGAACTAGAAAGAGTCAGTGAGATATCATATCAAAGTCTTATTAGTTGTGATATGAAGTCTACAGAAAAACTGGGTTGATTGATTTTGGTTTTCAGACTAAATTAGAAAATAATCGATGAGAGGCTGACCTCCAACTACAATTTTATTTTAGCACTAATTTGTAATTTTCTTTATGCGGCGTTACCTCTCATCATTGCAGTTTTTCATCTAAAGCAGTCGCCCTCTGCTAAAAAAGTTTACCCGAATATGAAAATAAATTTCAGTTATTATTAGTTAGAAATTTTTCTTGATTTTTTGGATTTAGTTTCAAAATCAGTGGTCGAAACAATATATGCTACTAGCAAACATTTGTTTTTTTTTTGTTTAAAATACCTCGATGTTTGCTTTACATAGCTGCAAGAAATGATAGAGTTTGCTGATATATATGCATTTTTATGTAACTTGTGCATTTACAGTAACTAAACGGAAGGGCCCCTTTTGTAACTTAGTTTTTTTTTAATTGTATAGCGTAATTTAGTAGTTTTGGAGGCATTTATTTTGAATTTCTTAAGTTTTATTTTTTTTTACAAAATGAGCCCTTCCGTCATGCGACGGTACGTGCACAGGTTGGACAGGGCCGTACCAACGCTATATAAATAAATCGGCAAAATTTTATGAATAAATCAAGTCGATATTAATGCATCAAAAGAATTGTCAATTAAAATCTACCCTCTCGATTGTGGCAGAGATAGAATTGTCTATGTTGGATATATTTTTAAGATATTTGCACCCCCTAAGGCAGAGGATTGCACTCCTCAGAAGTGCAAAACTTATTTTTGTTCTTATAAAATTTATTGTGTCCGAGTATGATTCGTTCCGTTTTTCGCTAAGTTTCTCTGCTAGTTTCTGGATGGTTTCGTAGAGCCTGGTGCTGCTCCTCCGGTACACGCAAAGTTAATGGAACAAAGCTGCTGGGGTCCACATCCAGAATTCTTTGTTGGTATTTTGATAATTTGACACTCTCATGATATTTGTAGGCGTCAGATATAGTTTTAGGGCAGAACTTAGCATGGGGCTGAAAAATTTACATCGAAAAAATTTCGGCTGAATCGGCCTCCCCAGAGTCCATTTGCCTTGATGTCAAGTCGAGCGTCATCTTCAGTAGTGGTTGTTTTGTTGTGAAAGCTTTCGCGTTCCAACGATTGAAGTTTCGGCTCTATTTCAACATTATGGCATACTTCTTCCAGGAGTGTCACAAAGGAATCGCGAATTTCATTAGGTCTTAGGTGAATGTATCCACCTTTGGGACAATGTATAGAGTGGGTCAGTGTGAATGGTTGTCCACATGGGCCTTTATGCGGGGTGTTTGGTGGTTCCTATCCATATCTCAGTTGTAATCCATCTTTAAACTCTGATTTGTTGAGGGAAAAATTGTTTTTTTAAGGGTAGCACGAGGCTCTTTTCTGTGACGCTGGATTTATTGTCATTCTTTTTGTGATGTGCAATTTTCCATAATTTAAGCCTTTTTTGAGAGTGTGATGTTCTGTCTCTCAGTTTTTAATGCTTCTATTTATCAGAGTTTGTTCCGTTTCAGCTATTTCTGGATCACTGTTTCCTAATGGATCACATATGTCTTGTGACCACTCATAATTTCTGAAAAAGTCCGTGTTACTGCGGAGGTCTAATCCTCCCGTTCTTAGTGGTTGTGCAAAAAGGTTGCGATCTTCATCGGTTATATCGTTTTTATCAGTATACTAGGAAGTAGCTGCTGTCTTACGTTTTTCTAAATTTCAACCATTTTCTCAAATGCTTCCGGAGTTGTTCTGGTTAAAAAGCTTAATTTATTTTGAACTCTATTTTGATTATATAGCTGGAGTACGCGTTTTGTGGTAATGTTTTAGTTATTTTGGAAAGCTTTTCAGATAGGGTGGCTGTCTTTCCAATTTCGATTTCCATGTATTTATCGCATGCTAATGGTGTTCCTATAACCGATCCAAGGACTCTAAAGCCGTCTACCATTGAAATATTTGTGCCTCGAATACTTTTATGGCGCTGTCACGACTGTTTTCCTTTGTTATGAGTTGACACTTGGAAGGCTTCACATTGTATCCGAAAGCCTTTCCGTGCACATCCAGGTTGTCCTGTATTGCGCGGAGACTCTTAAGATCAACTGCAGCGCTTCCATCATCTGCGTACCATATTTGGGTGACATTTGCTTAAATGAAAATGTCTTTCCTTTTCTTAGCTCAAAAATCTGTTCTTTGACTTGTAAGCAATTGTACTTGTAATCAGGAGCAACGCTTGAAAATTAAACATCTCTTATACAGCTGCAAGAAATGGACGTTTTATCAGGAAATCTCAATAAGTTCCAGACCCCTTCCCGCATGTTCTAATGGTAAAGAGCTTGCATTGGGATCCTAACTCGTAACTTAAGTTTCTTAGTTTTTTTGGTTTGGTAGACGAACATTTTCTGGTTGAAAATTTTTTAGAAAATGAAAAAATGCCTTTTCTGGTTGCATAAATTCTAGTTACTTTCGTATTAGTTTGTTTGGGGTTAGTCTCCAGGATCTTAACGCCTTGAATCTCATTGTTTTTTAGAATTTTGATTGTATATTGATTCGAGGTAGTAGCATATCAAATTTTGCGAGTTATCGCCTTAATGTAAATTTAATGAAGTTATGTTCTTCTGCTTGCCGTTGCGATAAGCAAGGGTATTGCAACCGAGTACTAGGCTTTATTCATGTAAACAACTCTGTCCAGAATTGCCAAAATTAGAAATGATTAATGTTTTCATGTACTACTCTTACCTCTTTCGTGCTTGCTTGTTTAAAAATTACGTGCTTGCTGTGTATCTTGCAATGTCAATTTTTTTCTTGGCGCTGCCACAAATTTTCATTTAAACTTCAGCTTATTGGGTGTCGGTTTCTTTTCTGTCGGCTTGCTTACCTTAAACTTTTTGGTTACAATTTCTGACCAAATAAGATTATATTGATTTAACTCAGACAAAATAATTTCTTGTGCTTTTTTCTTCTTGCCCTTCTGCAATACTCAATTATTTCGTCTACATGTTTTTTTTTATTTTCAGTACTGTTAGTCTAGTATTTTTTAGTACTGTTAGTCTGAAACGATAGAATGTGAAGCAATTGAATGGAGTTGAGGAATCCCTAAGTGATCTTATAAAATCCTTTTGTTCAAATTTTAGAGAATTTGTCGGTTTGAAAAGCCAGATTTTGTTTGTTGGACCATTTTTTCTGATAAACTGGTGTTAGCTTTCTTGTCCTCTATAGTTTCTGTACTTTTTTTTTTACAAATAACGTAATTTAAAATAAGGATTTTGATTTTAATACGCTTCAATTTCCTGTATGACGAAAAAACTGAAACTGGTATCGGTTTTTCGACTGCATGGCTTCTGGTTACTTTATCTTCGCCTTAGTTTGCTTGTAATTAGTTTCAAGCAATTTAGCTTCTTAGTTCTGGTTTAACTTGATCTAATTTATATTTAGTTTCAAATAAATGGAAAATTTGAAATTTCCCAAAATTTTTAGTAATTCCCAAAAGTTTCTTTAATAGAAGCTATTTTTCAGTTTAAATTGTCTTTTTCTGTCTACAAAATTAGATTTGAACATTCAAAAATTTTATTGGAGAGTTTTGTAAAAAAAAAAATTGGCAGTTTTTTTACGGCTTAATGGGCGTCTACCCAAGTTTCGTCTGCGAATTTACTGCCCGGTTAAATTGCCTCCGAACATGGATTTTTTCCCACAGAATCAGCAAATGATTTGGTCACTTGGTTTAGTTTAATTACAATCTGGCTCGGTTAGCCTAGAGGTAACAAACAGTCTTGGGAAGACATAGGCCAGGTGTGAGATCTGGCAGAACTTGTTTTTTGCGCAGTGGAAGTTTTCGTCTTTTTTAAATCACATTTTCGGATTATCGTATATTTTACTATTATTGTCGGCTTATTATTAATTTCCGCGACACGCTTTTTTCAAACTTTCATTTATTTATAGCATTTTAGAATACCATGTCAAGCATTTGAAAGGTGCAAATAACTGCAGTTACAATATTTTCTAGAATCTTCCTTTCAAATTTTTTCTCGTTTACTATTTCTCCGACTTCTGTTATGTTGGTTTCGTGGCTTCATATTACGTCGTTTGAAGGGTGGAAATAGATTTTCATGCTTGTGTGCTTCGAGAGATTGTAAGTTTTCATGTCTCCAAAAATCATTGATCATTTTTTCCGCCTTAACAGGCACCTCACCATTTTTTAATGTCTTGTCACTCAGTTTTTCAAGACTTGTCACTCAGTCTTTCTTGTCACTCCGTTAGTTTTATCTTACTGTTTATTTAACTCTGGAAATCGAGTTTCTTGACAGGGTTCATTAAAGAAAAGTTTATAAAAATTTTGGGTTTTAACGTTTTTTTTTGGCATTTTTCATATTTTAAACTAGTTTTCATATGACCTTCTTTCGACTAGCTGCCATGCTATGTTTGTTTTCTAGCGCGAGTTGACACCACTCCTATAATATCGCTCTTTCAAACTTTTTTTGGGGGAAAGATAACTGAAAAGCACCAATCAAAAATTTTCATTGCAATAGAGTTTGTATCCGAGGTATCAAAAAAGCCGTTTTTAGGAGCCCCAAATTGATAAGTTGATTAAAAAAAACTAATTAAAAGCATTATGAAAGTTTGGCATTAGTTAATTTGGGTCTTTTCGGTTATTTCCCCCCAAATGATTAAAAAAATTTAACGAAGTTTGACTGATTTTCCTTAAAAATGCAGGGCTGATATCACGAGCGTTAAATAAAACTAGAAACTGGCAAAAAATGCGAAATTAACCACAATTAAAAACGCATTTAGCATCCTTTTAATGAAATTTATGCTCAGAAAATTGGATTAAAAAGTCAGTTTGAGGTTTAATTAAGTTAAAATAGTCCGTTTTTGCCTGCAGTCCCATAATAATATAGTGCATTTCCTAGTAACAGTGTCGCAATTATATAAGAATTTTCATTTCCTTTTTTTTATAATTTAGAGGGCGTATAACCGTAAAGACCCGTTAACTTTTCTAAAGAGTTTATGCCGATTTTGCGATTCAAAACAATTGTATGCTCCTTTTTACAAGATTTCAATCAAAGTGGCCGGAATCCTCTGAAATTTAATCACAGTCCAATCCCCTCTCAAACTGTTGAACCATGTGAATTCAGATTTGCAGATGAATGGCTGTTTGGATCTTGTTAACTATTTCCCTCCCTCCCTATGGTACCTTGTTACGCACCCCCCTTATAAAGAAAGAAAGTTAAGCAGTAGGGGGGGGGGGGGGAATCTTTAAAAGATCCGGCTTTTTTAACAGTTCTAGACCAAATGTTCAAAATGCCATCATACTTCAGACTTGCTGTTGAATTTTTGTCATGAGTAGAGCTAATTCTAATAATTAATTTGTCAAAAAAACGAGTCATTTTGTTAAATCCATAATAGCCTATAAAATTGATTTCTGAGAAATGTACGTCGTTTGTTTTTACGCGCGCTTGCTAGCAAAATGAATAAACTAACAAATATATCATCACCATCAGTACTAGCAAAAGATTTATTTTGATCTTACGCACTGCAGATTTTATATTGACAAATATATATATATATAAAATGACGTTGAATATCTTAAGCCAGATGATGCAATCTCTGTCGACAGAGTTGTAACATTGTTTTGGTTATTTACTAATATTAATCATTTCAGCAGAATCCAGATTCAAAGTTGGTTAATTTCCTGAAAAACAATTCGAAGAGTTCTTTTGTTCTTATTCATCAATCAATCAGTTTTGGCATAGAATATCAACTGTTCTTTTCAGATTTAAGGTTAGTTTTTCTTAGTTTTTATTTTATGTTAGTCTTTTCTTACCAAATAATAAGGGATACTAAATTAGATAATTATATTCTGTTAACCAATCGGATCAAGTGATGTTTAAGCAACTAATGCTTTTCTATTTTAGTGAAATAAAACAGGACTTAGAATAAAACAAAACTCAATAACCTTGATCTAGGGGCAGATCTAGGATTTTCTTGAAGGTGTGGATTTTCAACAAGTTTTCGAAAATTTTGTCGACCTTTTTTTAGACCGACTAAATTGATTTTCCCAGAAAATTAGGAAGGGGCAGTACAACAGTGCCGAAGTACAACAGTTCCGAAAATGAAAACTTTGTTCAACAGTGCCGAAAAAGAAAACTTTGTTCAACAGTGCCGAAAATTTGTACTTGTTGTACTTCGGCACTGTTGAACGCCCTCATTAGGAAGACCCAATTTTGACACAATTTTCTGTGCAGCAGGCAAGTAAAAAAACAGGTCTGAAGAAACATATGTTGACACTTGGAATTTTTTTAAACCAAAAATTGCGTTTTTTCGGCGCCCGCTCCCCTTCCAAATTTATCGGCGTCTCAGAAAAAATTTGGGGTCAGTCGACGAAAATGGAAGTAATAAAATCATACCAAAGGGGATAACCCTTTGGTTGGTGAGGTGGTCGAATCCCTGAGGGGGGTGTCCGCCCTCATCCTTAAATCTGCCCCTGCTGCCATGTAACATGTTTAAGCAAACTATTGAATTTTTTCCTGGGTTACCAGCTGAAAATTTTCTATTAGTGCCGGTTTTTTTCGGAAGATCTTTTTGGAATATGATTAAGATATTTACAGTATTCGAGCCGTAATGCGATTTCTTTCGAGGATACTTCTAAGAATTCTTGTTCCGACCATTGGAAATGGTAGGAATTTTGTGTTTTTTTCTTTTCCTCGCAAAATCAGCTACTGCAAATAATCATCACTGGGTTGAATGATATATCATATTAAAGCCCTTTCAGTCGTGATTTGAACGACATTAAAAAACTTGCAAAATTTTTTACCAGTGTCGAGAAAAACCGGTTTGAATTTTTTTTTAATTTTTCGTCTTATTTCGAGCGAGTTAGCAGGTTTACATTAGCTTATTTCTGAATGTTCAATTTGGAGGTAAAGCAGTTGCCTTTGTACCCTTAGGTCGGGGGTTCGAGTCGTGGCTGGATCTTGTTTTTTTTTCAGTATCAAGGAAATCGAAAAAAAATAGTTCCGAGAAAAATGAATGGTTGTTTTGGTTTTTGTTCGCTCAGGTTTTTTCGGCTTAATTGCCTTGACAGATTTTGCTTGTGCTTTAAAACAATTTTCCTTGTAGCTGCAAGTGCAAATGTTGTTCATTCTAATTTCAAGGGAGGACTTGAAAGATTTTTGAAACATTTTTCATAAACTTTCAGTTGGTGTCTGCTCAAAGATGGTCGGCTTATTTGCCACATCACGTTTTTTTTTGCTGTAAGCAACAATCATTGTAGTTGTAGGTGCAAATGCTGTTCATTCTAGCTTACAGGGGGACTTGAAAGATTTAAAAAAAAAACGAAAAATCATTTTTTTTTTTTTCGGTTCAAGTGATTTTAGCTCAAAGATTGTTGGCTTAGTAGCCACATCAATGTTTTATCTTGTGCTGTAAGCAACTTTCATTTTTGTTGCAAGTGCAATTGTTCAAGGTGGGACTTTAAAGTGAATATGCATTGAATATGCATTTCACACAAACGCGCAAATAAAATTGGTATTTACATTTTTATGCAGGATTGCATTTTGATTGTTAATTACTTAAATTAGTGTTTTAATTCATTTTTTAGTAATACGGTTATTTTTAAACGAACCTAGGCTATACTCAAAGCTAGTGCTTGAAAAATCCATATTTTCTCCCCTAAATCATTTTTTGGGGGGGGGGGGGGTTTAACGGTTGATCTAATTATTATATCTTTTGGAAACTATTAACCATAACTATAGTAGAGTGCCGATTTAACTTAACCAGACACAACGAGCAAAAACGCAAAATTCAAGCGCGTTTTCTCAAATTGGATTGATATTAGACAACAAGTGAAAAGAACAAAAGCTGCTTAAAGTTTCACCAGATTCAATGTCCTTGGTTCGTCAAACGTCCTTGGTTCGAACCTGGACATGATCTGTGTTTTAAACGGAAAAAATTCCGTGTAAGAAAAGTTGTGTGCCTCTTGTTTGTCAGTTATTTTTTTGACGGCTTAGTTACGACGTGGATTTTTTTTGCTGTAAGTGATGTTCATTGTGATTGAAAGTGTTTGTTTTATTCTTCACTAAATCTGATTGTTTTTGTTTTTTCCTTTTTTCGCTAGAATTTTGGAGTATTCGGCCTCAAATTACTCAATTTTTGTTTTATCCTTTTAGTGACTTAAAAATGGGTCTTTCGAAGTTAAAAATAGGTTCATCCTTTTGTGTATTTTCAGATGGGAGAGCGTAAAATTCAGAATTTCAGAACTTGCTAACTTTTTTCATAGCAACTTTATTTGTGACTCAACGGGAGTTTAATTAACGTTGGTTCGCCTACTTCCGCTCGATACATGATTCTGAATACTTTGGACGAATTTTCTCTTTCAAATTCAACATCATTGCAGACAAAACTTTGAAATTTTTGTAGTTGTGATTTTTTCTTTTTTTTTCGACTGGCTATTTTTGTTTTTCTGTAAGCTATCTGGTAGTGCTATGTATCATTGAGTGATATAGCAAAAGCCGCGAAACTCCGCTTTGCTTGTGTTGAAAATTCGATTTTTCCCGTAAAAATGATTCTTTTGCATGATTTGGTTTTGTGAAATGTGCTTTTACGGATCATCAGCGTGCTAAAGATTGGCTTGACTTGAAAAATGTCGCGTTGTTGTACAGTCATTTACAAATTACACAATTGGACTTTTGGGGAGAAAATACAAATTACACAGAAGGACTTTTGGGGAGAATTTACAAATTACAAATAGAACAATTTACAAATTATACTATAGGACTATTTAGGAGAGAAAAATTCCCAAAAAACAATAATTTTTTTCGTTTAAAATTTTATTTTAGTTTTTTTTATTTCAAACGTATTCGAAATGTATTTCAAAATATTTAGTGTTACTTGGACAGCACAGCAGCCGGTTATCTTTGTTTGTTTTAAGAATATCGCATTACAGTAAAATAAGCAAGAAGGTACAAAAGTTGTAAATCTGGCGAACGCCAGTAGTTCTCCGTAACTCGTGTTTTGTTCATGTCTGATGTGGACACGTGAAAAGTTGGAACGTACTTAACGCCAAAATTTTTGGAGCAGAAACGAAATTTTGCTGTTCTTTTGCGATTCAAATGAAATTGCGGAATGTGAAATAGTGATTTAATAATTAATCTTGGAGAAATTTTAAATTAAGTCGCTTTGAAAACTACACACTTGCAAAACGCCTTCAGTAAATTTTATCGAGCTCCTTTGGCATGCTATTGTTTTAAATCGCAATCCTTTTAAAGCTGAAGAACCTTTGAGTTTCTTGTCACTTTTGAGTAAACAAAGATATACATTTAAAAAAAGTTATAGCGGATTTAGGATGTGCAGCTACTGTTGACAAACAAATAAGAATTCGTCTGCTTCCTTTTTGTCACATTTTTAAGGCGTGGAATGGGACTTTTAGCGTACTTACACAATCACTTATTTTGGGTAAATAGTAATCATTTATGAGCTTTTTGTATCGTGCGCAGCTAAATGTCTATTTTTAGTATTTTTTGAAAGATACACTCAGTGTTTACTTGATTTTTTGCTCTATTCTTTTTTTCAGATTACATTGTCAGCCACTCAAAATGAAATCAAATGTTGTAGATTCTTTCTTCTGCTTTTAGCTTAATGAAAAATTGTTTTTTTTTTTCAGTTTTGAATCTCATCTATAAACTCAATGGAGTATGTGCTTGTTGTTAGTTGACTTCTGGCGCCAAATAAGCAAGCCTTTCTAGCGACGCGTCCATTCATTAATAATAACGCATAGTAGTTGTTTCCAACTGACCATTTTTAATCTGCGTTGAAAACAAAACGAAAGCTGCAAAATTTGGCTGACACAGCTAATTGAAATGGTCGATTGACCAAATTTTTAATTTAGCTTGAACCATCATAACTTCAGATATCGTATTTACTCGCAGTTTAAACTTAATTACTCGGCTTCATTTTCTCCTCGTGCTATCAGATGTTACCTTAACATTGGTTTGAATTCTTTCAACTGTTCCTGCGGTGTCTCAGTATCGTTGGTTGTTATCGCAGTAAATATTGGTATTATGTTCTTGAGTGTTATTGAGCGAAGTGGGTTTTCACTTAATTAAGTCCGTTTGTTTTTTTGAAAGTTTTAAAGATTGTATGACCCATTAATTTTTTTCGAACTATTTTTTCAATTTTGGCTTGGTTGTAATAAAAAAGTGTCAATCATGAAAGATTCTGGAAATGAAAAGAGCCGTAAGTTGATGTAATTTATTTTATTTGTATCTCGGTATTTTAAAGAAAGGTTTTCTGTGTGATGGCTGTTTCACATTATTCAAGCTATTGATTGGGGAAGCCGACTTTCAAAGCCTCAACCTGTCTCTCTTCTGTATGATTGATGGTTAGGTGTAACTTGTTAGTTGTTTGCTTTGTGATTGGATTGGATTGGGTGGCAAAAGTGGTTTGTTATTTCAGAACTTTCGTAAATGAGAGATGACAGAAAATTGTCCAGGCAATGCATCAATTGTGGTCTTGCACTCCTCCCCCTCCTCTCCTCTCTCTCCCCCCTCCCCGCCCTCCCACCGCAGCAGTGGCAGTTGCAGTGAAGCGGTCACTTTTGACCTGAAGCAGCCCCAGTATGTGCCCCTGTTCCGCCGCCTGTTGGCGGGACTGGAAGCGACGTTCAGAAATGTGTTGTTTGACCTCTGCCCTGACACGTGCTGCCTCAAGATGAGCTCTCTCGACTGGAACTCTTTCACAGGTACCCTTATTGTTGTTTGTTTTGATGTTTTTTAAAGCTGGATGACTCTTAATGTGCGTTCGAAAGTTCAAATGGAACTTCTTTGTTAGTTTTCAATCATTTTTATCGAACTCAAATTTGATCAGTCGTTCACTTAGCTATTTTTTTTAAAGTTGGATTATTTTTAATGAACTTCCTTGTTAGTTTTCAATATTTTTTTAATTTCAAAGTTGATCCGTCGAACAGCAAAACTTTCTCGCAGAAAATGGCGATTATGAGATTTATGAGATCAGCTCTTGAGATATGTATACTCATTAGGAACGTGATACCATGCAACGGATTGCCTACTAGATTCGAACTAGGGTTGAAAATTCTGAGTTAGAGGGGGGGGGGGGGGGGATGGTGGTTGCAGTTTTCAATCAATTATGATGACATCATTTGTTCGCCTTTCTTCTCAGGTGCACAGAGTGTTGTGGGTCGTCTTGTGGGTCTCACTGTGGACAGGGGATTGAGTTGGAGCAGTGGGGAGTATGAGGATCTGGTGAATGAGGAGTTGAGTAGGGCGAAAGTGCCCAAGAAACACCTGCTGGGCAAACTGCGAGACGTATTCATCGACTGCAACAATGTCGCTACAGCGTAAGTTAACAAGACACTCTAAAAAATTTTACTTTAATTGATGTTGCGACCACTGAAGAAGTGGACAAAATCCGAGGTCGGATATATTGCTTAAAGCAAAACAGGATCAAAAGAACCGCTCTTAAGTAATTATTTAAAGACCTTAGAGCTTTATTTATTTAATTGATACATACATTTCATTATTATTCATTTAATTATTTATTTAAACATTATTTATGTAATTGCTACATACATTTATTTATTTTTTATTTAGTTATTTATTTAAACATTATTTATTTAATTGTTTCCTCCAATATTTTTCAAATTGCTATCTTGAAACCAATCATTAATTCTGTAGAAGTTTTTCTTCAACCTGAAGATACCATTTTGTCGGAAATTGTCTGAGAATTGGCCAACAAAAATTGTTTTTCAAGTGAATGGTGAAATTTTTTAAGTGGGACGGAGGCTGATTGCTTTTTCCAACTTTCCAAGATATTTTGTATGAGCTAGTTGTGTTGTGGCTTTAGACATGGTCATGGGAAGTTTTCGTGGGCTGGCGTGAAGATAGCTTGTGAGTTCTTTGAAGGCCACGGACACAACGTAGTCATGATTGTGCCCACTCATCGCAAGAAACAAATCGCCACTCCAGGTAATTCTAATTTTGATTTTGTATTAATGAATTTTTTCGAAATAAAAATAGTCAGCAGTTTTTATCAGACAAATTTCTGGAAACTTGTCGTCAACTTAAACCTTGTACATTTTTTTGTACAAAGTAAATTACCAAAATTTTTGTAAGATTTTGTATTTTTTGAGCTTAAAAAGATTAAATTTTTATTGGTTGTTTGTAATTATAATTCTGAATATTTGAAGCGGAGCGTGAGTTTGTGGAGAACAAAGAAAAGTGTGGGGAACTGAAATACGTTTCCTCACAGAGTTCCGACAGGCGACTCCCGTTCGACGATGGGTTCCTGTTGCAGTCATGTGCCGAGTTGGACGGGGTGCTCTTGTCAAATGACAGGTTCCAGGACTTCGCCGATGATCTGAAACTGAGACATGTAATCCAGAACAGAGTTATTCCATACTTGTTCATCAAAGACACGTGAGTAGTGTACCATCTTGTTGCTTTTTCAATTTTATGCGACATATGAGAAAAAAACAGCATGAAAAGTATTCTGGTATGCACATATGGAATTGAATGGAGCTCAATAAATTCAAATGGTGTCTTGCAAATGCAAGTTACGGAATATTAATTCCACATGTGTTAAATGGACATGTATTAAATTGCAAAAGTATTCGCATATTTCATGTTTTTTGAAAATGCAAATCAGCTTTTCATTTTTCAAAGCTTTTTTTGTTCTTCAAAGATTGTCTTTTTACAAATTCTTCAGTTCGTTAGTATTATCTACAAAAGATTGTGCCTTGATTTAGTCCTAATCAGGGGGTACAACTGTGGATCTCTCAAGCTATTTTATGTGAGTTCTTCGTCTCGTAAAGTAATTATTTTTTTATCGTGTGTGTGTGTTCTAGACTGATAATTGGGAGTGACACATTCAACAAGAGGAAAGTGGACTGTGACAGACTTCTTGTGAGGACCAGTCCCTACCAGGAGGAGGTGGAGAGGATGAGTGCGATGCCCTGTCCTTACGGCGAGAGGTGCAACTATGGGAAAAAGTGCAAGTACCTCCACCAACAGCAGCAAGAGTCCAGAGGCGCCAGGGCCAGACGACTCAACCGCACCCTCGGATCCAAGACCAGGTGAGACTATGCCTTTTCTAACTTATCTGGAGTTCACGTTCATGATCTGCTGAAGTAAAATCAGTGTCTCTTTTGAAAATAGTCCTGATAAAATTGTCGCCAACTTGATGTTTAAGAGTCGATAAGCGTATTTTTTTCAGGAAAATTATTTGAATGCTCTAATTACAAAAGAAGTGCATTCATACTTATAAATTCACATATGAATGCCCTTAGGTATACATGAACTTTTTGTGTTCAATTCGAGTTCATTTGGCAGAAGATAGTCAAAATGCACTCACAATTATGAAAGCTGAAATGGCGCGAAAAAACGTGATCGATTTCTGTTTTGTGGGCATTTGCTCTTGAAATTCAGAGAGCTTGAAGGCCATATATTTTTTGTTGAAGATCGAAATTTTTTCCGAAAAAAAGTAGTTTTTTGTTTGCACTCATTGACTCGTTTCCAACTCTCTGTTGGCTTCTTTTTTTCGTTAGAAGCTTACTGACGAGTGAATTTCGCCAACTTAGGCTTACTCTAATTTAAGGTTTGAGCGAGGTCGTCAATTTGGCGATCAATCGTCAGGAGGATTCTTTCGAGGGTCCGACAGTCGAGATGGATCTTATTGTGAGAACCGGTTCCAGAAGCTGTCGGATGTCAACCCGGTATCGACTACTGCTAACGCCAATATCTTTTCGCCAAACTCATTCTGGCGTCGAGATGGCGAAAATGCCGTCGCGTATAACCGAGAAGAATCAGAAGCAACACCGGTTCGAAAATTCTCCGGGTTACCGAATTCTGACAGCCTGCTTCCGAATCATTTTTCACCGGAAAGAAAATCACCCGAATGGAACAAGAGCTCTTCCTCGTTCGGTGAAGGAAACGTAGATGACGGTCAATTTGATATGGAGTTTCAAAATCCACTGGCGTTTCAAGGGAATGCGAAGCCTCCGGCTTATAACTTGTGGAGTGGGCCGAACTTTGAGCTCAGTCCTTCGAAGAGTCCCTACAAGGACGCGACTGTTTGTGGCACCTCGCACTGGTTAGCTGGTAATGGAGTTGCAAAAGAGCAGCATTTCAGCTACTTCAGTGACTCAGGGTCCAGTTGCGATGACTTCATGTCCCACAGTTTGGAATTGTCTCCAGGCTCTTCTGTGGCAATGCTCCACCAGAAACGAGGCAGTGAGGAAATGGAAAGTGCGCCGGCATTCATAACCGTGGACTGTCGCAGGAGGTGGTCAGATGGCCGTGGGGATATTTCTGAGAAAAGTCAAGGAATACAGGCGAAACCAGCCAGTAATTCTGCCGAAGTGGACGGAGCTTCATTCGCAACCGTCGTAGGGTCCAGTCAGTTGAACGGGAACGAAACCGAGAGGACAGTAAGTAAGAGCTCATGTTCGTCCGACTGTGAATCGTCGGGAGGATTACCTGCCCGAAACTGGGCAAACGTGAGCCACAGTGAGCCTCGAAATAACGAGGAGTTCGCACCGAAGACTACAGATATCGTGAATGGATCCGAAAATTCTGGTGAGAGGCAGGATTTGGTCAAAGCGAAATTGGAAGATTATCAATCGGTGATGCAGATTCTTCTGGACAAATCAAAACAGGCTCACGTGCTGGCGGTCATGAAGCGACACCCGGAGTTCACACGTGAACAAATTCTGGTTCACATTTGGAATATTGGCAGTGGCAACTGCGAAGGCGCAGAAGGGAAGGAGCAATGTTGCGCATCCCTGATTAACGAAGCAAGAGAGTTCATACCATCTTGCTACCGATTGGTAGGCTGTGAGAATGATTGCAGACTAGCGAGTGCATTTTTCTCAGTGCACCAGCAACATACAAATGCTCCTCGGCTGTCGGGACGACTCCTGTGGCAGGAAGTCATTAAGAGAATGGCGTTCGATCCCGAGCAATGACAGGTAGAAAAGAAAGTGTTGTATCAAATAAAGCGAGAAGCGATGCTGAAATGCTAGAAAAATATACTTATCCCTGAAGATTATGAACTCTTTCAAAACATTCTTTGATAGACAGTTGCTGCAACCTAGAAAGAGTCTAAACGTGATCTTTCAAAATTCCTGAACTTCTGATTTTGTACTTTGAATTGCCCCTAACTCACATTTATTGTAGAAGATGAGTGTAAAACATGCAAAGTTTGTATGAACTGAACATTGATTGAATTGTCCGACAAGGTGTTTTGTCTTGATGATGTTGAATAGCTACTTTGTGATTAATGCGGGAGTAAACTGTAGTTCACAGTGGATAAGTTCTATTTTGCGAGTCGCCCAGAAATTACCCGAACTCATTGCCACCTCCAAGTTCATATCTCAATTTAGACTCTGCCGAAATCGGTTCTATTTTTATGCAATTTTCACATATTGATTACATCATTCTGTCGCGATTACCACGTGATGATTGCATAGTATGTTTGCAAGTGTCACGTGATTGCATAATACTGTTGCAATGGTCACAAACTTCGACGTAGTGCACTTTGAATGTAGTGCGGCTATGATGTAACACCACGTGATTGTGACCTTTCTGAGTTTTCTGACTTGGCTGAAAGTGTTTATCGAAGCGTATTTTGATGCTATTTAGAGAGCATGAAAGGCTAGTTGCTCAGAGCTTTCAGCTATTTTGGTTTTCATACCTGTGTGCGTGAGTTATTTTTCAAAATGTATCAGTTTATAGAGGGGGACAGTTTTACCTCTCAATTATGATGGTCGTTAAATACTTTTCTCTAAGTGACGTGAATTATGTCTTAGTTTATAAGCCGAGCGAACACTTTGGTTTTAATGTGATTTATAAAGCTTTAACTTGTGAAGAAAACTTTTAATGATCGAACAATGGTCATAAAAATCCAATAGTCGTTTGGTGAAGTAATTTGAAAAATTTGCGGCTGAACAAAAGCATTAGTTTAGTGAACAAAAATGAATGATTTTGACTATATTGTTGTCTAGCAAATTCAACGAAAACTTGAATTAGTCTAATCTAATTAAAATGCTCTGTGATTTTGTATTCTTATTGTCCCTTTTTAAAACTCAAAACAATGTTCTTAAATAGACTAGCAAAACATCGTATTTTTGGCTGTAAAAAAAATTCCTTGTGATGTATCTTATGACGAATATATTATTTTGCCTGATGCATTCATATTTCACTACTTTTTCTGGTCAGTTCAAAAAAATGGAATCTGATAAAAGCAAAATTGCAGCCATTCCAATCAGAAACATTTTTTTTCGGAAAAAAATTGGAGAAATTATATATGGGCTTTCCAATAAGAACGAAGTGACCATAAAACGATGTAAGATACAAATGTTTCATCTCGTGTGCTCGGTTCTTGACTCAATATTTCTATGACGATACTATAAGTGTGATGTAGTTTGGAATCAGTCCCACCTAAGGCCATAAACTAACGTTTGGCCAAATTTTTGGAGCCTTCTTAACATCGAAGCACTCTAGATAGTTGACTTACTTATTGACATGATTTTGATATTTTTTACTGATTTTTGTTAAGTCAAATGTAAACTTTGATGGAGTTTGAACTACATCAATTTTTGATTTCATCCATGTGTAATATGATTTCATCCGTGATAAGGACCTTAGTTGGGAAAGATTCTATCGATTTGGGTTAGTTTAATTGTAGTGCATGTAGTGGTAATTAATTATATTTGAACCGCACTGATTAGTATATAGCACTGTTCGTTCTGCTGGCCATGAAATGAATTGTTTTTTCTTTCTATTCAATCGATTGTGTTTGATTGATTGCATCAGTTTGCCAGTTGATTGAGTATGAAGAATATTATTACGCAATAATCTATTGCCAGATGTTTGTGAAGAGTTGTAACTACTCCCCTGCCAAATGAGCAACAGAATCCAATATTTTTACAATTCTTTTCTCTAATCAGCTTAAGAATTGGTACGACGATGCTGATCTAGTGTTTCAAGAGGGTGTAATGATTTGGCTCTAAGGGTCTATTGAGATCAAAAATCAATCTAGGTAGTGATTTCAATCTAGACTAACTAGTTACTTCTACTCTTGTACATCACTTCCGTATACTCCGATATGCTTTACTTTCGAATTAATAACCCGAAAAGAAAAAAAACATGTTTTGTTTAAAAATGAGATTTTTTAAGTTAGTGAAAAGTGTGGACGCCAGCTGCGGATTTAGGGTGGGAGGCAGACGCCAAAAAAGTATCTTTATGGTGTTTTAAGAGAGCTAGCTCTAAAAATTAATTCGGTCGACATAATCCCCCCCCCCCCCCCTCCCATCGAGAAGATTTAAAGAGATCTACTAAACTCCCCCGCCCCCCCCCCCCCCCCTTATCAAGAAGATTTAGAGCGATCCACTTAACATCCCCTCCACCCCTGTAAATCTTCATTGATCAACCTGATTGATTTTCCTTAATTGGGAACTCGTAAGCAGCTTTGGCCTGGAGTGTACCATCCGTTTGAGCTATCGGAGCGAGCACTTGTCATTGATTGTCTGATTCTATTGTTTTTTATCCGGAAGCAGTTTGTGAATTTCTTAACTGAATAGCCATGCTTACATTTCAAAGTAAGAAAGACAGAAATCTTACACAGCAAGTATCCATAATAACATAATAACTAATATTGACGTTGAAGGGATGGACGAAAGGAATATTTCATGCCTAAATATTGTCTACCCTGGGTAATTTAAACAAAGATTGACAGTAAACAGCATTTTTATTGCAATACAGAAACAATAAAACACATTTATTTTTCCCCTATCTTCGACATGCGTCGTACGAGAAAAATCATTTGGGTTAAATAAGCAAGCACACAAGTTTGATAGCAAACATCCTTTTCAAGCAAACGATGATACAAGAATATTAATAATCATAATAGTGAAAGAAAAATTTCTCATTGTTTGTTTTTCCAAGGAAAAAATTCAATTTTTTAACACCGTGAAGGGATTCTTAGTTTATACTAGGAGTTTGATTTCCTAAACTCGAAATGAGGCTGATTATATTTGATTTTTCAAGGAAGGGGGTTCACAGAATCTGAAAAAAAATTATTGCTTTTCCTGCTTTCACGTAAAAGATGCAAAATTTACATGAAAGATGCAAAATGTACTCTTCGTTCACTTTCTTTTAAAAAAGTTTTTGAAGTAAATTATGAATACTAAGTATACAGTTGTCCTTAAACTTGTAAACGAAACAATTTCATCACGCTGAGACAGGTTTCCAATATCAACTAGTCACAATTTATAGTTTATAAAAAAAATCGAAAATTTTGACCCTATATCATATATCAGAGTGCAAGCTTGAGTTTGATTTATTTTGCAAAAAGAGGGAACAAATGTACAGACAATGGATTCTTTGCGTGATATAATAAACTTAAGAGCGAAATATAGAATGTAGAAAAAACTTCGATGTCTCTGTTTGAGTGCACGCAAGCTGCACTTGAACAAGTTATATGCATAACTCAAAAGGTTCATGAACGGACAGAACTTTGTTAACTAAGATTGGTAAGTTGAAACTTTCATACTTCATAAATCATGCGCAAATTTTTGAAACAACACGACAATGCCTTCTTAGTTGCTTTTGAATATGAAGAAAAACGACAAATTTTCATCTTTCATATCTAGATACTGACAAGAAGTCTTGAGTTTAACACAATTTTATCGAGACAACATTAAGGTTGGAAGTTTTTCAGTTTTTCTTCGAAATTGATGAAGGTCGATTTATCAAATTGTAATGATAACTCAAACTTCAGACAGATATAAATCTTTTCTATATCTGACTGAAAACATTCAAACATAATGCTATTGCACGCAGTTTTTTTTTGCAAAATGAAAGACGATCAAAATTGATGCTTCATGATGAATATCATTTATGTGAAAACAAAAAAGTGTTAATTCAAGTACAGATCCTTCTGGCACACCAGTTGCAACACTTATTGCCACGAACTCATAATTTTCCAGTTTATCTAATGAAATTGTATGAATTATTTTGGTGCTTAAGGCGACTTCAGAAAAATTTTAGGGTCAACCAGCCAAAAAGGGAGGTTTTAATACTGTACGAAAGCGGGGACCCCTTGCGTAGTCATGCGGTGGCTCCCCATCTAAATCCGCAACTGCTACAAATATCCATCTTCAAAAGATTGTCGGCCTAATTTTTGTCTTAGTGTTTTACCGACTTAAATCCCCCATCACCGATTGTTTTTGTGCTGTCGATTATAAATCTATGATTTTCTCGAGGGGTGGGGGCAGGTTTTCAAAAAAAATCGAAAATTTTGTCGATCTTTTTTTTATGTCGAGCAAATGATTGAAAAAACAGGCCTAAAAAAACCGTTTTTAGGCACATATAGAAAAATTTTGACTAAGAAAATTGCTTTTTTTCGGCGCGCGCTCCCCTTCACACTTAGTACATTTTGGCGCCCAGGGCGCTGTAAGATCATGTTGAGGGTCAGTCAGTCAAAAAGGGAGAGATATCTCAAAATAAAACAAAGGGGGACCCTATGGGTCAGCAGAGGGTCGAATCCCTAAGGAGGGTCGTCCGCCTCACCCCCCTCTCAAAAATCCACTGGTGATTACACTCTTTGGAATTGATTTGTATAAATATTTCTTGTTTTTTTCTAGTAAAGGCTTTATTCGAACTGAATTGTTGTTCCGACTTTCGATACGAAAGTAACGGAATATTTGTGCTCGGGGTGGGTTTTTTTCTTCAGACAAATTTCGACTTTTTAACTAGCCATTTTTGACGGATTTTTTTTATGGTTCAAAAGATATTGTTATCCTGAGTTTAAATTTGAAAGGATATTTTACCTGTGATCATTTTTCGTAAAGTTATTGGGGTTTAGAGACTGGCATTTTGGCCAAATTGGGACAATTACTGCGCGATATATTTCGCGCTTTTAACGCGTAAGCGGAGATTTAATCCGTTCTAGAAATCGTTCTAAATTGGTTCAAATAAGCTTATTTGCCATAATTGATTGTTACTAGCAGCGAAACTGCTAGTAACAATTTTTGTTATCATTTTTGTTTTATTACATTCAATTTTTTTATGTTATTACTGCTCCATAAACCTTAAAAGGCAATCGGAACATTCAGGGTTTCGCCCTGATACGAGCAGTCTTGTTTCAGTTTAGGTTTTATCGGAATTGTGACCTAGTTTTGCGTCGATTGTATAAAATTATAGCTATTACGTCCCTTCACTCTCACTGAAAACATATAAAAAAGATTAGAAAATTATGGAATTTCAGACCTTGGGCCTTCGATTATACCTCCACCCCCTAAATCCCTAAATGGATGATATATATTTATATATATGGAAATTCAGTTTTCGTGCTGAAATTGAAAGCGCGAAAGCGAGTGAAAAAAACAATTAAATAGCACTCGCGTGCAATTAGCAGCTGTTCGCTTAGGAAAAAAAGTATATGGCGAATTTATTTTTAGGTTTCCTAATGGAGCAGCTGCTTATTGCACGCGAGTGATATTTAATTGTTTATTTCACTCGCTTTCACGCTTTCAATTTCAACTCGAAATTTGAATTGCCAAATTTATTCATTTAGGGGGGGGGGGGGCATAACCGAAAAGCCTCCCGACGTTTATAGCGCAAAGTTTTTAATCACAACAATTTTCTTCTCGGGTCAGCGGGTGTTAACCTACGTTTTGTAGTTTTAGTTGCCGATTGATAAATATTGCTGGATTTTTGTTTTGCGCCGGCAATTGTATTGCAACGTTTTTTCCTGTCGAAATTTGTTTCGACTAAGTGCCTTTTATTATATTTTTGTCTGCTAGCTTGTTATGCTATGTTTGCGTGGAATCGCAAGCAGTGTGAAGATCTGCTTCGCCTCTCTTAAATTTATTTAAAGAGGGCGATTAATAGAATCGTCCAGAAAAATGGTCCATGAGCAGAAACAGCCCAGGATCCGGACAAAATAGATCTTATTGGTCAACTCTTAATAAATTCACCACCGCCAACTGCGTACATTTATTACGCAAATAGAAGGACCATCTTTAAGAAGAATCATATTAAGTTAATAACATTTTTAGGCCATGTATTCATTGGAAATGTTTCGCAGCGCTTGTATTCATTGTAAAGTCGGTGAAAAACGGGGTATTTTTTATAGCTTCGATTAATTAGTTTGTTATGCTGTTGGTCGGTTTCTGCTCTTCGAACATTCTGCTTTCAGTCCCAATTGGTAGACCCATATTTAGGATTTTGTTTATTCACTAGTTTTGGCCGACTTTAAACAACTTGAAAGAGCGTTGAATTCCCGAACTTAGCCTAGTTTAATGGATACTTCGAGTTTCGAATAAATTTCATGCGTTTTGGGGGACAAAAAGTTAACCTTTAGACCAAGAGCTCTGAATAAACAATTTTTGTTGGTCCGATTTGAGAATCAATTTTATTTGATGTAATTGTTCCGACTTTCGAAGACAACAGAAATTAATGCTCGGCGTAGTTTTTTTATTCAGTCAATTTTCACCGATCGAAATAAAGGTTTTCAACAAAAAAATTTTATACTCTATAGAAGATATCAACTTCCTGAGTTCAAATGTTAAAAAAATATTTCACCTCCAATTATTTTTTGTAAAGTTCTGGGGGTTTGAAAATTGCCAAATTTTCCATATTCTGGACTAAATTATGCGCTCTTTGAAGAGTTAATTCATAGTGCTGAGAGCGTAACGCGAATCATTTATGCGTGGCGAATCAACCCGCACAACAAAATCGTTCCATATAGAATTGAGGCTAGCTAATTGGTCGTATTAATTTCGTACGACTCAAAATTTCACACTTTGATAAAATGTCCAAAAATTAAAGATTTTCAATATTTTCTTTTCCCAAAAACTATACGATATAAATTAAGGGGCAGTCGGAACATTCAGGGCTTTGCCCTGATACACGAGCAGTCTTGTTGTTGTTCCGACTTTCGCTACGAAAGTAACGGAATATTTGTGGTCGAGGTGAGTTTTTTTAACTTCAGACAAATTTCGACTTTTTAACTAGCCATTTTTGACGGAAGTTTTTTTTATATCATTCAAAAAGTATTGTTGTCCTGGGCCTAAATTTGAAAAGATATTTTACCTGTGACCATTTTTTGTAAAGTCATGGGGATTTAACGATTACCATTTTGGCCAATTTGGGACAATTAACGAGCGATATACTTTGCGCTATTACCGCGTAAGCGGAGATGTAATCCGTCTCAAAAATCGTTCCAAATTAGTTGAAGGAATTTTATTTGCCCTAATTGATTTGTTAAAAGGATCGAAAGCTAACCTTTTGTACTTTATATGGCGTGTGGGGTGATGATTTTCACAAGAAATCTTAAATTTTAGAAAAACAATTTCGTACTTATCTATTACATTTAATTTTTTCATGTTACTACCACCCCATAGACTTTAAAAGGCAGTCGAAACATTCAAGGCTTCGCCTTTATACGAGCAGTCTTGTGTTATATTACTGTCAATTGGCTGAGAATTTTTGTCACGAGATAGTTCAAGGTAGAAGTCTCGATACTGCTTCGATGAACATTTGTTACGTCTTTAGTAATTGTTGTTCCGACTTTCGTAACGAAAGTAACGGAATATTTGTGCTCGGGGTGGGTTTTTTCTTCAGACAAATTTCGACTTTTTAACTAGCCATTTTGACGGAATTTTTTTATATCATTCGAAACGTATAGTTGCCTTGAGCTTAAATTTGAAAAGATATTTCACCTGTGATCATTTTTCGTAAAGTTGGGGGGGGGTTTAAAGATTGCCATTTTGGTCAATTTGGGACAATTAACGCTCGATATAAAGAGCGAATTTTATCACTCTGTACTATATATGGATGGCGTGTGGGGGGATGATTATCACCAAAAAACTCAAAATAAAAAAAAAAATTCATTTTTTTTTACATTTAATTTTTTTAGTGTTACTATTGCTTCATAGACCTTTAAATTTCATCGGAACATTCAGGGCTTCGGTTGAATTTTGAAAATGGAAGTCAAACAGAAAAGGAAATAAAAAAATACGACAAGTCTTTGACTAATAACTAATTGAGGTTACGGAAAAAATGTCCGGAGTTTATACATCAAAATTTGAGACATTCAATAAATATGTTCTTGTTCCGACTTTCGATACGAAAGTAACGGAATATTTGTGCTCGGTGGGTTTTTTTTTTTCTTCAGACAAATTTCGACTTTTTAACTAGCCATTTTTGACGGAATTTTTATATATCATTCGAAAGCTATTGTTGTCCTGAGCCTAAATTTGAAAAGATATTTCACCTGTGATCATTTTTCGTAAAGTAATGAGGGTTTAAAGATTGCCATTTTGACCAATTTGGGACAAATAACGCGCGATATAATTCGCGCTATTAACGCGTAAGCGGAGATTTAATCCGTCCTAGAAATCGTTCCAAATTGGTTAAAAGAAGCTTATTTGCCATAATTGATTTGTTACAAGGAGCGAAATCTATTGTTTTGTACTTTATATGGCGTGTGGGGGGATGATTTTCATCAAAAAAAATTTCAAATTTTAGAAAAAAAAATTTTCATTTTATTTTATTTCATTTATTTTTCTTATGTTTTTTTTTGTTATTACTGCTCCATAAACGTTAAAAGCAGTCGGAACTTTCAGGGCTTCGCCCTGATACGAGCAGTCTTGTTAACTATATTGGCCTGTAACGTATGACTTCTAAAAGCAAAATGCTTTATTCTTAACTATTTTTGTTCCGACTTTCGATACGAAAGTAACGGAATATTTGTGCTCGGGGTGGGTTTTTTTTCTTCAGACAAATTTCGACTTCTTAACTAGCCATTTTTGACGGAATTTTTTTAATCTTTCAAAAGCTATTGTTGTTCTGAACTTAAATTCGAAAAGATATTTCACCTGTGATCATTTTTCGTAAAGCTGTGAGGGTTTAAAGATTGTCATTTTGACCAATTTGGGACAATTAGGGACAATTAACTCGCGATATAATTCGCGCTATTAACGCGTAAGCGGAGATTCAATCCGTCTTATAAATCGTTCCAAATTGGTTGAGCGAAGCTTATTTGCCATAATTGATTTGTTACAAGGAACGAAATCTATCTTTTTGTGTTTTATATTGCGTGTGGGAGGATGATTTTCATAAAAAATTTCAAAAAAAAAAATTTCGTTTTTATTTTATTTCATTTAATTTTTTTATGTTTTTACTGCTGCTCCATAAACCTTAAAAGGCAGTCGGAACATTTAGGGCTTCGCCCTGATACGAGCAGTCCTGTTGTACTTTAATGATGGTTTAAGATTCAATCATCGACTGATAACGAAGTTAATATTCATTCTCGCTTCATAATCTGAATTTTGACCTAATTGGGCTGATAACTTTGAATTTCATCTAATATCACAACACCGACGAGAAGGGAAGACGGAATTTCGTTGCTTGAACTAGTTCTTATTTAAAGGCCACCTTTGTACCGCAAATCTTTACATTGCATACACAGGAAATCAATGGTAAACTGTCAAGTACCAAAAAGCAGACCATCTAACAAGAAGAAAAAAATTTCGATTAAATATTCTAATATAATAGTACTTTTTGAGCTAAGAATTTTATCTAGGACGAAACTTGTTGAGCAAATATTCCGAAGACCCGAATATCTTTCAATAAATAATAATGGTTGGCAAATTTATGGAGTTTGTTACCTTTCGGCTTTGAAATGCATCTGCTTCGTAAAAACAACGACACCAATAGAGGCAAAAGAAAAACGGATATGACTGAATAAAAGCGAAGTAGCACTAAGGGATAAAAGAAACTGTTACCTAGCATTTTGGTACCAGTTTGGATCTAATTTGGTTCAAATTTATTCTCAAAATGAAATTCATTCCCTTTATCGTTGTCATGCTTTGAATCAAATAATCGACCCAATTTAACATGAAAACATGTGTGAAATTTTACGATCAGAATTAAATTTGTTGTAAAGATAGTAGTAAGTTTGTGTAATATTTTAAGTGGCATTTCAATTCGAAACAGATTAAGTTAAATTTTTGGTAAGAAAATATAGATTAAAAAGGTTCAAATTTTACTGAATTTAAGAGAAAATTGCTTAGAAAAAAAACGAAATTCATCAATTTGAAATCGGTAAAAACTTAAAAAAACTAGAGGTTAAGTATATTGAATGTTTGCGTAGAAAGATATGAAGAAAAAGCAGTATAATTTCAGCTTTTTTGCATTTCTTCGTTTTGGTACGCAATCACAGATTTGTGACGTCAAAATTTTCACACTTAGCTGACAGTTTTCACAAGAAGTTGGATTACATGTAAATTGTGAACAAATTCGGATTGCATGGGTGGATTTGATTAAAGGTAAGAAAAACTCAGGGAAAACACCTACGCGCTTTTTAAATAACAATGTGCTTGTTCTATATCCGAAAATGCTATGTTTTATTTTTCACAAAATTCGACTGTTTTCCACCAAATAGGAAGTTATCCGTCAAAACTCAATTTGAAACATTAAATAGTAGCAATAGCATCAAAAAAACTACCTCTCATGAAGTTTGGATGCTACATGTGTGCGACTTGCATGCGTGCCGCTTGGTGACCGCTCAACTAGCATAAAGCTCGACTAGCATAAAAGTTTAAAAACATGAAAATGTATCGACTAGCATAATTTTGATAACTTTATATCCCAGAAACACAACCCGGGTTGACCAAAACTTCATATCATACAATTTCCATATATGAGAAATTTCTGCTTGTCATACAATTTCATACAATTCCATGCGTACAGAAAATTGTATGAAAACTCGGATCAAGTTAACATCCTCCCCCCCAAAATAGACCAAGTTAAGATCGTCCACCCCAGCGCTGAATTTAAATTAAATTTGTTAAGCGCTGCATGTAAAATGCTCGATTCTGATTGGCTGAAAATTCCCAACTTAGAACCAAGTTAACATCCTCCCCCCTAAACGTGTTTAGGGGGGAGGATGTTAACTTGGTCCGAAAACTCTATGATACACATTTTTCCATATATGAAAATTGTATGATAGATGTTTTTCCATAAACAAAAAAATTGATTTTTTGTTTCTAAACCTAATTTTTGAAAAATTTTGGTTGTGTTTTTAACCAAACACAAGTGACAAAGACCTTGGTTTACTCAAAGCACCAAAGTTTGGAGGCTCATGCATTTACAATGCATAGAAAACGACCTGAATTGTCTTCGAGCTGTCTTTCACAAGTGATGTAACAAAAATATAACAAAACGACGATTATTTTAAAAATCTGATATTTTTAAATTATCAGACATTGATCAAGGCATACATAAACACGCCATACAAAAGAAATTGGAATTTTCAGCGTTTTTGAAAAAAAAAAATTAAAGTGAAAAGGAAAAAAATGCCAACATTAGTGTATCCAGGACTACGTTATGCACACAAAAAATAGAATTTTGCATGCAAAAAAAAAATTGGAAAAGTTTGCTTTTGTACAACAACCGATTTGCTGTACAACAACTGAAAAAATTATGGGGCAAACTCAAAAATACTTTTGTGTCGCCATCAAAAAAATGCCAGTCATACAATTTCCATATGTGGGAATTGTATGATAAGCATTTTTTTCAAAAAACAAAAACCTCGGTTTTTTATCACCAGACTGTTTTATAAGAATCAAACAGCCGTAGAAATTAGTTTTTATCTTTTTCAGCCATTTTTAGAAATTGTATGAAAATTGTTTGACAAGCGTTTTTCCACACTTGATTTATGGAATTGTATGATAAGCATTTTAGGTGTATGGAGGTCAACCCGGGAAAACAAGAAGCATAATTGATTTGAGTCTTGCTTTTTTGAGAAATAGAAATGTGAGAGCAAACAAGCAATTGAAATTTTTCTACCACCTTAACATCCCTGGGGTAGAGGATCGGATCTCCTAAAACTATCCCCCATGGTACCTAGTAACGAATCCCCTCATAATTAAATCATTCAACGGTTAAGAATAGGGTTTAGGGGGATTGGGGGAGAGATTATTTAGGTAGAGAGGAAGACAAGTGGAAAAAAGACAAGTAGAAAACAATACCACGTAGTGCTAACGTTAGAAACGTTATAAAAATTGCAATAATGGGAGGAACAAATGATCTAGTTTAACGGAATGGCTCTAATGGGAGTTTAATTGAAACAGAAGAAAAATGAAGAGACTGGTAAATTTACATAAGAATGAAGTATTGATGAAAAAAGCTGCACTAAAGCTTGAAATTGCTTAGCATGAAACTAATTTTGGAACGAATTTTTTGTCCTCAGATGGGTTGCACCCGAAACCTGAAAGGCTACATGGGACCAAGTTAGCATCCTCGCCCCCTCCCAGAGCCGTTTATTCTGCTCTTAAGCTCCACTGCTAATGTACCCATTCGTGGGTCGACTTGTACCCATTCGAGGAGAGCAGAAAAGATCTGATGTTTTCAACTGGCTCGAGCCTTTTATGGCGATGAATATACGGTGAAGTGCAATGTAAGAAAGCATAAAAAAGAACAATAAGAAACAACGCATCCCGTGGAATAGGGGAAACAGCAGACGAAACTACTCAAAAAATAAACTCAAAGATATAATAACTAACACCTCTGAGAACAAGAAGAGATGTCTAAATAAAAAAGCATGATGATGATGATGATGATAATGATATAGCCAATTAAAAAATACAACTTAGCAATTGCACACTCAAGTTTTGATTATTTGTTTCAAGATTTTGGAAATTCAAGGCTCTTACTCATAAAAATCTTTTATAGTCCATTATAATCGATTATACTGAATTGAAATGTTGGATACCTTATTTGCTTTATAATTGCTCATTAATCCATTATAACAGATTTTTAAAACAATTTTGTGGAGACAGACGTTGAAAATATAATATAACTGATTATTATCCTATCATTCATGGAATTTTATTGTGGGGGGGGGGGCGTGAGATTCAGGGACTATTCTGTTATACGGCCCAAAATTTATCTTTTTCAACTTTTTAATCATTGAACCATAAGGCTCGAATCTGATTGGTTCAAAACAATTTCTGTAAGAAAAGTGTGAATACCCAATAAAAAATGAAGCTCTACCAACAAATTGACAAATATGGGCCATCGTATTACAGAAAAGACCCGAATTTCATTGGGGCTGAAGAGGAGTGCTCAGGTAGATACAGTGAAGTGATGTCCCGCTTTGGATCATTTTTAAAGCAACAGTTGAAATCTGATCAGATGGAAGAGTCCTAATAAATAAGGATCCACTTAACCAGCTCTACACAAAGAACCAGAAGAAGTTTTCAATTTGGCTACGTTGCGTCTTTGCACGACTCAAATATTAGCTATGTTGCGACTTTGCTTGACCCAAATTTGCTATGTTGCCACTTTACTTGACCCAAATTTGCTATGTCGCGACTTTGCTTGACCCAAATTAGCTATGTTGCCACTTTACTTGACCCAAATTTGCTATGTTGCGACTTTGCTTGACTCAAATTAGCTATGTTGCGACTTTACTTGACCCAAATTTGCTATGTGGCGACTTTGCTTGACCCAAATTAGCTATGTTGCGACTTTGCTTGACCCAAATTTGCTATGTTGCGACTTTACTTGACCCAAATTTGCTATGTCGCGACTTTGCTTGACCCAAATTAGCTATGTTGGGACTTTGCTTGACCCAAAATTGCTATGTTGCGACTTTACTTGACCCAAATTAGCTATGTTGCGACTCTGCTTGACCCAAATTAGCTATGTTGCGACTTTACTTGACCCAAATTTGCTATGTCGCGACTTTGCGCGACTCAAATTAGCTATGTTGAGACTTTGCGCGACTCAAATTAGCTATGTTGCGACTTTGCTTGACCCAAATTTGCTATATTGCGACTTTGCGCGACTCAAATTAGCAATGTTGCGACTTTGCTTGTCCCAAATTTGCATGTTGCGACTTTGCGCGACTCAAATTAGCTATGATGCGACTTTGTTTGACCCAAATTTGCTATGTTGCGACTTTGCGCTACTCAAATATTAGCTGCAACAGTTGAAATCTGATCAGATGGAAGAGTCCTAATAAATAAGGATCCACTTAACCAGCTCTACACAAAGAACCAGAAGAAGTTTTCAATTTGGCTACGTTGCGTCTTTGCACGACTCAAATATTAGCTATGTTGCGACTTTGCTTGACCCAAATTTGCTATGTTGCCACTTTACTTGACCCAAATTTGCTATGTCGCGACTTTGCTTGACCCAAATTAGCTATGTTGCCACTTTACTTGACCCAAATTTGCTATGTTGCGACTTTGCTTGACTCAAATTAGCTATGTTGCGACTTTACTTGACCCAAATTTGCTATGTGGCGACTTTGCTTGACCCAAATTAGCTATGTTGCGACTTTGCTTGACCCAAATTTGCTATGTTGCGACTTTACTTGACCCAAATTTGCTATGTCGCGACTTTGCTTGACCCAAATTAGCTATGTTGGGACTTTGCTTGACCCAAAATTGCTATGTTGCGACTTTACTTGACCCAAATTAGCTATGTTGCGACTCTGCTTGACCCAAATTAGCTATGTTGCGACTTTACTTGACCCAAATTTGCTATGTCGCGACTTTGCGCGACTCAAATTAGCTATGTTGAGACTTTGCGCGACTCAAATTAGCTATGTTGCGACTTTGCTTGACCCAAATTTGCTATATTGCGACTTTGCGCGACTCAAATTAGCAATGTTGCGACTTTGCTTGTCCCAAATTTGCATGTTGCGACTTTGCGCGACTCAAATTAGCTATGATGCGACTTTGTTTGACCCAAATTTGCTATGTTGCGACTTTGCGCTACTCAAATATTAGCTATGTTGCGACTATGCTTGAACCAATTTTGCTAAGTTGCGACTTTGCTTGACCCAAATTAGCTATGTTGCGACTTTACTTGACCCAAATTTGCTATGTTGCGACACTGCGCGACTCAAATTATCTATGTTGCGACTTCGCGCGACTCAAATTAGCTATGTTGCGACTTTGCTTGACCCAAACTTGCTATGTTGCGACTTTGCTTGACCCAAATTTGCTATGTTGCGACTTTGAGCGACTCAAATTAGCTATGTTGCGACTTTGCTTGACCCAAATTTGCATGTTGCGACTTTGCGCGACTCAAATTAGCTATGATGCGACTTTGTTTGACCCAAATTTGCTATAATGCGACTTTGCGTTACTCAAATATTAGCTATGTTGCGACTATGCTTGAACCAATTTTGCTAAGTTGCGACTTTGCTTGACCCAAATTAGCTATGTTGCGACTTTACTTGACCCAAATTTGCTATGTTGCGACTTTGAGCGACTCAAATTAGCTATGTTGCGACTTTGCTTGACCCAAATTTGCTATATTGCGACTTTGCGCGACTCAAATTAGCAATGTTGCGACTTTGCTTGTCCCAAATTTGCATGTTGCGACTTTGCGCGACTCAAATTAGCTATGATGCGACTTTGTTTGACCCAAATTTGCTATGTTGCGACTTTGCGCTACTCAAATATTAGCTATGTTGCGACTATGCTCAACCAAATTTGCTTTATTGCGACTTTGCGCGACTCAAATTAGCAATGTTGCGACTTTGCTTGTCCCAAATTTGCATGTTGCGACTTTGCGCGAATCAAATTAGCTATGATGCGACTTTGTTTGACCCAAATTTGCTATGTTGCGACTTTGCGCTACTCAAATATTAGCTATGTTGCGACTATGCTTGAACCAATTTTGCTAAGTTGCGACTTTGCTTGACCCAAATTAGCTATGTTGCGACTTTACTTGACCCAAATTTGCTATGTTGCGACACTGCGCGAATCAAATTAGCTATGTTGCGACTTCGCGCGACTCAAATTAGCTATGTTGCGACTTTGCTTGACCCAAACTTGCTATGTTGCGACTTTGCTTGACCCAAATTTGCTATGTTGCGACTTTGAGCGACTCAAATTAGCTATGTTGCGACTTTGCTTGACCCAAATTTGCTATTTTGCGACTGCGACTTTGCCCGACCCAAATTAGCTATGTTGCGACTTTACTTGACCCAAATTAGCTAAGTTGGGACTTTGCTTGACCCAAATTTGCTATGTTGCGACTTTACTTGACCCAAATTAGCTATGTTGCGACTCTGCTTGACCCAAATTAGCTATGTTGCGACTTTACTTGACCCAAATTTGCTATGTCGCGACTTTGCGCGACTCAAATTAGCTATGTTGAGACCTTGCGCGACTCAAATTAGCTATGTTGCGACTTTGCTTGACCCAAATTTGCTATGTTGCGACTTTGCGCTACTCAAATATTAGCTATGTTGCGACTATGCTTGAACCAATTTTGCTAAGTTGCGACTTTGCTTGACCCAAATTAGCTATGTTGCGACTTTACTTGACCCAAATTTGCTATGTTGCGACACTGCGCGACTCAAATTAGCTATGTTGCGACTTCGCGCGACTCAAATTAGCTATGTTGCGACTTTGCTTGACCCAAACTTGCTATGTTGCGACTTTGCTTGACCCAAATTTGCTATGTTGCAACTTTGAGCGACTCAAATTAGCTATGTTGCGACTTTGCTCGACCCAAATTTGCTATTTTGCGACTTTGCGCGACTCAAATTAACTATGTTACGACTTTTCTTGACCCTAATTTGCTATGTTGCGACTGCGACTTTGCACGACTCAAATTAGCTATGTTGCGACCTTGTGCGACTCAAGCTTCTTACGGGATGATGGAACTGCGGTCGCAGAAAGTCCATTTCGGCGACCCATTTCGGTCGCAACATGAGTAGTGGACCTCGCCCCGGGTGGCAACACGTGGTTCAGGAAGATACACTTCGCTATGTTCTATAAGAGAGCGCCGTGTCAGGACATTTGTGTCCCAGACAAACAGTCCAAAATGCAAAAAGTGTCGAAGACATTTGGTTCTCAGACAAAATTGTCCTAAAATTGTCTGGGCTGTTGCCAAACTAGTTAATGACCAGATTAATTTGATAAGCTCTCAATAGAAAGGAGTAAATCGATAAGGCCACGCAACTGAGCAATTAGACCAGAAATTACTTTGTGCAGCATATAAGAAACAAAATTAACACAGGACTCAATTCATTTACACATACCTACACAATTATTGCTAGATTGATAATGTTGCCAAACGTTGACATGAGAGATCATAATTTCATTGTTATTGCTCTCTAGTTCGTGTTGACAATGGAAATTCTTATGACAAATAAAAACAACGAAATGCTAGTTTATGATGCATACGCATACTTCAAACATCGGATCCTAACAGACACCTCAAATTCGTGGCGATGTGTTTTTTATCTAAATGCAATGGCCGTGTGCGCACTTTCCAAGATAACGTCACTATCATAAATGATCACAGTCATTTTCCCGAGCAGCAACATCAAACTATAATTCAAAGTCAATTTATTTTCAAAATTTGATATGGTTAATTGGTACGCAAAGAATCTAATTAAAGAACGACCAAAAAACCTCAAAAGAACAAAGAATTAAAGATCACAAGGTTAAATCAAAGAAAATTTGCAGAACAGTTTCGGACAATTTTGTCTGGGACATAAATGTCTGGTACAATTTTTTGATTTCGGACTGTTTTGTCAAGGACACAAATGTCTGGGACACAAATGTCTATGCACCAAGAGAGCGAATGCAGGAAACGAGGTCCAAAGCAAAAGACAAAAGTAGATGTATACGACTATTGTGCTTCGAAGGCCAGCATGGATTTTTGTAGATACGTAAGAAGACAACGATAAAAAGAACATGGGAAAAATGAAAGTTTTTTGTAAGAGACTAAGTACGAACTAATTGATTGAATTAAGTTTTTTAATTTGAGGAAATTAGCTTACACTCCTATCCAGTTTAAGATGGTGGTTGACGTTACCAAATATACTCAGGATATGTTAAACATGTGAGGAAAGATGTTAACTTCGAAAGAAGGCGCTCTTCCACACGATCCTTTAAAACCGATACAGATCGAGAGCAATAAAATATCAATTCAATCCCTCTTTAAATTGGAAAAAGCAGCACCAAATTTGCCAAGCGATAGTCAAATCAAAGTCTCAAAAAAGTGTAATCAAGTGTAAAAAAAAGTGTTTTTTTTTGGTTAGCAAATAGTTTAAGAGAATCACTTGAATCATGTTACCTTTGGTCGAGGGGAATTTTTTACGAACCCTTGGTACTAATGGGTATCCACCATATGTCGAAGGGCTAACGCACCTGCCTATAATTAAAAAAGTCAATGGTTCGAACCCGGCCAGGCCCTGTTTTTGATTTGTGAGCGGTAAATTGTCTGTTTGCCTGCTTTTTTGTCGGCTTAGTTGCCGCAGCACCTAATTCGTCTAGAAGCTGGGCATTTTAACGTAAATTGAAAAACGGTTCAATGTTTGTTTTGCGGTTTTGGGCAGGTAATTGATTTCCAAGAAGTTTTACCTAAATTTTTGCTATTTTTTAAATTATTTTTTCATGATGTTTGTTGAAATTTTTTTGGTAATTGTTTTCTTTATAAGTTCAACGAGTGTTCTATGCGTTTGTTGCAGTAGTAACACTCATGCTTGAGACGAGAAATCCCAGAAACTCGATTATCGCCGGGACCTGTTTTTTTTTTGTAGAAACTGAAAATTTTGAATATTTTAGACTTTCACATCTGCTAATTTTTGTCGGCTTACGTCCGGCAGAAAGCTTTGGTTTCTTCGTAGCATTTGGAAAGTCCTTCTTAAAGTTTCTAATGGTGCAGGTAATTTTGTTTCATGAGTTTTTTGTCCTTTTTTGCAGTTTTTATAATTTTTTTTGCCAAAAAAAAAACAATTTTCAAAGTTTTTTTTTCAAATTTTGATTTGTCTTTTCATTTGCTGATAAACATAGTCATTCATTTTTGTATCGCAAATAATGCGAAGTGTGAAATTTTGCAGAGTAGGCAAGGAATTCGAAGGTATTTGAAAAGAAGATATAGTGGATACTTCACTAATGCCCCAAAAAAACTAGACGATAGATAGTGTGATGACCATAATAATTTGGGTGATAGAGAAGGACATTTTGTTCTTCGTAACCAAATTTTGCTACGCATGTATAGTCGTCACCTTTATCCAGCGAAAAGACAACGGGGAAGAACAAATTCAGCTTGGAATGTGGCTTCTCATCACGGGGAGATACCGAATCGCGAAATGATTCTACGGACACAAATACCTAGATGATGTTTTAGTAGTACCATGGGCAGTGCAGATATTCACCCGTGCGAAGCGGAGAAATTGCTGCATTTAAGGTAGCTGGATAAATTTAACAAAATTTGAAATAAAGGTCAAGATTAGACAAAAAGTGAAGAGAGCAAAGGTTGCTTAAATTTCAACAGAAGTGGTATGGTGCAGTTTTTCCCCGAGATTGATAACCAAAATTTTACCCCAAAAAGGGATTATGTTGGCTTTTTATTAATGAAGAATTACGCTGAAACTACCGAGTTAACTGATGAGAAATTTGTATCAAAAGAAGTCTCACAGTCCAAAAAACTCTAAAAGTTAAAACTTCAAAAAGTTTGCGTAACACGTATTTTCAGCCAAAATTGTAGTTCGTTGTGTCCGGTTATTTTAATCTGCACTGAATAAGCTTTAATGAAAACCAATGTGGCAGTGAATTGGATGAGAAATGCGTTTTTGTCCATCAAATTGAGTGCCCTGGATTCATTAATATCTCACGAAGGGTAGCGCCAGTGCATCGAATTGTCGAATCAGTCAAAAAACAAAGGCAGCCTCAAATTGTATCGGAATTCAGATCATTGATGGTTTCAAAAAACCATCATCCTTCCATTTTTTTTAAAATTAGCAACCCATAGGAAGTCGTTTAGGTTGTTGAGCTTAAGAAACTCCCTTAAATCAGTTGGCACAAAAACATGAGAAAGATTTTCCTCACTGTAAAAATTAGGCAAAATTTTTTTTGATGAAGATGACTGTTTATGTTGAATACCAAACGCACCATAAATGGGATGCTTGACACCAGCAGTTGGCATCTATACTGGAACAAATAAACATGACGAGTACTGGTTCGCAGTGCGTCAAGATTAATGAACCAAGTGAAAAAAGTAACGATCTAGAGTTGATGACTGATTAATGAAAGGATTTAGAGTTGATGAAAGACTAATGAAAGGATCTAGAGACGATGAGTGTGGTATGGGCAGCCGCAGCGGAGAACTTCAAATTATACTATATCTATACTACATAAGCATAAGATCAGAGAAATTTGAGTTAGGTTCGAGGTGTAACTCATAGAGTAATTTCGGATAGGGTACACCGTCTGCTCGTCATGCTACCTCATTTTCGGCCGGATAGATTCGTGCAACTTCTTAGTCTTATACCGATCCTAGTCTACTTATATCTACTAGTCTCAGGGTGTTTAACTACTCTCTGCTAGGCTCAATATATCTAGAGTATACTGGCTTATTGCGATTGCTAAAGGTCTCTTGGAGAGGTAACTAATTTCTAAGTTAAATTCAAATCTCTCTGGTGCTGAAATTACAAGTAATTTCAGCACTTACAGATAAGTGGGTTGTTAGTTAGATGAATCATGATTGGTTAATATTAAATAATTTATAGAGATAAAATATCCAATTTATAACCAATAATAAATATAGTTTATATCTGGTTCCACCCATCCGGGGTTTACAGAGTTTTTTAATCTTGTATCTTCTATCTGTAATGGAGGATGGAGGATGACCTTTGATATTTGGCGAGCATCATTTATTGTTTTGTTCTTGGAGAAGAAAGCTCCAGGAAGCTGGAGTCGTCGATATGAAGTTGTTAGTTATCGTTTGACAAAGACTATGGCCGCCAACGAAGTCAATCTGATTTCAAGATGGTTTGTTATGATCGTCTGTTCTTGATTGGTTGTAGAGAACTATGTTTCGATCTGGTTTGGGAATTGCGTGAAACTCGAGTTTGGAGGGAATGCCTGGTAGCTCAGATTTGTACGTATACTTGAACATCGAGGTGGTCATTGGTCTGGTTCAATGAAGTCCTTTTCTGCGAAGTCAAGTCGTACTCTAAATCTTTTTTGAGTCGTGTTTGTGGGCGGCATATCGGTTGTGTTTATCCATTCTGTAAGTTGAGTGTGATGGGGTCGTCTAGTCTTCGGATGCTCGTTTTTGTGGTTGTGTGTAATCTATATACTGCATACTATGATTTACATTTTATAAAATTCAAATTTTTAGTTATAATTTTGGTTAATTGTTTTCGCAAAAGCGGTTTAGTTTTAGTTCAACTATTTTTAAGAGTTACTCACACTTGAGTACCTCTTGTCAAAAATATGATGTGGTCACAAAGTGTGGGTGTAGCACGGTGGGTTAGGCCGGCTATAGAGCATGCTCAGGACGTCCTCTCTGGTGGGTTAGGCCAGGAGTGGGAGTATAATTTCGTGCTGGTTTTTTAAGGGGTTCTGTTTTGTGTTAACTTTTGATGTTATATTATTTCTGGTTCTCCTTTTGTTTCGTTGGTTGTGTCCTTTTCTCAAAAATCTAATTGTTTTTAGTTTGGGTTTGTCTTGCGACTTTTTGATGTTTTATGATTTCTTTTTTAGACTTGGTAATAGTCTTCAAAAGAAGAAATTATCCAGTTTTAAGCTGGTTTAATCCGGTTTGTGTACCGTAGGTTTTCTTTTCTTAGTCGTGCTGTTAGTTTATGGTTTATGGTGTTTAGTAAGCTGCGTTGGTTAGTTTGGTTATAATATAATTCCATTCCAACCGGGTTAAAGGAAAAGTGGAAACTTGTTATTGCTTGTTTGAGTTGTTGTTAGTGCAAACTTAAAACTTGAATTCATTATTTTAAACAATTCTTCGTGGGCGAGCTGTGCGATTGTGGATAGAATTTCTGTGCGTTTGAACAGAAGTTATAGAAAAGGTTAGTACTGCATTTCATTGTATGAATTTACTGCTTTTAAGACTAAATTTTACTGCTTATGGGGTTGAAAAATATAAATTGATTATCATCGTACTTCAAGTTACTACATTTAGGGAAATAATTTAGAAATGAGTTTACTGCTGTGAATTGACTTTTACTGCATCATTTAGTGCTGTTGGTTTTATAGAGTTTAATAAGAAAAATAGAGTTTGTATTTTTATTTGTTTTTTCTTGTTTGTAGGTGATCGTGGTGTGAAGACTAAAGAAAATGTAAATTACTGAATAGAATGGTTAGTTTTTTTTAAATTAGTTAGTTGTAAAATTATTAAATTCATAGTTACCTTAGTCGTAGGGAAAGAAGCCATGAGGGAAAACATCGTGAATAGCATCTGATGTGGTTAGTAATTTTGCTAGTATGCGTATGATGCTTTTAGTTTGTAGCAGTGGCCAGAGTAATTGAAGTGTTTTGATTGTTTTTAGTTCTTTGGTGCCTACTGCAAACTCGTGAGGTGTGTTTTGAATTAGGTTGTAAATTTTGTGATTGTATTTAGTGTTATGGATGAAATCTAAAATGGGTACTTCTATAGGTTGAATATATTCATGCGGAATGATCAGGGGTTGGGATTCTTCGTCGTTGAAGGTCTTCGTGAGGGGACAAAATATATACATTTGAGTGATTGGGTCATAATTCCGGAGGATGCCTTGAAAGTTAGTATTTTTAATGCAATACGTGAAGTTTAGAAAAAACGGTGAGGTGTATTTGGAATTTATGAATTCAAATCTTTTGTCAGGTTGTCGTGATGGTGTGTGTGTATGAAAATGATTTTGAATGAAACGATAATAAGTGAGGGTGTGTGTTTGCTTAGTTCTCAACATGATGTCATGTGAGCAGTGCAAATCACGTTTTTTTTTGGTGTGAGGAAATGAAAGGTTAGTGAAAATGTTTGAAATTTTTCGTGAAATGATTCGTATGCTTGAATGTCTGATAGTGCTTCTGAAACAATGTGATCATGCTTTTTATCGAGTATGTTCGGTGTGAATAAGTAGGATGTTTTAATGAAAAATTTTTCTGTTAATTGTGGATTTGCGATTTGATCGTCGTCAAGAAATTGATCTTGATTAGATCGGATGATGTTATGATCATAATATTCAATTGAAAAGTCGTTAGCGCGGGGTGCAGTTAATGTTTTCAGTAATTTTTTATATCCTACGTATGTAAATTGTCTGGATGTTAGTGATGTGGTTAGACTAAATAATTAGTTCTTATTTCTTTCTATATCTTTTGTGGTGTTGAGGAGTGGTAGCGTACGGGGGTTAGTGAAAATATAATAAGCTGTTCAATGAAGTGTGGGTAATAATACAGGTTCGTCTACGAAATGATGTGGTTCAAGGTTAGGGTCGGATTGATTTAAGGTGTTTTGGGGAAAGAAAGGCAGGGTTATTTGATGGTAATTTGGAGTATTGGTGTGGTCTGGATGATAACGTATTCTCGGGCGGTTCCGGGTTTGAATGGGAACGGGTGATTTGGGAATTTCCGTTTAAAAGTTCTATAAGCACGATTAGTACTAGTGGATGTTTCTGTTGATGTGGATGAATGAGCTAATGATGGGGTATAATCTGAAATTGGTGTAGGTGTTGTTGGATTTGATGATGTTTTTGTTGATGATAGTTGGTGAATAGCGAGAGTATGGGGAGATAGCAACAGTTGTTGGAGTGTTATAGAATTATCTAATTCTTCGGAAATTTGAATATTAGCTGGGGAATTGTTGGCGGAGCGTTCGTTATTGAATGGGGAGTAGGTTGGGGTTACTTGAGAAGGAGTGTAGGGAGATCTACATTGGTTTTGCGGTTGAATAGGTCAGAAGGGAGGTTTTGAGAAGGTTGAAGAGCTGGTCGGGGTATGAGTAGAAGGGGATGGTTCGGAATCTGCGAACTCATCGGGAGTTTCTATATCGGAGTTATTGAATTGTGATATTGTTTTATAAATTGTGATATCTGAGTTAGTGTCAGAATTCATGCCTGATGATGTATTAGTTTGTGGTGAATCAAGTGGCGGAAAAGCAAAAAGTGGGATAATAGGGAGTGGATTTTGGAGGTTGGCAGGGTGGGAGTTTGATTGATGGAGTGATCCAATTTGTCTGCTCATCATGGGCTGAAAAAAATGATTACTTTGAGACTGAAAAGTGGTGGTATAGGGCTGTTCAATGATTTGTTCGTATGTATCGTCAATTGGAGGGTGTTGTGTCACTGTATGTTGAATGGGGCTTTGTATGTGGCTGGGTCTTAAATTTGGAGGGTTTATGATTGCTAGGTTTCGAAAATTTCGTGAAACTAATGATAATGGATGGTTATGATGTAGATTTGGCAAATGGGGTGCTGTAGGTAATGCATTTGTGTTATTGTTTGACTCGTCGTACGTGTTGGGGTTTGTTGATAGTTTTGTATTATATTCCCTGATTTGTGCATCTAAGAGGATTTTATTTATTGATAATGAAAATATTCCAAAAAATCCTGCAAATAATATGCGTGCTACGCTGGCTTGTCGGTTTACCTGTGTATGTAATGCGCATGTACTATAGATTCTTTTTAGTAGTCAGAAAAGAAGTCCAATAAAGTTAAACATGGCGTATAAGATTGTCAATCTTTCTAAGATGTAGTATGGCCATCCTAGAAAGGCTAAAACTTCGTTCTTGAGAATTACAAAACTAAAAATATTGATTGGTGGTCGATACTTTTTACCGTTTAGGTAATTGTAATCTTTTATTTCTTTAAAATATCCGCTGTAACCTTGTGTGTAAATATCTGAAAATCCTACTGTTTCTGCAAGTTTTCGTAAGTTTTGATCTATTGATTGTCGTTGTATTGTGTCCTTTTACGTAAGTAGTTCTTGAAATTGCTGTGTACGTATATGGTGTTGTATGTCTGATTTAGAATAGATACCTATCGATTGTAAATCAATATTTGGATTGCGGGCTATAGCTCTAATGCTTTCAGGTGAAAACTTTTTTAATGGTGGCATTAATGTTGGGTATGGTGTCAGTAGATAGTATTTATCTTCGTCGGGATTTTATTGTACAACGTTTTGGCTATTTTCTGATCCACATGGTACTGCTGTATCCCAAAAATATGTTCGTCTTGAGAGTGTATCAACAAAATATACTTTATTTTTGTAGAATATGTGGATTCTTTTGTAACATCTTTTATCTTCAAAAACGTATAAAGGTGATACTTTTTGGAACAAGTGTAATACCATAAGATGATTCCTTCATAATAAAATAAATAAAATTTGATCTATTTCCGGATAACAATTATCCTGCATATGGTATTTTGAGAACTGCTAGTGCTAGTGACTGTAGAATTTGTGTTCTTTCAAGTTCACATAATTGATGTAGTGTTTCTAATTCTGAGAATGACATTTCTTGAAAAATTCTGCTTATTGTGTAATCTAGTTTCATATTCAAATGTATATCATAATGAATTGCGCCAAAATATGTGCGGTTCATAAGTGATAGTTCTTATAACCGTGTACTATCTGCGTCTTGTGGTTTTAATTTTCCACCGATTTGTCCTATGTTTTTCTGAAATTTTACTGAAACATAAGAGTTTCCGTCGGTAAGTGAATGAGATGTGGCCATGAGGTTTATAATTAGATGTCCTGTAATCATGTCTAAACTATGTTCGTATTCGACAAGGATTTCTGAATACTGTGTTTTGTAAATTGGCTTTTTAGATTTACATGCTAGTTCTGTTTCTGGGTATATTTGAAATCGTGTTAGTTTATTATCTCTATTGTGGAGGTTCGTAAATTTATCGTTAATATTTCTATTTTGATCGGGGTTTACTTCTTCAAATAGAATTGATTCAATAAAACATTTTTGGTGAAATTTTATCATTCTAGCGTGTTTTTTTGCTACTTGAAAAACTGTGCAGGTTTCTTCAGGAAACCATACAATGGTTGATTGCGTTCGTGTTGTAGGATCGCAATATCCTTGGTCATTTTTGCAAGGGAGTCGAATGCCTTGGTAAAGAATTGTGTCGTCTTTTAAATCTGCTGTAAGTTGTACTTTTTCAAGTTGTATTTTACAGTCAAAAAACATTATTTCTTGATGTCCTTTATGTTTTGTGTCTGCTTTGCAATTTGAGGGATCAATTATACCTATATGTGGAATCCAGTGTTTATCATGTAGATCGTATGTCAATCTTCCGTGTGTTCCACGAAAAGGGAAACTTGTGTCTAGTCTCACGTGACCTTGGTGTTTTTTTTCAAGTTCTGCTTGATGTGCTAAGTCTGGGAAAACTTGAAAATTTACAAGTTTTCTATTTGTGCCAAGGTTTTGTGTTAAGTTTAATCGTTTAAGTTCGTTTATACAATCTTGAGGGCTAAGGTGTAGTAATCTTTCTATATTACTCTGATAGAAAGATTCGTGATCTAATCGGTTTTTATTTCCGTTTGAGACTTGCGAGCAATGTACTTTCTTTTCGGAAAATGTTGCTATAAATTTGTATCCTGTTAATGTTGTTGATCGGGCTTTTGAGTATAGTGTGGCTACTACATTTGTTGTTTCTATAGCTTGTGGTTCGGATTCACATTGTGTGACTTGGTTTATAGCATATTTGTGTAGCGTTTTTTTTGTTCGTTTTCTTCACAATCATAGTGTGTTACTAATAAATCCTGAGGTCCTGTGCGAGGAGATGGATTTGTATTTTGTTCAAAAATAATTAGAAAAAGTAGGTGTTGAAATGTAAATACTTTTAGAATATACATGTGTATGATAATCCTGAGTATGGGTTATAAAAAATAATATATCCAATTGTGTTTTTGCTATATCTATCGTATTTATATATAACTTCAGTTGTTATAAATGGGGGAGGTAGTAATTGAGCTTTTATTTTTGGTGGGCTCAGGGGAAAGGGGTGTTGAACAATATTATTTAGTCTGATTGTGATTTCAAATTTTAATTGGAGACTATTTTGTTGAAGTATTTGAATGTTGTGTTCTTGAATATCTTTGTGAATATCTTGTCTATATTGTAATCTACTTAGTGCCCAACTGTGGAGTCGGCTACTTTCTTGATAATGTCCAAATAGTGGGGGAGGTGCTACGAAGGTATTCCAATCAATTCGTAGAGGAGTGTTTGTCGATGATTGTTCTTGGTATCTAGCGTCAAGGTTGGTGGGGAAATTAAGAGGGAAGAGTGTTGGTGATATTTGACTTAAAGATGGTGTTGATGGGAGTGAAAGTGTTTCTGGCAGGGATAATAGCGTTGTATCAGAAGAAATATCTATTAGTTCATTTACTATATTTGGTTCGCCTTGGGTATATGAGTGTGCTATTCAATATGGTGGTCGTTCGGTGGTGTCTGGGGGGTTAAAATGGTTTTCTCGGATTTGTTGTGATGTTGGGGTTGAACCTAGATAGTCTGAGGGAATATTTGAGGTGCTATGTTGTGAAAGAAGTGTGGGAGTTTCTGGTAATGTACTGCTTGAAAGTTCTGAGGTAGTTGGTGTTGGTGATTGGGGTATATTAAAACGAACTCAGGGGGTTTGAAAATTTCTATTTCGTCGCGGATGTATAATTTTTTATGTATTTCAGGTGTATTTTGATTTTGGCTAATGCGTATGACTCGATTGAGATCTTGTTGCAAGGTGGGATATAAATTATATGTTGGTTCGCTTAAAGATGCTTGGCAATTAACTGGTTCTAATGGTTCAGATAGGAAGTATATTTCAAATAGGGAATAGAAAATTAAAAAAAGATTGCAAAAAATTATAGAAAGGATTATGAGGGGTTCAAAAGTTTCAATGAAAAAAAATAGCAAAAATTTGAATATTGTAGAAAATTTTGTGAAAAGGTTTGAAAGTTTTTGTCTTAGGTTATCGACTGTTATAGAAAGAATTTTTTATAACTTTTTGGGCGAAATTCAAGTGTGGTCGGATTATTTATTGATTTTTTGACAAGTGGGTTGAGTTTTGTCAAAATTTGTTGAGGGCTATTTTTTCGGTGCTCGGGAGGTCTTCATAGTATTGTTTTCATTTGTTATATAAATGGGGGTATCTTTGGAATATTTGTTCTTTAGGCCAAATGATCATGAATCTTTTTTACTTTAGACTAATTTGCCTTTTTTTGGTTAGAGGGTTTTTGGGGGTCTGGATTGGGAAAATATTATTGATTTTTGCATAATATAATAGGGGAGGGTTGTAATATTGAAGTGGTGTTTATTTTATTTGTCAAGTTTTAGCAAGTTGCTTATTTTTGACCTGGAGGTCTTAAAGTTATAGTTATAGATATGCCTGGAGATTGATATCGGTCGGCTAATGAGTTTGTGTTAGAGATAGTATGGTGACAAATTTGAATGATTTCTATTGGCTGAATTTGAACTAGAATTTATTGAGTTTATTTTCAGCATGTTAATACGGAAATGTGAAAAATGAAAGTGATTAAAAAGAATATTGACGTTAATCAAAATTAAAGTTGTTTTTGGAATTCAACTTTCTTCAACTTTCTTCAATATTTTAGAATGTAGAATGAATGTCTTATAATTTTTTCGTGGTTGACTTCTAAGTCGTGATGATTCTCTATGTTCGGATTTTTGTTGCTGATCCTAAGGTTTTTTCTGTCATTTTTCTATTTTTTTTCTTTATAAGATGTTTTTGGTTGTAGTATGTTTAATATTTGAGGGTTTGCATTTTGCTGTTGGATTGTTTTTTGATTGTTTTGGGTATTAACGGTTTGATTTTTTTCCGTTTGTGGGTTTTTTTGAACGATGTGTAAACCTGTGAAAGAATATCATTGAGTTAATTCGCGGAGTGCGTATTCTATTGGGTAATAAGGTAATAAGTTTCTGCGGTTTTGAACGACTTCTTTTTTATTTGAATCAGTAAGTTTGTTTGTTTTTTCAGTAGGTTTATCAATTATTTGGTAGGGTCCTTTTCGAACTGGTTGTAATTTTTTGGAGATTCCTTTTTGTGTATTAAAATTAGGTATTAAAACAAATGTTCAAATTTTTAAGTCTGTAGCTGGCATGAAGCGTGAATTAATTTGCTTATTTATATTTTGCCTTTGAAACAATTTCTTTGTTACTTTTTGGTATATTTCATTGTGTTTTTATCTCTGGTTAAAATCCATTCGGTATGTGTATCGGAAGCTAATTTAAAAATTTGTGGATGATGAAAGTGGTCTTCATCATGTGTATGTAAGGGTAGATTATAACAAATTGAATCTTTATTTGGTTGGCAATATCCTTGCTGATTTTTATGGGCATTTGCTGTAAACATAATTGGTTTTCGTGGCTTTTGATTGAAAACCATTTCATAAATTGACATTCCTAGAGTTGTTGTGATTTGTGAATTATAGGATAATGGGAATAATTTGACATCTGTTGACCATTCAGTGTATCGTGTATCATTTCCATTAATGATACATCGAAGATATTCTTGTAGTGAACGGTTCATACCTTCGACTAATCCATTTGTCCAAGAAGCATGAGATGTACGTGGTTTATGCTTAATATTATACAGGTGGCATGATGTGATAATTTCATTATTAATGAAGTCTGTTCCATTATCTGTAACTAGTATTTCGGGTAGTCCGAATTTAGCTATCCAATATTCGTAAATCATTGTATATGCGTAATAAGCATTACAATGTGGTACTGGGTTGAGTGCTACGTAGTGTGTAAACGCATCAATAATTGCCATAATATAAGAATTTTCTTCGGAGGATGGTGAAATTGGTCCTTTTGTGTCAAATGAAATTCTATGATTGAAATATAGACTTTGTCCTTTAAAATCTTGTTTTGGTGATATTTGTTTTTGATTTGGATAAGGTTTTTTAAATGACATATTATGCAATTGTTGCATAATACTTTAATCCAAATTGGTGCATTTGGGAAGTAAAAGCTTTGTGTAAAATTTGAATGTCTTCTCTGATCCTGAGTGTCCTTTTGTATGTTGTACGTGTGATATGTTGAATGCTATCAGCATCATACTGAGGGGGAGACAGGGTACTTTAAAATCAAGTGTCTGATATTCTAAGAGGTCTGTGATTTCATTAATGGTTGTTTTATTATATTTTCTAAAGTATCGGAGGAGTGTTTTATTTCGTAATGTTATTGCATCAGCTTTTGCTGGCTTAGTTTTATACTTGTGCCATGATTTGAGTTGTCTGATTACGGGATCAAAAATTTGGTATTTTTGTAATAATTGTAGTGTTATTCTTTCTGTTGGTGGTAGAGAAATGTTTTCGACTTCTAATTTTGATAAGGGGATTGTGGCGAGTCGGTCATGAAGGTCAAAAACTTGATTTATTGTGTAATTTAAATCATTTAGTGGTGGTCCTGATAAATTTATTTTGTCAGTTAAATTTTCTTTTTCTATCAATGGGAAGGGGTCTTTTTTGTGTGGTTGTTGTTTGATTGTCTTTTGTTGGGTATTAATTTTCATCCAATGTGAATAAGGAATTGGTTTAAATGTGGATGTTCCTAATAAATCTACTTCATAGTGAATATTTTGACAATCTAAATAGAGTGGGAAATGTCGTAAATTTTTTTTGTGACTGATCTATATCCGTTTTTACTGCATATTTGCATTCTAATCTTGGTGATGTTTAATTTTTTGCAAGATAGAATTTAATATTCTGTGGTATTTCAACTGTAGTTTTTCGTGTAAGTAGTTCAGGTGTTGTATTTCTACTTAATGTATCTGGTAGTGCAAGATTTTTACCTGCTGTCCAAACTATATGTAAGTTTGGGAATTTCATTAAAATTATTTGAAATCTGTAAACTCTATGGCTTGGATTTGATTTCTGTGTAAAAAGAAATATTATTGGTTTGTGATCTGTAAATAAAACTGTTGGATGTTTTGTTCCAAGTATCAGAAATTCATATTCTGTAAGTGTGTATATTATAGCTGTGCATTCTCTCATGAGAATAGAGAGTCGTAGTTCAGCTTGTGTAAATAAGCGAGAGTTTGCTGATATAAGATTCATTTTATTTGTTCCTTTGTGTGATTATAGTAATGCTGCGCCGATTCCAAAATTTGAAGCATCGCACATTGCGTAAAATGGTTGATTTGGATCTGGGATTGTATTTTGATATTTGTTCTGTTAACAATTTTTTAATTTCTTCGAATCTTGTTTGATGTTCGTTCAAAGTTGATGTTCGTTGAAGTATTCAAAGTTATTTTGTAATTGAATTTTGTATACATATTTACTTAGGAAGTTTAACATTCCATGAAATTCTTGGATTTTCTTTTTATTTGTGGGTGGTTGATGTTTCTGAATTGCATGTATTCGTGATTTTAATGGAGTTATAGTGTTTTTTTCAATAATGTGGCTAGGAAAATTTACGCGTGTTAGGAAAAAATAAAAACTGAAAAAGCTGCTGGTCCTATGGAGATTCCATAGAATAATCTGTTAAATTCGTAATGTTGATTTCCAATAACGAATTGTGTTAACCGTCGTGATTGTTCATCTAGTGGCATTTGATTGTATGCACTATTCATATCTGCGGTTGTGAAATATTTACCATTTATTTTTGTTAGAATTACTTGAATAGGTTCTATGGGCCAATTGCATTTAAATTCGTCAATTAGTGAATTGAGATATCAAGCATCTAGAACGATTTTTAGTGATTCTCCTTTAGCTAGGATGATAACTGGATTGATAAAGGTAATACCTTTTGGTTGTTCTTCTTTCTTTACTGGTGATATAATTTCATATTGTTCTAAAATGTCAAGTAGTCTGTTTACTTTATCTTGTAAGTGTATTGGTACTTTACTTGCTCTTTGCTTTCTGAAAACTGCGTCAGGTTTTAAAGGTAAATATAGTGGTGAACTAATTTTTCCAACATCGAATTTTGATGTTGCATAAACTGTTGGATATTTTAATAATAGTTCGGCAAATTTGTCGGATTCGTTTTGTGTTATTTGAGAATGTTGAAAATTAAACATTGTTAGAAATTTTTGTTGTTCTTCCGTATAATGTGATATTTTAATTGTTGGTTTAAAATATGGTGTTTTTGTGAAATAGTCGGTGTTTCTTTTTTTGTTGCTTATTATATTGTTTATTGATAATTCTTCATCAAGAATTGTGGGTTGGCATAAATCTAATAATTGTAATATATTATTGACTCGATATGCTACTTCGTTTGTGGGTAAAGTTGTGGCATTGGTTTCACAGTATCCCAAGAGTCCTAAGGGTAGTGTTATCTGGTATGGTGAATTGCTACACACGTGTAATGAAATAATTTTTGAGTTTGAATGTTTCATGTATTTTATGGATGAAATTGTGATTCGAAAAAGTTTATGGATGGGTTTAAATTCAAGATCTGACATAACGAGATGTTGTTTGTTTTGGTCTTTATCGTACTGGTGAACTTGTTTGATTGAAAAGTTATATACATTTCCTGATAGTGATTTCAGTTATTTTGGTTCCTGGTTGTATATAGGATAAATTTTGGACAAAATTGTTGGTTGTTTGTTTAATCTTTGAAAGAATATTAAGGATGTATTTTTCATTCTTGTGTACTTATCTTTTATATGGAATTTGCTATTTAAAATGTTAATTGTGGGAATTTGCTTGGTTATAAATGGTATGCCAATGATATTGTGTTTTATATCTGTAATGTGGAATATTTGTTTAAATGGTTTGTTTAATATTTTGTTTTGTTCCATTGTTCTAGTGGGAACAAGGAAAAGTTGGATTTTTCCATAATTTATTAATGTTGAGCCTTGTGCTGTTGCTAATTTGCTGGCTGTTTTTATAGGTGTTAAGATTGGGTGTAGCGTTTCGATTTCATTCCAAGTAGTGATGTTAATAATATTCGATTCTGCTCCTGAGTCAATTAAAAAATCTATTTCAAGATCTGGTTGTTGAAATTCTTTACTTTTTGGGCTTTCTAAGAGAAATAGAATTGTCCAAACTTTTTTTCTTGGCTGTTCTTTTTGTATATCTTGGTAAATGTGGTTTGTACTTGAGCGTTGTATTTCGTCAATGATTACTGTGTTGATTTCATTTACGTTCTGTTCAACTGGTACATTGTTACTTATAGGTCTAGTTTAGTAGTCTTGAAGAAGTTCCAATTGATTTTCGTAAATGTGTGAAGTGAAGGGTTGTTCGAATACAATGGGTTCATAGTCGTTTTTGACTGTGATCATAATAACTGAGATGGTATTATTTGTATCACTTTCGCTGTCTGTCGATTCACAATTAATGTGATTTAATTGTAATTCGTTACTTTCTGTATTGTCGATACCAGGGGATCTGAAGTTGTTTCTTCAGTTGCTTGTACCTGATTAAGTTGTCGTTGATGTTTCGGTGTGTTACTTCTATATTGGTGTTGGGAATCGGGGGGTTGAGAATAATTTAGTTGTTGATTGTTATAATTAGGATTCCTATTTTGTGAATTGTTCCGTGATCTATTATAGTATTTGTTATTGGTTCGTTGATAACTAGATCTGTTGTATGAATAGTTTCTTGATCTACGGTTTTGGTAACGTCGATTTCTATTGTTTGAATAACTTTTATTCCTATTATTTGCTATTTCTATTGTATGATGAATTTCGTGATCTAACGTTTGAGTAGTGTCTATTCCTAGAATTTGAATGGGAATTGGTATTAGATGAAAATTACCTTCTGTTTGAATTTGAACGTGAATAGTTGTTTCTATACTGATTATTTTGACTATTTGATCGACTATATCTACTTTGTGAGAAATTTCGCAAATTTCTTTGTTCTGGTGATCTACCTCTATAACTAGAGTTATAAGGTGATTGATTTCTCGAATAATTTGAATTATTTGGGATTGGTTTACCAGAGCTGTTATTACCATGTATATTTTTGTTTGATAAATTTTGATCTTTTTTGATGTATTGATGGAATGATTTATTTGGTTCTTTGTACTTTTGTGGTTTGTTTTGGTTATCTTTTTGTTTTTGTCTACATTCGGCAATGCTGTGTCCGTATCTTCGTCAATAATTACACCATTTTTTGAAAGATGATTTACCTTTGAAGTTGGGTTTTTTCTCATATATGTTTAAAATTTCAGTAGTTTTTTCAGTTAGATCTACATCTGAATCTTGTATGTTGCTTATGTGTGTAGTATTTGTTTCGATTCTATTAACGTATTGTAGTTTGAGATTCTCTGTTTCTTCAAGTTTCAGTGTGATTTCTGCTTGTTCTAGTTTATCAACTAGTTTTCTAAAATTTAAATCTGGTTCTTGAATTGATGAGGGATGTGATGCTCTCTTTTTAGTAGCTAATTTTCTTAATTGAGGTGTTAGAGTCATCATTTAAATTTCTGTCATTTTCGTGTTTTTATAATCATGAGTGTTAAGTGAATATGCTTTTCGAACTAGTGTTTCGATTCTAACTGCCAATTGTTAATTGTTTCGTTTGGTAGTCTGCGAATTTCATTACATAAAACTCTCTGTTGTTGTTTATTTCTTTCAGAATCAAACATTTTTGAAAATTTTTGTGTAAATCTTTTCCAATCTGTTTTTATGTCTATTGGTAAAACTGAAAACCATTTCTGGGCTGCGCCATATGTATCCAATTTTGATGGAGTGATGTATTAATTGGTTCAGGTCCTATAGTTAATATTAAATTTGCTGTGATTGCATTTAAATAGTCTTCTACAGAATATTCAGGGTCTTTGTCTGTAAATACCGTCAATGATTTATTTGATGTTATTGATGATCAATCCATGAGGTATGGATTCATAGTCATCTGTAGTGATTCTGCGGCATTTGGCATTTGTGAAAAGTTTGTCAGTTGATTTTTTGTTATTTCATGTTGTTGTAAATCTTATGGTAGTGGTATTTCATTTTGCATTTGCGTTGATTGGTAATAATCTGTATTTGTTGGGTTTTGTGAGTAAAAATTATTATTTTGAGATGCGTGATTAGTTTTAGGTTGTCGCATATGTTGTTCTCGTGTATATGGTTCAAAAATATCTGATTGGTTTATGTGATAAGAGTGGAGTCTTTGGTTTTGAAAATTTTGTTGTTGGTTTTGGTCGTAAAAATTGTCATCATCTGATGAAAGATAATTTGGTATATATTAAGGTAGTTTTTGTTTATTTTGGTATGGCTGCTTACTGTTTTTATTCTGTTGAAAAAATGGGTAATTTCCACTTGGGTCTTTTGGAATTCGTGGGTTATCATTAAAATTTACTAAGTTTGACGTTGGTTGTTGGAATTTTTGTCGTTGTGAAAATAAATGATTTTGCGGGTTTGTTTGAGAAGGTTTAGATGTTTGTGATTTATTTACGTAGTTATAATTGTGTTCTGCAAAATTACTTCTTGTGAATGATCTTTGTTTTTGTGTTGGTTTTGTCATTGGTCTAAATGTTTGGTAATCCATATGTGAATATTTTGGAGCAACCGAGGGTTTAACCGTAGATTGCAATGTTACTTGTGGTAATATTGAAGTTTTAGGTTTTGGCGTTGTAAGGTTTGGATGTATTGGTGAAATACTTTGCTGTGTAGTTGTTACAATTGTTCCAACTATTTCTTCATTTACAGAATGTGATGGTGTTTGAATATCCTGTTGTGTAAGATTTCTAGTTCCAGTCAAATTTTCCTGTTGGACAAGAGTTGAATTTAAGCTATTATTTTGTCTTCTATCGGGTAAAAATGAATTATAGTTTAAAGGTGTTGCATCTTTTCTAAGTGGAAATACGTTTACAGAGTCTTTATGAATAGAAATTGTACTGATTGCTTGACTTGAGATGTCTATTGGAATGTTCAGGAATAATGGATGAGACCAATCAGGGTCCCAAATATAATCTGATTGTTCGGCAATGACAGTGTCATCATTTGTACTTTGAGGTCTAAAATTTTTTCTTGCTTGTGCAATTAACTCAATACGTCTTTTTTGATAACATGTTTGCCAAGAAATTTACCTGCTGTACTGAGTTCTATGGTGCAAATTCCATATTGTTGTGTTAAGTTACATATTCCTTTTTTATAATGATCGACAATTTGTCTTTTGATTTTTACTTCTGGGAACTCTGCTTTACATGGGCTAATTCCTTGTTCGAATAAATTTGCGATTAGGTTATGGCAAAATTGTATTTCTCCTCTATCTTCAGTGAGTGAATTGATGAGAAATGGGAAAACAGAGTTTTCGTCTGGACTTTCGTAACTTGGGCTTTGGCTCATTTTTTCGTTTTATGACTGTCAGTGCGTAATGTTCAATGTGTCTGATTGGTTGGTTCCAACTGTATAAACGTACTGGTTTATTTTTGTATATCTTTTTTATTCTTCTTTTTCCTTGTTTTGATGAATGTGGTGTGGCTTCTGAATCGGAAAAATATAATTGGTCGTGAACTGGGTAGTTTTTATTTACTGTTTCTTTTAGTTTGCAAAGTGCATCTAAATTGCTGAGTTCTGATTCAGAGACTGCGTTTCTACGCTTTGAAAATCTCTTTCGTGTGATTTGTCTTTGATTACTTTAAATTTTTCTTTTTATTGTTTGTTGTTTTGTTCTAATATATCCGATTGTTTGTTTGTGCGGTGTAATTAAAAGATCGTATGCTTCGTTATTTGTTTCACAACTGTGTAGTACGATTGTTTGTTTATTTCCTAAATTGTTCAGTGACATAAGGTTTAGGATGAAGGGTGCAAGGTTGTTGTTAGTGAATTTAATATCCTAGACTGTTGGTCCTTACGATTTTTTGGTTAGCCTAACTTGGGTCTTTTATTCAGGGTTGAAGAGAAAATTATATATCGATTCCGAAGAATGATTGTTATTTTCTCGTGGCTATTCTAAGTTAAGGTGTTAACTTACTTAATCTTACTTAGGGGTAGTGATTGTGTTCAAGGGTTGGAGAATAGTAAATGGATCCACAAGGTTCAGGTATAATTAGATCACAGGTAGTTCGTTAGGTACTGTTTTAATACTTACTAAGATTTCAGATTTAGCCTGGGTCAGGTAAAAGGGGGGATTAAGTAAAGGATGAATAACCGAAGTTCTTCACTGCTTAGCCTAATTTGAATGGTTAGAGTGATTGAAAAATTTCTATTCGTCCTGACTGTTTGAAAGGTTTGGGTAGTGAATCGACGTTTGAGGTCGTAAGACACTTTATTTATTGGGTTGGGTAGAACAAAACAGGATAGGCCTTGATGATCAGGATATAAATTTTTATGGTACAAAATGGATTGAATTTAATTATTTAATGGAGATCCAAGGAAAGCCTTGATGATCTAATTTAAGATTGAACAAGTTGAAGTTAAATAGGGGTAAAAATTTGGATAAGCCTTTAAAGATCATTTAAATTTAATTGATAGAAAGGTTTAGTGTTATATGATGTTAGTGGTTAAATGATTGCTGTTATGTTTAGGTGATGAAGCTGGGGATACCAGGATGATTTATAAATACTAATAATTTATGATCATGTTATTAATTTTTATTTTTTATTTTCAATAAATATATTTTTCAGATATCTTTTTGAATTTTACTGCAGTTTTGAAGGAAACAATTTGAGGTATTTTTATAAATCGTTATTGTACAATAGTAAATTTAGTTTAGCGCCTGACATAATCATTGAAGATTTTTCCTCAAGGTTTCTATGTTTGCAAATGAAAATCTAAATTCATTGCTAGTAAAACTCTAAATATAAAAGTTTGTGTTGGCTTTTGCCGTACGACCATGAAACTTAATGGTAAGTTTCTTTGTAGTCGTAGATCGTCTCTCGTCCGAGGTCTTCTTCCAATACCGGGTAGTTCTCGTATTGTACGGAATAGCGGCTCTGATCTATTGAGTCGTAGAGATATTTCAATTAAGTTATTGACATATAACATTTTGAAAATGTTTTTGTCTATTTCTAATGTATCTGTTAGTTCAAAGCTAATTTGTTTTTTAAGGTCTTGTTCGAGACTTATGGTCGCACCAGATGAGTTAGGTTCGAGGTGTAACTCATAGAGTAATGTTTTGGCCGGATACGCTATCTAATTTTTGGCCGGATAGATTCGTGCAACTTCTTAGTCTAATACCGATCCTAGTCTTACTCTTATATCTACTAGTCTCAGGGTGTTTAATTAGTCTCTGCTAGGCTCAATAGATCTAGAGTATACTGGCTTATTGCGATTGCTAAAGGTCTCTTGGAGAGGTAACTAATTTCTAAGTTAAATTCAAATCTCTCTGGTGCTGAAATTACAAGTAATTTCAGCACTTACAAATAAGTGGGTTGTTAGTTAGATGGATCATGATTGGTTAATATTAAATATTTTATAGAGATAAAATATCTAATTTATAACCAATAATAAATATAGTTTATATCTGGTTCCAAATTACAACTGCAAAACAATTTTTTTTCTGTCTTCGGGCGCCCGAAAACATGCAACTGTAGCCTAATGGCGTCCTCCCAATCTATGAAAAATCTATTATTGTATACGAGTACATAAAAATCTTGTGATTATAATGGTAACATTTGGTTGGAAACAATTTACAATGATTATTATTATACTAATACTGCTGCGTCATCGTTCAACACTTTAGCCGACCTAAAGGCGTTGATATCGATGAAAAAAACATAAAACACCATCGAGTGGAATAGTACGGAGTGGATTAAATACTAACAGAAACTGAGTAGATTTCGAAAAATACTGTTTAACGGGAAAAACACATGGGCTGATAGACTATTTATAAATAGGTGAATTATTGCGTGCATAAGCAGTTCCCATAAATTGTGTGGACTTTGAAATGGTTCTTTCAGCATGAAAAACATTCAATAACTTCTGGTTGAACATCTATCGAAGTCTTAGATATGAAAATTTTGATAAAATTAAGAAAACGCAATAAAATTGTGATAAAGGTTTTTAAAACGCTGTCTACAATTCTAAATTGGGTGGACTGGGATAGGTTTTCGAACTCATTGAAGAGCTTCAACTGGATTCTGCCAGACCAACACCAATCACAGGGGGTGTTCTTGAAAAAATTTGATATGTAGATATAGATTAGGCACTATTTCAAACAGCCAATATTGTGAAGCAGGGGCGGAACTAGAAAATTTTCGGGGAAGGGAATATTTTCTAAAGTTTTGTCGTTCTTTTTTTCAAAATTAGAAACCAAAAAGACTCGCCGAGCTCTCCAAAAACACAAAAATACTCTATTTCTGTAGCGGATTTAGGGTGGGCGGACGCCCCCTTCTCAGGGATTCGACCCCCTGCCGACATAAAGGGTCCCCTCTTTGTACTATCTGATATTTGACTGACTGACATTGAAGTTTTTCTAAAGGTGCTTTTGGCGCCAATCTATACTAATTTTGAGGAGGGAACGCGCGCCGAAAAAAAAACGCAAAGTTTCGGTCGAAGTATTCTAAAAACTGCCTAAAAACCCTTATTTGGCCTTTTTTTTAAAAAAATTTGGTCATTTTAGGGTCTTTATAGTAATTTGGGCAAGCTCTGAAAATCAATTTGTTCGACCTAAAAAAAGTCGACAAAATTTTCAAAAATTTTTTGAAAATCCGCTTCACCCTCGAGAAACTCCTAGATCCGCGCCTGCCCTATTTTCAAAAAAAAAATCTGCGCCGGATGCAAATACTTAAACAAATTTGCTTCTATGCCAGGGCAAAATCCTGAAAAGTTTGACTGTCTTACAAGGTCGATGGTGTAGTGTTCATTTCAAAAATGGATAAATTTTTTGAAAAACGAAAAGTTTTTATTTGGAGATTTTTTTATCACCCCACACGCTGCGTAAAAGCTTACGTGATTTACTTTGCATAAAGAACGAAACTGCTCGTATCAAGCCAAAGCCTTGAAGGTTCCGACAGCCTTTTAGGATCTATGGAGCAGTAATAACGTGAAAAAAATCAATTGTAATCAGGCAAAACGATTTTTTTTAATTGAAATTTTTTGTGGAAAACATCTTACCACGCGCCATATAAAGTACAAAGTGAAAGATTTCTTTCCTAATATCAAATCAATTATGGCAAATAAGCTTCCTTCAACCAATTTGGAACAATTTTCAAGTCTGATTAAGTGTCCGCTAATACGTTAATAGCGCGAAATATCGCGTATTAATTGTCTCAAATTGGCCAAAATGGCAATATTTAAACACCCCATAACTGTACAATAAATGATCACTGGTAAAAAAAAATTAATTTTGAGCTCAGGACAAAAATACCATTCGGATGATAAAAAAAAGTCTGTCAAAAGTGGCTAGCTAAAAAATCGAAATTTGTCTGAAGAAAAATACCACCTCGAGCACAAATATTCCGTCACTTTATTCGAGAAGAATCCTATATACACCAAATAGCGTGCATCAATTCAACTTCGGAACGATTTCTAGAATGGATTTAATATTCACTTTTAACTTAAAAGCACGAAATATATCGCGCGTTATTTTTCCACAATGGGCCGAATTGGCAATTTTTGAACGCCATAACTTTATGAGATATGATCACAAGTGGAAATATTATTTTAAATTTGAACAAACGATAAAAAGACTTTTTTGAATAGTAGAAAGAAAATCTCGTAAAAAATTGCTAGTTAAAACATTACGAGGCCAAACTGTGCATTCTGTGCATTGTAAATGGATTCCGCAACAGGCCAAAATCAGATTTGTTGCGGAAACCGCAACATTTCTATTTTTCTTTGATGTTCTTTGCTGTTTTGGATTCCACAAACAATTACCTAAAATACTATGACGCTCAAAATTGCTCCAAAACTAGGCGAATTTGCGGAATCCACAACCGTATCTGCGGAATCCAGAACAGTTTGTGGAATCCACAAACGAATAATAAGACATGTGTTTAGTTACATTGAGCTGTTGCGGAATCCGCAACTGTAAGCGGAACCCACAAATTGTAAGTGCAGTCCGCAAATTGTAAGTGGGATCTGCATTTGTTTGCGGATTCCACTTATCTTTGCGAATTCCACTTACATTTTGCGGATTCCGTTTACATTTTGCGGAATCCACTTACAGTCCACTTTTCTCTAACTTTTTTTGGAAAATCGGAACAATGTTTGGGTCAAAATCCCGATTATGGGCCTGAGGCGCCTTTCGAAAAACTTAAGTGACTGACGGCCAGAAATGGATGTCCTAAATTAGTACTAAAGTGATCTTTTTGGTTGGTGGCGAGGGGTCGATTGCTTGAGGGGGTGATTTCTTGACCAGTGCAGAATTTTTTTTCTCAAAATTGCCCTAGAAAAAAATGATAGCAAGTTTTTTGAGCTAAGGTTGTTTATTTTTTTTTCATTTGCACACCATATTAAGCTGTTAAAATCTATTTAATCTCATTAAATTTAACATGCATAAAATAAAACTCATATACGGTATGGTATAATCAAAAGATAATAGTTGAAAGAGCTTCTACGGTTTAAAAGCACACGGTCACAGAAAATTGTAAAACTATACAAAACATAAGTCTATAGAGTTTGCATACTACATCGCTTAAAGTTTGAGGCAAACGAGCCGAAAAAACTGAGCAGCCGAAATGACATCAAAGCAGAAAAGTGAAACAACGGGTGACGTGGACGGTTTCAAGTTCCGACCGGGTCGAGGTCAAGTGGAGCGTCCCGAAGACATGTTCCACCGGGAGATAGAAGATACTGTGGGGGCGTTGGCGGGGACTTCAAAGAGCAGCGGAAGTGGAGCGGCAAAAGGAGCCGGCGCTAAAAAGACTTCAGTGGAAGAAAGACGAGACAGACGGTAAAACAATTTTATTGCAGTTGTAACCAAAAAATGCAAATTGGCAAATTCGGTACCTTTATATCGAAAGGCTTATATCTCTGAACAAAAACCACGCGTCTACCTATAATGATAACGCATAATTTTTATGCAGCTGAAAATTTTTAAACTTACGTGGGGGTAGAAAAAAGCCGAAAATTGTAATTGTTCTATTTTTTTTTTTCTATAAACTCGAAGGTTAAATATTTAAGGTCAACTAAGCTATGGCTATCTTACAAGAGCTCACCTTGTAAATTGCAGTGCGTCTGCGATTTGAACCCGCAATCATATGATTGCTGAGCACCATCACTACCGTTGCGCCACAACGCCTTTGTTTTGTGTTGCATTGTAGGTTCAGTGCGATGAAGAAGAGTGGGGACTACATGAACATCTTCGTGTGTTTCCAGTGCAGGGACTCCCTCTTCGGCAAGAGATTCGTCAAGATAGAGCGGAAGCCGTGGTGTGTCACGTGCTACAATAAAAACTTCACCACCATGTACGTATAGATTGCAGAAAAAACTCATTGTTAGTTTCTGAGAAGGAGGAGACTTAGCTATGTCTCCGTTTCTCAATCGACAGGTCGGATGTTCCAAGCCGACCATGATCCGTGTTCGTTGCCTGTAGCTCTGAAATGTTGTCAAAAACTAGTCTCTCATTCTTCCCTCTTGCGGTCTCATTTTTTAAACAAACATAAAATTTTGAAGTTGAGAATAGAATGGTTTGATATAGGTTTTTTTTTACTGCTGTTTTGCAAGTTTGGGCGCTTTTAGCAATTTTTTAACTAGAAAATGAATTTTCTCTTCTCTGAGAAGAAGAAGGAAGATAGCTTGGCTCCAGTTGAAGCAGTGTCATGAATAGTGGGTCTTCAGCCCCACCGAATTTTGATTGATAAGATGAGTATAACTACTAGACTATCGCTGGGGGGGGGGGGGGGGGGGGGCTCTCTCTTTCTCGCTCCATCTTCGGCACACTAATGCTGTAGTGTTCAAGTGCATATTTTTGTTGCAGCTGCACTCTGTGTACGGGTCAGATCAACGTGGACTCTGAGGACATTCTGTACGGGAACTCACACTGGCACCTGTCCTGTTTCAAGTGCTCCTCATGCGAGGTGTCCCTCTTCCAGAAGACATTCGGGGCCACCCAGGACAACATCCTTTTCTGCTCCGACTGCTACTTCCGCATGCACAAGAAGTGGTGTGTACACTGCGACAAGCCATTCAAAGGGGGTACGTAATGGCCACTGCAGTTAGCTATAGTTATTACTACGTATAATGATAATATATTATTTCCAAGCTATATAAACTAATAACTGAAAACGCTTAATTGGCGCTTTACAATTGAGCTTTAAAACATTCAGAAAATTAGTTTGCGAAAGTATGATCTCACAATCCTCGTAAATTTTCTTAAATTCCATATTTAAGCTCTTCTTTGTCCACCCCAACATGCCAATAATTGTACAAATAAGGCATCATTTTTACAATGTAATCATTAATTTTAGGAAGTTGTATATGAAAACAAAAGTGTTTTTGTAATTTTTTGAAGCTGCCATTTGCCAATTATCATGGCAATTGGAGTACATGAAAAAAAAACACTGAAGACCCCATTTTTGTTGGTTGAAATTTGGTTCTGAATCACTGAATTCTGTTGTTTTTTTTCTGTAGGACAGAAGATGGTGACATTTCGGGAGGAGTTGTACCACAAGGAGTGTTTTGCCTGCAGCTCCTGCCACACCCTCCTCCAGGTGGACCAGTTCAGGTGTCACGGGGACGACAGATACTGCGGGCCATGCTTCGCCAAGGTCAGCTCGGTTCATCTTCAGTTCGAATTAGATGAAGAAGATTCAATGCTCATTTCCTATTTAGGATTAATCAAATATATGGGAAGATCCACCAGTGCGATAGTCTCACTGCAAATTTAGTCCGAAGTCTCCTTGTCATTGAGTTAAACGTTCGTCGTTTGAGTTTGGATTGAAACTATAAGACAGGTGGAAATTCCCTCAAGTTTGTTGCTTTTGTCCCTCAAAACTCAAAACCTTTCCCAATTTTCCAAAACTGCTAATTTGGCACATTTGCCCGCGAAGATTTAACAGAGCTCGGACAATCAACTGGTTTCCCATCAGTTTTTTGCTTGATTGAAAAGAACCGAGCAGTAATTAGAATGCCTCGATAAAATTGATCATGAGTTTCTGCGTTAAGCCGTTCGAAATTATTATCATGTTTTCAAAAAAACCTTTCAGTGAGACATCTTTTGCACGCGTTATGTTGCGAGCATCTCAACAAAAAATGCTCTAGTCCCAAACCTTTCCGTGTTGTGTTCCTACATTTTCGATTTTTGGGATCCGTAAAATAATATGGGATTTTGCTTTGTTCAGTTTATCAATTTTATTCAAAAAGTTTTGAAATTGGTTGGAGCTACCAATTAATGATCTAATTCTTTTTCATAAGTCTTCGTGTATAGTTTTTTGCCTTGATTGTAATCGGCTCAATTTCGATTATTCAGCGCTTTCTTTGAAATAGTGTGAAATATTTTCTTCTATCCTATCTTGTTTCAAACTTTATTGAAATAAAACTTTGATTTTGGACTATATAAGTAATTTCATGTTTGTTTTTTAAATTTGTCTCGCCATGAACTGATCAACGTCTAAACCAGACGCGTATCTAGGATTTTCTCGAGGGGGGGTCGGATTTTCAAAAATAAAAATTCAGAAAAAGTTTGTCGACCTTTTTTTTAGGTCGACCAAATTGATCTTCTGAGTTCTCCCCAAACACTATAAAGATCGTAATTTGACCAAATTTTCTGCGCCGCAGGCAAGTTTTAAAGAAGGCCAAAAAAGGCGTTTAGACAGTTTTTGGAAAATTTCGACCAAAAAATTGCGTTTTTTCGGCGCGCTCCCCCCTCAAAATTAGTATACATTGGCGCCAAAGGCGCCTTTAGACAAAATTTAAGGTCAGTCAGCCAAAAAGAGATGTCTCAAAATAGTACAAAAGGGGACCCTTTGGGTCGGCAGGGGGTCGAATCCCTGAGGGGGGCGTCCGGCCTGTGGAGGTATACACATTGAAGGTATGTGTATGTCTAAGTTATCGTAAAGAGAGCTTAAAAAGAACAACTTAATTTCTCTAACAACACTAGCGCCAATGGCAACACGCATAGTCAGCAACTCTATACGCAGCAAAACTAGGTATAATCAGTTTATAAAACAGTTTAATTAGAGAGCAATAAAAGAGTAGTAAATCAACTTCTAAATATATGGAAAATTAACCGCCTGTTGAGATCTGATCTCGTAATATGACATCGCGCGATATCGCGTGACATCGTGCGATATCTAATCATGTTCTTATTTTGAACCAAAAAGTGGGAAATGACTTCTCTATAAAGTGAGAGGTAATTTCTCCGAAACTTAACACTTGATACCATACCAATATAATACATAATGCGTAATAATCATATGTTAATTAATAAATTTCGCCACACGCCAAACCGCCCCCCCCTAAATCCGTTACTGCCCGGGTTGACCAAAAATGCTTATCATACAATTCTCATAAATGTGAAATTTCTTTTCATGCAATTCCATACGTACAGAAAATTGTATAAAAACTCTATGATATACATTTTCCCATAAATGGAAACTGTATGATAGGGATTATCTGCATAAACCAAAAAGTTGGTTTTTGTTGCTACATTTATTTTCTGACAAATTTTCGGCTGTGTTTGCAACCGAGCACAAGTGACAAAGACCGTGGTTACTCAAAGCAACAAAGGTTGGACGGTCTTGCATTTACAATGCATGAAAAACGACCTGAATTGTCTTCGAGCTGTCTTTCACAAATTATTTAACAAACTTTTAATTTTTGGCGAATTTTTTCAATGATGATTATTTTAAATTTTTAAATTTTCAAATTATCAGACATTGATCAAGGCATACAAAAACACGCCATACAAAAGAAATAGGAATTTTCAGTGTTTTTGAAAAAAAAAATTTGAGTGAAAAGAAAAAAAGCCATTTTTATCGTATCTAGGACTACGTTATGCACACAAAAAAAATTAATTTTGCCTGCAAAAATTTTTATCGGAAAATGTTTGTTTGCGTACAAAATTAGATTTGCGGTTGAAAAAAAAACAAAAAAAAATTTTTGGGGAAAGTTTTCAAAATTACTTCTGAAATTTTTTTTGTCGTATTTGGAAATTGTATGGTAAGCATTTTTTTCAAAAAAAAATTTCAAATCAGTTTTTTTTGTCACCACTCTGTTCAACTGCTCTCAAAAAGCCGCAGAAATGGTTGAATTTTTTTTCTTTTGTTTTTTGAAAATGTATGAAAATTGTATGGTAAGCATTTTCTCCTTACACTTGATGTATGGAATTGTATGATAATGATTTTTGCTGTATGGAATTGTATGATAAGCTTTTTCGGTGTATGGAGGTCAACCCGGGTGGTCTAAACCTTGATTTTTCTCGCGCGTTCTTGGAATATATATAATCTTTTCTCTAGTTTCAAAAAGGCTGTAAGCTTCTCAGACTAAGTGTATGAAATTGTATGATTAGCATTTTCGGTTTATGGAGGTCATCCCGGGATGAGAGTCTTTTCGAAGTGTGTACAACTGTAGACTGACTGACTTAATACATCAAATTGAAAAATTGAATTCAAACCATTTTCCAGACCGCTATTAGATAACTGTTCCAACTGTGACGCTAAGCTGGAGAAAGGTAATTAGGTCGCAGCATTAAAGCAATAGTTTCTTTCATTCTTTCAGGCGAGCATTTTAATAAGGCGACAAACCTTGAAGCGCATTATGCCTCTCGTGTCGCGTGTTGACGTATTGTAGGGAAGCATTTCAAGCGCTCGCTATTTGCCATTGGCGCGTTTGAGTTTGGCGTTTCAATTTTTTCATTGTTTTGTGGTCTGGTAACAAAAGTATCAGAAAAACTTCGGCATGGTAAAGAGCATATCCTCTTTGAACTTATCGAACAAAGTCTGAAAACAAAACGATTAGCAATTTGTCTGATTAGGATTTTTCATATAACTCTATTTTTTTAAAACTTTTGTTCGTGATCCATATTCATATAACAAACAAGACTGCTCGTATCAGGGCGAAGCTTTGAATGTTCCGACTGCCTTTTAAGGTCTAGGGAGCAGTAATAACATGAACAAATTAAATGTAATAAAAAAGATTTTTTTTTATGAATTTCAGGTTTTTTTTTGAAATCATCCCCCCCACACGCCATATAAAGCACAAAGTGATAGATTTCGCTCCTAGTAACAAATCAGTTCTGGCAAATAAACTTCCTTCAACCAATTTGGAACGGTTTCTACGACGGATTAAAATGTCGCGCGATAATTTCCAAAATTGGCCACAACGTCAATTTTTAAACCCCTTTAACATTACGAAAAATCATCACCGTTGAAAAATCTTTTTAAATTTAAGTTCAGGACAACAAAATTTTTTGAATGATATCAAAAAATTCCGTCAATATTGGCTAGTTAAAAAGTCGAATTTTGTCTGAAGAAAGAAACCACCCCGAGCACAAACATTCCGTTTTTTTTCGTTACGAAAGCCCGAACGATAATCAAAAAACCAGCTGATTTGAACAAATTGTAAGAAAATAAGACTGCTCGTATATCAGCGCAAAGCCCTGAATGTTTCTGAAAGCCATTTGAATTTTTTTTTGTTTGAGTGATTGACAACATAATAGAGAAAAAAAGAAAAACTTTTTTCTTTTTTCACTTTATCCCCCCCACACGGTATGTAAATTACTACGGGTTTTTTTAGCGCCTCGTATTGTGATAATACGATTAAATGTCTGGCCTCAAAAAAATTTTGAAGGCATTAGTTTGCTTCTTACGCGTGTTATAAGAACGCAATTTATCGCATTTTAATTAGCCCAAATTAGTCAAATTTGCATTTTAAAACGCCCGTAATTATACGCTTGTTAACAAGTCGGAAAATGACTGAATAAAATACCACACCGAGCATAAATATTCCGAACTTTCTTCAAAAGTCGGAACAATTAACCATTTTTTTCAAAATTTCAAAGTGGTCATTGAAAACTTTTTGGTTGGCAAAAATTACTAAAGTTTTAAAAAATTTATCACATAAATTTCAGTCTGCCTCTTTACGGTGCGAAATAATTATTGTAAACACAACACTGCTGGCATTGGCTGGAACTCTGGAGGTTTTCGGTTGCCTACGAAGCAATTTTTAGTTCAAATAAAAAAACTAATTTCATTGAGGCTAAACTCGATCAAAACTGCTTTAAAAATTAGTTTTAATTTAAAGAAGTCTGTCGCCCGTTTATACCTCAAACTATGGCCAATTGACATTTTTCAAACCCCATAGATACACAACAAATCATTGAAATCATTGCATAATAAACAGTTTTTTAACTACGGTAATGGTACAAAATCTTTCTAATGGTACTAAATATTTTGTGAAAACGTGGTTGTGTTAAATCAAACTTTGTCTGTCGGGCAACTAGCGCGACGCGTTATTTCTATCGAGGCCTTATTGTTTCGACTTTCGTAACGAAAGTAACGGAATATTTGTGCTCGGGCTGGGGTTTTTTTTCTTCAGACAAGTTTCGACTTTTTAACTAGCCATTTTTGACGGATATTTTTTTATCATTCAAAAGATATAGTAGTCCTGAGCTTAAATTTGAATTTTTTTCGATCATTTTTCGTTAAGTTATGGGGGTTCAAAGATTGCCATTTTGGCCAATTTGGGACAATTAACGCGTAAGCAGATATTTAATCCGTCGTAGAAATTGTTCCAAATTGGTTGAAGGAAGTTTCTTTGCTATAAATGATTTTTTTTAATAGGAGCGACTTTGTACTTTAAATGGCGCGTGGGGGATGAAAATTCTCAAATTCTAAAAGATTTTTTCCTTTCATATTATACATTTTTGTTCTATGTTATTACTGCTCCATAAACCTTAAAAGGCAGTCGGAACCTTCAGGGCTTCGCCCTGATACGAGCAGTCTTGTTATTTTACTACACAAAACACTGAATATAAAGTCGTTTTTTTTTCATGAATTGATTATACTTAAAGCAGGTAATCATTTTTAGGAATAATCTAGATTTAACTAAATAATATATGGCCCAATGATAATAGGTTCCAATCAGCAGTTTAATTTTGCTAACAGACCAAGTTTCCATGTGGATTTCCTGAAAGTTCATTCTTATTGGAGTCATTAGTTTTGGTTTCAAGTGGCAAAGATGCAGGCAAAAATTTAGCAGCTGATTTCAGTTTCAAAAAACTAGTAGCGGCTACAGCTCCCAAAGCAGGAACTAATCCGATCCACGGAACAACTAGACTCCACCCAACACTTCCGCCTTCTGAATCAGAGAGGAATTCAGTCATAAGTGAGTTCGCGGTCAACAGCAAAACTGCATTTGCAGAAGTCGCACCGATCGCAAAGAGTTCGATTATTGTGTGTTCGGGTTTCAAAATCATGAATACGAGAACTCCAATGGTTGCTACAGCGAATACGTAGTCAATAATGAAGAAAGCTTGTGCAGCTTTTATTTTTGATAAATTAGGCGTGGCTTCTTTAGGTAACTTGGGCGTTGCTCCAAAATAGTAATTATTGTGCTTTATTGCTTCGAGCGTTTGCAATAATTGTGAGGTCTTCTGATGAGAGTTACAGCCATTGAACTGGGCTAAATATAAGCTTGCTGCAGTGTAACGAGTTTTTATGCAACACTTCCAAAGTCCGCAATTAATCGATATTTTCCCGTCATTTTTAAAAGCAGCGTAATTAGCGTTTGCCAAAAGAGCCATAAGCAGACTAGCACTCACTGACGCAATGGCCACAAAAACGCAGATGGTTCGAAGTCCAACCATTATAACTTCAAAATGCTAGATTTTGTTAATTCTGAAAACGCGGCACACTTTACTTGTTTTTGTTTTTTGTTTTTTTTTGACCGAAATAAATAAGGCAGAGGAATATCTACAGCTTTAGGCTTAAAATAAAATCTGTAAAACTTTGTCAAAAACAATGAGCAGTCTTCAAACAAAGAGATTCCATGACAACTAAATTCTTTGTATAGACTGGATTCTTATTGTTGTTCTGTCAAACTAGTTGCAGTTAGAAATAAATAATAAGTGATTGCAATTTTATTGTGAGAAAATGTTTCAGAGAAAAATTGTTATGATAAGAGATGTAGCAATGATTTGCCTGTTTTGTTCTTTCACGTGCATTTTGTCTGTCTCGTCCGGAATTGGGTATCTTCTATTAGCCCAGTTTCATTTTTTGCTTCGTTTGGGGTCAAAATACTCTAAACAGTGATTAAGATACAGAAACTACTTTTTTACAGAGAGAAAACTAATTTTCCTAATTTCTACAGTCGCGAGACGGAGAAATTGCGACTTTTTGTGTCCAACTATTAAAACGAACCAAGTGTTCCTTCAATTGGCTCCAGGTCTACTTTGCTTTGAATAATTAACTGGATCAAATTAAAATTTTTCTATTTCAAGTATATCGGCACGAACACGATCTCAAGAGGCTGCAAATCAAAACCATATCTCAGAAAATTATTTTTAAAAAAACACGACAAAACACTGAAAAATTTCCTATCAATAATTAAATGACGTGTAATTTGAAATGATTAATCAATTGAAAATAAACTGTAGGTGGCATAAAAAGTATCTGATTCCACGTACTTTGTTACCAAAAATTGGTTTTAATCAGCCAAACTCTATCCGCGAAATTCAAGATTTTCAATTTTATTTTGACAGTTGATAGCCTAAAAGTTTTCTCAGATATAGATAAACTTGGATCGATAGCCCTAATGATTGTTTCTGGGCAGAGATGCTTTTATTTGATTAATATAAGGTGCTATTTAAAAAAAAGTTTTTCGGAAGACAATTTTTTTTTTCAGTCTTTCGTAACGAAAGTAACGATATATGTGCTCGAGGTGGTTTGTTTCAGATATATTTCGACTTTTTAACAAGCCAATTTTGACGTAATCTGCTAAAACGAAAATGTCTGCTAGGTCAAAAAAAACCATAACAAAAGTGCTCGTATCAGGGCAAAGCCCTGAATGTTCCGACTGCCTTTTACGGTCTATAGCGCAGTATTACATGAAAAACTAAATGTTATAAAAAATGAAGAAAAAAAAAGAAAAAAAACGATATATAAAGTACAAATTGATAGATTTCGCGCCTAGTAACAAATCAATCATGGCCCATAAGCTTCCTTCAACCAATTTGGAACGATTACTGACACGGATCAAATCTCCGCTTACGCGTTATTAGCGCGATTTAAAGGGCGCTTTAATAGTCCCAAATTGGCCAAAATGGCAATCTTTAAACCTCCATAGTTTTACGAACAACAATAACAGGTAAAAAACTTTTTCAAATTTAAGTTCAGGGTAACAATACCTTTTGAAAGATTTTAAAATTTTCCGTCAAAAATGGCTAGTTAAAAATTCGAAATTTGTCTGAAGAAGAAAAAACCACCCCGAGCACAAGTACTCCGTTACTTCCGTTTCGAAAGTCGGAAAAAAATGTTCGAGCTGTTATGAAAAAAAAAATCTATTGCTACATTTTAACTAATTTTTCATACATAACCCCGATGAAATTTTTAATTTCGGTCGCGGAAATTGGTCTGGGAAAAAACCAACTCAAGCACATCTATTCCGTGTCATCGAAAGTCGGAACAACAAGCTGTTAATAACCAGCCTTGGGAAATTAAATCTTCAACCCATCTTCAACGTTGCTAGAAATAATCGCATTTTTTAAAAACGTTTTACAAATATATAGCTGTGGTCGGAACTCTCTGCACTAATTGCACATGAACCGGGTAGCGGGTGAATGAGTTTGCTTTATTATGTTATAGATATTTGCCCCCCACTGTAGCGAGTGTGGGGACATTATAGCGGAGCAGAAAGAGGGGGTGCAGCACAAGGGGAGAGACTATCACAGGGGGTGTCTGAAGTGTGCCACTTGTGAGGGTCAACTGGCCGACCAGAGATACTACAACTTCAAAGGTCAGCTGCTATTTCACCATCTAATCGAACTGAGAGTTTATCAATTTTTACTACCTTTCTAACTATGGTGATAGTTATACTCACAACTTAACGACACTATTTATTTTTTTGTCAAATTAAGAATAAAAAAACAATTGGAAAAATTGTGGATGCTTATAATGTTTTCTGTTTGAGCATGCTGATGCTATAAGAGCGTTGCTGAAATTACTTTTACGAAATTCACAAAAGTTTTTGAGCTATTAAGGCTTGGTTATTCAAATCTAACTGATTTGTGCGCTATTCCAATAACACTCTGATAACTTTCCATGTAGTTTTTAATTGACATTCAAGGCGACGTCAAAGCCGACTGATAGGTTCTCTGCGATTCGCAGGAACCACAATTACATTCGGTTATTTTTTGCAGACCAGTTGCACTGCTACTCGTGTTTCGAGAGTGAGCGAGTGATGGGTAAGAAGTGTGTTCAGTGTGGACTCAGTGTGTCAGACAGCATAGCCACCCCCACCCCAACTACAACAGGCGAACATGAGGGGGAGGGGGAGGAGTTGAGGAGTCGCTTCTACTCGGTGGACTATGACTCATTCTGGCACCCCAGGTGCTTCAACTGCACAAGGTCATACATGCCAGATATCTATCAACACATCTTCACTCCAGATATTCCACATAAAGCTGAAAATTCACCAAAACTCAAGACATCCGCTCAACGGAAATCACTGAACCATCTAAGCAAAACTTATTTCAACGCAGCTACTCTGAATTAGGGGAGAATTTTCTCGAAGGGTGGCGGATTTTCAAAATGTTTCAAAAATTTTGTCGATTTTTTTTAGGTCGGCCTAATTGATTTTCCGAGCGCTCCTACAACACTATAAAGACCCTAGTTTGAGCAAAAATTTCCAAAAAACTGGTTTTTAATCAAAATTTTTGAAAAAACAGGTTAAAAATGCCGTCTTTAGGCACTTTTTGGGAAATTTTGACCAAAAAAACTTCTTTTTTTTTGGCGCGCGCTCCCGTTCAAAATTATTATATATTGGCACCGAAGGCGATTTAGACAAAAATAGGGTTGTTCGGCCTAAAATGGATGTCATAAAATATTACCAACGGGGACCCTTTGGTATGTGAGGGGATCGAATCCCTGAGAGGGGGAGCGTCCGCCCACCGCCCAAAATCCGCCCTTGCTCTGAATACAACTTTTTTTTAGAAATCTCTATGTAGATTAAAAATAAATGCTAGTTTATTACCGTTAATTTTTTCCATTATTTAATTCCAAAATTTTGTAGAAGGGTGTTTTTGTCAAGCAAAGTCACGTAAGACCTGAATTAAACGTCAGATGAGCTCGCAATGTTGCGTCATGAAAACTTACTCTATCTTTGCAATCATTTCATTCTCAGTGTCTCGGGAACAACTGGGTTGATTTTTTTAGAGAAACTTAACCCTTCACCCAACTCTCCACTCTTCTTCTCATTTTGAAAAAAAAATTCTGCAAAATCTTTTTTTTTTCCGAATTTTTGATTTTTGTATTTTTTGTATAACACTTTTTTGCGATAAAACTTTTTTGGCAATGATAACTGGGATCGGTCTTTTCGATTGCATTTTTTGTATAGCATTTATGTGTGAATTGGTATGTTTCAGGTGTCTGCAGCCCCTGGACCCTGACGAATCCTTCGTATGTCCCCCCTCGAACATAGAGGGGGCGGAGGGGGATCATGCTTCCCCGCAGGCCTACTGCAAGCCATGTGGATTGGAGAGTATTGTAGATGTACAGGCACTGGTCTTTGCCAAGTTTGAAGTTCCGGACTTGGAATGAAGATATCCAGTCAAGTGAAGATCAAAATGTTCTGCTATAGGACCCAAATATGTTCTGCTGTTCTGTTATATGTACTATGGTCCAGATATGCGTTCTGTTATATCACACAAAAACATAAAATAGTTACTAATGATAACTATTTTTACGGCTTTATTTGAGTTTAACCATTCAGAATAAGTATTATGATCAAACCTGAAAAAAAACCCGAAACGCAAAACATAGGCCATATAACAGAAAAGACCCGATGAACACTAGACTGACAGGCGGGTCTGAAAATTTCCATAATATATCCAGGACTGATTTTATACTAAAAGATAACATGGATAATCATACCTTGAAAGTTAGAAAAAAATTATTAAGGAGAAAGAGAATAACTTTTGTACAATCATAATTTACATGTGTATAAATGCTTAAGCACCCGTAATCAGATTGACGATACGCGAATTTTTTTCATGTGGTTTCTACAGAATCATTTCTCACAAACTAAATAGTTGATGAGACCCAAGCTTAATTCAGGTATCATGCATAAATGAAATCTAGATTTAGCAGCGGATTTAAGGGAAGCGTCCCCTTACTTCAGATTTTCAACGTGACCACCCAAAGAGTCCGCCTTAGGTACTTTCCAGGCTCTTTTCCAGTGGTCCCCCACCTTTCAATTTAAATTTTGAAAACCTATTTTAACATTGTCCTTATGCAATGAAATTTGACCTGGTGAACAAACTAACAATTGTGAACAGATTTGTTCTAATAATTTACATTGTAACATTGCGCGTTTACCATAATAACACGTACAACAACTAAAAAAAATCAAAAAATTGAAAAGTGGGGGAAGTTGCTATGTTGCGACTTTGCTTGACCCAAATTTGCTTTGTTGCTTTGTCGGCGTAGTTGTCAGATCACTTGTGCTGTAAGCAAATTTTGCTTGTGCTGATGATTTTGCTTGTGCTGTAGGCAAATTTGATTGCCGTTGCAAGCGCAAGTGTTGTTCATTTTAGTTTCAGCGGATAATTTTTTTGGCTCAACTGGTGTCTACTCAAAGATTTTCGGCCTATTCGCAAAACCAAGGATTTTTTTCGTCCTGTAATCAACGTTCATTTTAGTTGAAAACGAAATATTGTTCATGGTAGTTTCAAGCGGGAGTTTTTAAAGAAATCTTATTTTTTTTCGGCTCAAATTGGGTCTGTTTAGAAATGTTTGGTTTTGTTTGCTCTTGGTAAGTCTTGCTAAAATTCTAGTTTGATATTCAGATGTTTCACTTGTTTGCCTAAACTGAACTTAAATCGAGACATACGAAAATTTAATTTTTGGTAGATTTAGTTTTTATATCATCTTTTCTTTTTTTTTTACTTTTAGTATATTTTTATGTTAGTGCTGTATGGCATGAGATGCAAGGTTCCGCTCTGTCTCTGTGTAGAACGCTAAATTCTCATTGTTTTGCAAAACTTTTTAAGCGTAAATTTTAACTGTTGATTTTCTTAAATAAGAAGTAAGTGGTTGAGATTTATCCGAACTTTCATAATAACTATAGGTAGAACACAAAAAAGTTTCAAAAAAATACTGTTTATGAATGCGAAACTTTGAAAACTTTTTGGCCGATCTTTTTTTCAACAAATTTTTGTTGATGTTGAAGCTGTTTTTTTTGGATCCCAAATTTCATTCAAATTTTGATTCTTCCACTTCATCAAAAAAATGTTTTTCACTGTCTACAAATTTGACTTGGTTGCCGTTTCGTTTAATTAAAAAAATTTGCTGTAAGCGTGTTCAAAATTTTTGATATTTGAACAAACAGAGACAAACAAGCCGTTAAAAATTGATTCATTCAACAAAATTGTGGGTTGTTTGCTACAGTTTGTAAGAGGAATTATGTAGAACTTACACTTATATTAAAACACAATTGCCACGGGAATTTGTTTATCGAGATCTGCAATATCAAAAAAAAACACATGGAATTTCAAGCACGAAGACTTTTAAAACGCTGTTTTCATATTTCAAACAAATATTTTTGAAGTTTTTTTGTTGAGCCTCATTTTCAATTTGGCTTTTACAAACGACGCATCATTTTTCTGAAAAGAAATTATGATCTTGACGCGTGAAGTTTTCTTGAGGCAAAGGTTGCTCATATCTCAAACGATATCAAATTTCGGCTGTTCAATCTCTGCGTTGTGTATTGTTCACAAGTTGTGTTGCAAATGTGTTAACTTTTTTTATTTGGTTAAGTTTTTAAATCATTGTTTCAAAAAAAAAATAGTGAAAATAGCGCAAAATAAAAATTGCTTACAAAACTGTAATTCGAAAAAATGAAATGTATTTGTACGAATAAACAAGCAATTTTCTTCGAATTTTTAAAAATTGCCGTTGAAATTGTAGCTGGAGCACTTGCAGAAAAAGGAGCCAGAATTATTCAATCACATGGATGTTTTTTAATTGAACTTTTGCTCGTATTTTTGTTATGATTAATAGATACTGAGCTCTTTTGATATTAAGACAAAACACACTAAAGTCAATTCAAGAAATTCCCAATGTAAAAGTAGTTTTCAGCACCTCAGAAAAAAAACTAATTTTCCTAGTCAAAGGTGTAATAGGTCGAACAAGTTGGGGAAAACTTATAATGTTAGCTGCCTTGCTCTAAAAACAACTGAAATGGTCTGAAAATGAACACCAATTGATGTTCATCATAGCAAGACTGCTTTTATCAGGGCGAAGCCCTTAATGTTCCGACTGCTTTTTAAGGTCTATGGAGCAGTACTAACATGAAAAATGAAATGTAAGAAAATAAAATGAGTTTTTTTTTCAAATTTGAGATTTTTTCTGAAATTTATCACCCCACACGCTATATAAACTACCTAGTGATAAATTTTGCTCCTAGTAACAAATCAATTATGGCAAATCAGCTTCCTTGAACCAATTTGGAGCTACTTTTAAGATTAAAACTCCGCTTACGCGTTAATAGCGAGAAATATATCGCGCGTTAATTGTCCCAAATTGGTCAAAATGGCCAAAATGGCAATCTTTAAACCCTCATAACTTTACGAAAAATGATCACAGGTAAAATATCCTTTCAAATTTAAGCTCAGGACAACAATACTTTTTGAATGATATAAAAAAATTCCGTCAAAAATGGCTAGTTAAAAAGTCGAAATTTGTCTAAAGAAAAAAAACCCACCCCGAGCACAAATATTCCGTTACTTTCGTATCGAAAGTCGGAACAATAAATCGATATTTCTTCAGATATTCTACCATATGAAAATTGATTTACGCTAGCCCATTTAGATACGAAAAAAATTTTAGCTACATTTTCGTATCAAACTAGTCGATTTAATATAAATGAAAATAAATTTGTTTTAGGTCTTTGCTACATTATCTAAATAAAATCGATTGCAATCCATTTCTTGTCAATACGGTACAGTAAAGAAAGCAGTGTACATATGGCTTAGTACATGACTTAGAATGCGATTAAAATACTTTCATTATGATTTTATACGCAGTAAAATACAAACACTGAGGGTCTGTCCTCATGTTTCATCAGATTTCTATTAATTTGACAAAAACAATCAAGTGGCCATTTTTTGCAGCAGCCCAAAATTTATAATTCAGAAGACTGCATATGAGTTGTATATCTTGTCCCTAGTGAAAAACTCTAATCAAAGAACTATTCTTCTAATCAAATTCCATTTTATCGACAACGAGAAGATTTTCACACAAAAAGCAATTCAGATGGCGACCAAAAATAAATCATAAAAATTAACAAATACCCAATGCGCCGCTTAACAAGAATCTGATTCTGGCAACTCATTTAATGTAGAAAAAATTATGAGTGGATGGCTTCTTAGCTAGCCTATAAGTTGCATCTATTACTATTACGCTAGAAAAGATACGAATTAATGTATCGCGCGTTAATTGTCCCAAACTGGCCAAAATGGCAATCTTTAAGCACCCATAACTTTACAAAAAATGATCACAAGTGAAATATTTTTTCATATTTAAGCTCAAGACAACAATAGCTTTCGGATGATATAGAAATTTCCGTCAAAAATGGCTAGTTTGAAAGTCGAATTTTGTCTAAAGAAAAAAAAAAACCACCTCGAGCACAATTATTCCGTTACTTTCGTTATGAAAGTCGGAACAATAACTTATAGAAATTGATCACAGCTGAATACTTTTTCAAATTTAAGCTCAAGACAACAATAGTTGTTGAATGACATAAAAAATTTTTGTCAAAATTGGCTAGTTAAAAAGTCGAAATTCATCTGAAAAAAAAACACCCAGAGCACAAATATTCCATTACTTTCGTTATGAAAGTCGGAACAATGAAGATCTTTTTGTACCAAGTAGTTTAGATTTGAATTTCAAAGTGCTATAGATAGATTTGTCTTCAAAGGATCTCAACAAGGATTGCTTCCGTATCTTTCATCTGACAACTATCTCAAGTTTATTCTTCTATCTACGTTTTCATAACTTTAGTTTTGAAAGCAAACTTTTCTAAGCAATTTATAGCACGTATGAATGCATACTATAAAACTGATAAATTTTATCAGTTTGCTACTTTTCTTCGATTTTCTTGTGCCGATTTCAATGATTGCGGGATTGCAAAAAACCATTTTAATTATGATTGTCAAAATTGAATGATTTAGAGCTAAACTGCTTTGAGTTTCCAGAGCAGTTCATAACTTTACGCCTACAAATGAAACGGAAATCCAACTATTAATCAGTAGATCACCGGTACTTTGCACTAACTACCGTCACGTAATTTGTTCCGACTTTCGAAGAAAACGGAATATTTATGCTTGGCGTGGTTTTTTTATTCAGTCACTTTTTGGCGATCAAATTAATAGTTTTTTAACAAAAATTTTTTATGCCCATTGATGAAATTGACTCCCTAAAGTCAATTTTAAAAACATGTTTAATCTCCGATTAGTTTTTGCAAAGTTTTGGGAGTTCGAAAATAGCCGATTTGGCCATGGTCTAGTTTATGCGCACTTTGAAGATTTTTTCCATAATCTTGAAAGAGTAACGAGAATTATTCATATGTGGCGAATTATTCCGCACAATAAAATTGTTCCAATTTGATTTGAGGCTAGATAATTGGTCGTATTAATTTCGCATTACTCTATGAATTAATAGTTTTTCAATTATTTCTTTTCCCAAAAATCTATTCGATAGGAATTTAGGGGCCGTCGGAACATTCATGGATTTGACCTAATATACGAGCAGTCTTGTTGTAAAAATGTATTCCTTAGCATACAGAAAAAGATAGAAAATTAATTGTTTGAAAATAGATAAACGAATATTATCTTTAACCTTATCTCGTTTTCCACATCAATTGCTGAAAAAATGAATCAATGGGTTCAGGGGCGGATCTAGAATGTTTTGGGCACTCCCAGAAAACTACAAATACCAAAATTTGTGACCAAAACTTTTGCGCAGCAGGGGAAAATTCTGCAGAGGAAAATTCGCTCCCCTTCAAATTGAGTATCCATTGGCGCCAACACATCAGACTATCCATGAACACTATTACGAGGACAAACTGTGCATTCTGTGCGTTCTAAGCGGATTCTGCAACAGGCCAAAATCAGATTTATCGCGGAATCGGCAATTTGGCTACTTTTTTTCTCTTTTTTGCTGTTTTGGTTTCCACAAACAAATATCTAAAACACTGTACCGCTCAAAATCGCTTCAAAAAGAGGCAATTTTGTGGAATTGCAACCGTATTCGGGCAATCTAGAAACGTTTGTAGAATCCAAAAAAAATAATAAAACATTTGTATAGTTATATGGAGCTGTTGCGGATTCCGCAACTGCAAGCGGAATCCGCAAATTGTAAGTGGAATACGCAAATTGTAAGTAGAATCCTTATTTTGTGGGCGGATTCCGTTTACATATATGTGTAAGTGTAGTATAGCGTTTAAAGTTACATCTTTTATTTACTAGATGGTCACCAGAAAAATCAGTCTCAATTACTACATTGATCAACTACCTGTTGAAATACCAAACTTTTGGTCTCAGTTCCTGTCCACCGAACTTCGATCTCAATTCCTGTCAACTTGGATCTTAGCTTCGCACTCAAAATCGGAATCTACAAGATCATCAGTATTTGGGATTGATGGAATCCCAAATGCTGACCAGAATTTGAGATTTATGCAACCCCAAAAATTGATCTAATTTGGCGATATGCTGTGTGTTGTGTTTCCGTACACTCTCAACCCAATGACTACAAATATTGAATTTATTCAGCGTTTTGCTTCCAAAATCAGTATTTGGGATTGACGAAATTCCAAATGCTGACCTAATTTGGCGATATGCTGTCTGTTGTATTTACTTACACTATGAACCCAATGACTCCAAATATTGAAATTATTCGGTGTTGTTTTTCCAAAATACTAAGAGGTTACATCCACTTAACAAGTTACGTTTAGTTAACAAATTTTAACAAATATCAACCGTATTCGGGCAATCTAGAAACGTTTGTAGAATCCAAAAAAAAACATTTGTATAGTTTGGTATTTTAACAAATATCAAACGTTTGGTCTCAGTTCCTGTCCACCGAACTTCGATCTCAATTCCTGTCAACTTGGATCTTAACTTCGCACTCAGAATCGGAATCTACAAGATCATCAGTTTTTGGGATTGATGGAATCCCAAATGCTGACCAGAATTTGAGATTTATGCAACCCAAAAAATTGATCTAATTTGGCGATATGCTGTGTGTTGCATTTCCATACACTCTCAACCCAATGACTCCAAATATTGAATTTATTCGATGTTGTGTTTCCAAAATCAGTATATGGTACTGACGCAATCCCAAATACTGGCCTTTTTTCGCCATATGCTGTCTGTTGTATTTCCTTACACTCTGAACCCAATGACTCCAAAAATAATGAAATTATTCGGTGTTGCTTTTCCAAATTACTAAGAGGTTACATCCACTTAACAAGTTACGTTTAGTTAACAAATTTTTCAAGATTTTTTCGTGGATTCCGCTGGCAATGGTTAAGTCCTTGCCTTTAAAATCCGCATTGCTAGATGAAAATTCAAGCTCTAGTTTTTAATTGTTCATATGAAAGTTCAGTAAAAAAAAACAAATTTTGCGGATTCCACTTACATTTGCGGGTTCCTCTTACATTTTGTGGAATCCACTTACGGTTGCGGAATCCAGAAAAACTAGCAATATTCGCTTGTTTTGGAATCCGAGGCACAACAAATTTTCCGACAAAATTTACGTTACAGGTATTTGTACGAGGAATCCACGGAAGTTTTGTAAGTGGAATCCACTTACATTTTGGAACATGTTTGAAAGTTTCCAGGAACATACAGACACAAAACTGCGCGCCTCTACAGTGCAGAATTTGGCCTCGTAATGACAAACTTTCTTTATATGACAACATGTAATTTGGGTTCCCAGAAGCAAAAAGAGAGACATCTTTTTAAAATTGATCACTCCCCATAGCTTTAGCGTTATGTTTCTATATTGAAGATGTTTTAGGATTTATTTTCTATATTCAGATCAGAGGTCAATTCAATTTGTTATTCCATGTAACTGTCCAGCAAACCCATCTACCCTATTAAAAATTAAAAATATCTTAAAATATCTTGAAGTTTTTGTCATTTTCAACCCTATGTGTGTGTGACACTTTACCATTCTGACGTTGCTCATAGTATCAAAAATATCTCTTAACAAAATTTTTTTTGCTCAGTGTTTTGTGTTTACTTTTGCCTAGTTCACTGTAACTTACGGTAGTTCAATTCATCAGTATAGTCGGTGGACAAAAAAAAACTTTTTAATTTCAAAGCAGTAAATTAAATTACCATTTGCCTCGCGTTTCAATTAACAGTCTACAGCTGAAATATACGAAAAAAAAACAATAATATCTAATCAGGCCGTCATCCACTTTGTTTTTCATCCACTCACTCGTCTTAATTTGGTTTGGAAAAAGCGAAAATCTTTGAAACACCTCTAAAATGGTTTTGATCATCTTCGGGAGCTATTTTTGAAGCACCCGAAATGACACGGCGAAAAACTCACCCCCACCTTGGGGTCAACGTTTTTTCCTATCGCGAATCGATTTTTCCCCATAGAGAGAATGATCAGAACTTTTTTACAAATACTTAAATATGGTCATTTGGTTTCTATAATTGGTTCTTTAAACTGTAATCGCGTTTCTACGCCGACGACAAGGATTTTAAACTGCAGTAGAAGATTACACTTTTTACAGCCTTTAAGCGGACACTAAATAGATAAAACACGATCAATAAAGTCTTATCTGATTTATAATGGACAGAAGTTTTGGTTCTATGAATTCAACCGCCCGAATTTTGATCCGTGTTTTTTTTTCAAAGATAATTGTTTCTATTTTTTAAAATGTTTGCTGAACTGACTTTTCGATTGAGTTTAGGTTTCGTGACTAATTTGATTGTTGACATTTTCAGTTTTATAGCTTAAAAAATGGTTTTTAAGGTTAGGTTATGAAGACTAATGATTTTGGGAGTAGCTCAATTAGTCCGCAGGCCAAGTTTCATAACAGCCGGACATTACGAACAAAATATTAAAGGGTAAAATTTGCAGGCTGGGTGTGATTGTAAGCCTTCTAACTTTGTTCTAAATGCCATTATATTTAGAACTAGTTTTTTCAGTTTTATCAATTTAGTTCGGATCAGGTCAATTCAATTACCTGTTTTGTTATTCCATATAGCTCTCCAACAAACCCATCTACCCTATTAAAAATCCAAATGAACTGATTATGGAATATTCATTTTGAATTCACCGCCCCGGCCAGCCCGTATTAGCTGAATTATCAAATCATTTTGCCCCCGAGCCTTGTCCATATTAACTATCCTTGTAATTCTAAATATAGGCCCAACCGATGATTCAAAAAATGAGCAAGGCGGTCTAACACTGACTAACTCAGTCTAACAATTAGTGAAAATATGGCAACAAGCTGATACTCATCCAATAAAAAATTTTGTTGACACGGAACGAGATAAAATTAAATGTTTTTGAAAAAACTCGTTGTAAAAAGTCGTTGTAAGTAACAAAAATGCCGCTTGTTAAGTGTTTTCTTTTTTCTTTTCGTTTTTTACATGCAAAACAGGTAACGTGATCCATTCCTTCACGTTTTTTGACTGATATAATTTTTTTTTTATTCCGTGGCCTTTTGGTCATCTCAGACAGACTAGACTGTGCATAATGTTTGCTGAGATTAAGATTACTGTCACGTCATTGATTTCACCTGATAAGACAGTAAAGTAACAGATTAAGGAATATGAGGCTTGATTGAATGCCACCCCTACCTTTAAGTATCAAAACTGCTGAACATGTAGCATTGCATTAGTTTTTCAAGCGAAAAAATTCATTGAAAAAAATTTACACAAAAAAAAAACGTTTCTAAGAAACAATAAAAAATTTTCAATTGGTTTTAAAAAGTTCCAATTTGTAGTTTCGATCAATTCTTATAAGCAAATTGACGGTCTGACACGCTTATTAACCAAAATTAATTATTCAAATTGTAAGCTGAGCGATTAGCGGTTGAGAATTTTCAATAAGCGATCGATCGTCGAAGATAAAGATTTTTTGCCCCAGAAACCTAGAAGTATACTTATCTTTATCTATATCAAATTACTTCAGGAAAATTGATTAGTAGCCGGCTCAAGGTTGATTTAAGAATGATTGACTTGTGACAGTTTTAGAAAATGTTATATAGATGCATGAAGCGCATGAACTAAAAGAAATATCTTCAATTTAGTGTCGGAAAATTTTCCACATGTGCATACATTACTTTTCAGAGCACTGGCGTTGTCATTGTAAGTCTTTAGGGGGTGGCGCTCGATTTTAAAAAAATTATTTAGACACGCGAGCACTCCTAAAATGTCAAAAAAATCCTAATTGAAAAAAAAAACAATTTTCTGCACCCCAGGCATGCATTTGAAAAATACATGTTTTTGCAGTTTTTTGAGGGTTTTGACTAAACATCATCATTTTTTGGCATGTGTTGAATCCCTAAAATTATAATAACCTTTGTGCTCCGAAGGCGCTTCCAGACAACTGTAAAAGTGGTATGTCAAAAATTGAGTCCCTGAACACTACCAAAGGGGTTCGAATAGCTGAAGGGCGGCGGGCGTCTAACGTGCCTCTTCTAATTTCTAACTGGTTTTGTAACAACTGCCCGTTTTCTTCATGCGTTTTCTACTTTCTATTTTTTGCATCCAGTTTTTAGTCAAGACAAACTTCGATCCCAAAAAAACACATAAAAAAACAAAAAATGAACAAATTTAGGCCACTTCATACTTTCGTTGATCAAAAACATGGGTTAGTTAAAAATTTGCAAACAAAAGGCCTTAAAATTTGGTTTTCATTGTAAAAAATTTACGGTTAAAATTAAAATTGTAGTCATTAATTGATTAGTTTTGATTTCATAGCAAATTAATTTAATACTCACTAATTGATTAACTTTGATTTCATAGCACAAATAGAAATCCCAAAATTTAACAAGATTGCTCGTATCAGGGCGAAGCCCTGAATGTTCCGACTGCCTTTTAAGGTTTTATGGAAAAAAATGAAAAATTGTAAAAACATTGAAAAATTAAATGTAATAAAATTTTTTTAATTTTTGTTTTAAATTTGAAATTTTTTATGAAAATCATCCCCCCACACGCCATTTAAAGTACAAAAAGATAGATTTAGCTCCTTGTAACCAATCAATTATGGCAAATAAGCTTCTTTTAACCAATTTGGAACGATTTTAAGACGGATTAACTTTCCGCTTACGCGTTCATAGCGCGAAATATATCGCGCGTTAATTGTCTTAAATTCGCCAAAAGGGCAATCTTTAAACCCTCATAACTTTACGAAAAATGATCACAGGTAAAATATTTTTTCAAATTAGAGCTCAAGACAACAATACCTTTAGAATGATATAAAAAAATTCCGTCAAAAATGGCTAGTTAAAAAGTCGAAATTTGTCTGAAGAAAAAAAAACCCACCCCGAGCACAAATATTCCATTACTTTCGTATCGAAAGTCGGGACAAAAACTTTACTTAATGGACATATAGAAAAATTGGAAAAATTACGTACAAACGGATCAAGTCATACTCGCACAAAAAATTTTTTTTTGTGACGCTCGATATTTTTCCTTGTTATTTTTTTCGCTCGTTTTTTCAAAAAAAATAAACCTTCACATTCAACAGATATAAAAATGATTGATACGAATTTAATATGAGAAACCAGAGTTTTAATAAAGAACGCAAGAAAAATCAAAAAACCAAGAAGAATAGTTCTTGTTTCAACTTTCGTAGAAAAAAGGAACTTTAGGTCTCGGCCAATATGAAATATTTCACTCTCAATTTATTTCCTTGCACCAAATGGAGTCAACTTGAAACGACGCAAGCTATTCACTGTAACTGTGACAATATGGTGCATCTTTACAAAATTTGAAAAGCCAAACAATTTTTTTAAACAATAAATACAGCATAGACTTATTGCGCAGTCACAACTTTCAGAGCTTCGATCTGATACGAGCAGTCTTGATTTATTCAAACTGTAAAAAATACTTGCTGAAATTGTATGACTAGCGGCGTTTTACCATAGAAAATTTTGTCTGTCTAGCATAGTTTGTAGGATTTTTTTTGTACACGAATTGCATTTTTCTTCAACATTTTTTGATAAACTAGCATTTTTCCAAAGAAATTTATATTGGACGAGCGTTTTTCTTTAAATATTTACTGCGGGCCACAATTTTGTCTTGAATTGATTGTTGCCCCAGCAGTTTCCCAAAGACAACTTTTTGTTGAAATATCATTTTTCTGCATAAATGTTTTGTTTGAATAGTTTTTTTCTGCTGTTTCTTGATTGACTAGCTTTTTCATAAAGAAATGTTTTGATGAAGCGTCTTTTTCTGAAGAATTTTTTTTTGAAGCGCTAGCATTTTTCATTTGAAAAACCAGCCTGATATTCGTTTTAAAAACACCAGCCTGATACTCGATTTCTCTGAAGAGCGTATATTGCTTCAAAAAAATTTATACTGAAAATCAATCATGTATAGAATTATCATTTTTTGGTTTTCCGCAAAGGTCAAAAATTTTTTCCTTTACCACATTCCTTTTGCTAACATTTCAGTTATGTCAATAATTTAATTACTGCATAAAAGAAAATGGGCTGTCTTGTAAGATCTTGTACAAACCTTTCAAAAACCTTGCAAATAATTGCAGATTTCATTACAAGGCATCGAATTTTTCTCTCAAATAAAATTGTTGCCTTTTTAAAACCAACAAGATTGCTCGTATCAGGGCACAGCCCTGAATGTTTGAAATATATCGCGCGTTAAATGTCACAAATTGGACAAAACGGCAATATTTAATTCTCATAACTTTAAGAAAAATGATCACAGGAAAAAAATCTTTTCAAGTTTAAGCTCAGGACAACAATACCTTGTGATATATATTTTAAAAAACCGTAAAAAATGGCTTGTTAAAAAAAAAAACACCGCGAGCACAAATATTCTGTTACTTTTGTTACAAAAGTCGGAACAATAAAGTCGGAAAGTCGTTCACTCTTATAAACTGATTTTATTCGTAATTTTTTGATGGCATGAAAACGAAACTATTTAGCTATGAGTGACAATCGAAAGCAATGCCTTAGCAGGCGAAGGGTTTGCTGGAGCGTTTCATACGCCTCGCAACATTTTAAGCCCAATTACATTTACTTGCAATGATTATTTTTCGAGATTTATTCTTATGACAAAAAACCCGAATGTCAGAACTATTCCAACCACTCAAAGGCTATAAATTGACCCAAACTCTGGCAGAGTTTATACGGTTTTTTAGTTTTGCGTATAACACTCAATGATAATTGGCTCACGTCAATTTTTTCATTTTTTGTCTCTTGGTCTCGACAACCCCCGCCCCTTGATGATTATTTTGAGATTGGAACCGCTTCCATTTGATGATCGTCGCCGTCTATGGTATTATGAGACGTCGCCTTTCTTTATGTAACAGCAATAGCGACCAGTTCCATTTGTGGTCAGGTAAAAAGCCCTAAAATAACCATCGATGGTACATTTGCGGAACTGGGGGGTATTTTGGAGGTGTTGAGAGATTAAAACGGAGATTGCCCCTTGAAGCTCCAGCGACTTCTTTGAACACTTATGCATTCAGCAGATTGTTGTAATTAGACGAAGGCTATAGAAGCAAATGCCAGCGAAAAGTATTGAAAATTAGCCCAAAAGTGTATGTAAGATCTAATCGAGAAATCAACAGAGTATTACTGTTTGAAAGGGCGCAAACAGATTGCACTTTGAATCAAATCGTGGATTCGCACTCAAGCTTAAAAAATATGTGTATATATAAAATTTTTATATGCATTTTTTCAGTTTTTTTCTCATAAATTAAGAAGACCCTACAGTGAATCAAAAAAAATACGAGCTTTATTAGTCTTTAGAAATATCTTGAATACTTTGAATACATTTATCTTGAATATATTTCTGACTTTCTCAGTAAATTTTTCGCATCAGCAAAAAGGTCAAAAAATTGTTCGGCTCAATATAATTTTTTCACTTTTTCGAATCAAAGTAATGATTGGAGAACGATTTGTCGTATCTTTATTGGCGGATTTATTTGCATAATACAATCTACCTCAGCGGTTTTTTTCATCACTCTGTTCTGCCGCATATCAAACCACAGCCAATAATCTAACTGCATTCCAGAGAGCCACCTTCAATTCAATTTAGTCCGCCTCGCTCTAACATCTTCATCTGCGACAGAAAAAAACAGTTAGCCTTCCTGGTCCAAATATCATCATCAATTCTTCTGCTCTCTTTATCCTACTTGAATCACCAAAACAACCAAAGAATCAGAGAAAACTCCGGGTTACCAAAAACAACAGGTAAACTTAGATTAATCAAAGCCTTTATACATCAGTTCTTTAGGAAGCTAGCAGTTTTTTTCAGATTTAGTTTTAATTGCTTATTGCCTTAATTTGAGGAAAAAAATTCTGCTAAAAAATTTCCCATGGTCTAGTCATTGCTTTAAGCTTATTTGCTGTGATTTTTGCTGCTGAAATTTTTAGATTGTTTTTTTTTTAATTTTCAGATTGTCTGAATTTTAATTGTTGCAAAGTGATTTTACGCTCTTATTTTGTCACCAAGAATTGATTTTCTCAGTTTTGCCACAAATATGGCAGCCCAGAGTGATCTTGTGTTTACGCTGGTCAAATGGTGATACAGCCCGTACACATCAATTATCCAGGACTGTGGAATTTTTATTCGGGTTCAGAACTGTCTGCTTAACCTACGTAACGTTTCTGCAGTTCTAAGCATTGCGGTATCAACATTGTTTATCGCTTATAAACACAAAAAAATTGTTTTGCATCATAGTCTCTAACTATCTCAATATGTAATATATGAAGTTTTGCGCAAATGAAGTTTTGCCAAATGAAGATTCAAAAACAAAAAAACTTAAACGTTTTTTAGTTCTCTAAAAATTAATAATTTAAAAAATGGGACCAAGGAATATTCAAAATCAGATTTGGTGTAGTGTGAAAATTGAATAAAAATGCTTTGAGATTTTTCGACCGGCGTACCCGCATCCAGTTTCAAGCGTTAATAATCAATTATAGTATGATTTTGGTAACAGTCTTACAAAAATTAAGAAGAAATTGATTTAATTAAAAAATAATCGATTATAATCTCTCTTTTTAAAATCAAATATATTCAATTATAATACATTAGAATCAATCATAATTGATTATTTTTTATCCGAATTTTCAATTCATTAGTTTTGCAGAAAAAATTCATTTTAATACATTATAATTGTTTATAATCCCTTTTGTTTGCCCATTTGTTACCTTGCATATGAAATTCTTATTTTTTTGCTTTTCGTAGACGTAGTTGAGGTAACACATGAGAAAAGTGTTTTTACCAGTTTTCAAATTAATTTAAATTTAAAACGTGTTTGTTTTTTCATTCTTCTTGATTATAGTTGTTTCATGATGTACATTTTAAGTTTTTTTTTACCACCAAAATATCAACACATTGTTTTAGTTTCATGGTTTATAAAGATGATTTATTTATCAACTACCGCGGGATTTTTTCAACTAAAATGAAGAGATTTCTATGAAACTTTTATCTCGTGGTAAGATTTTGTGTTCAGATGAGCCAAAGAGTGACAAGAAACCTCACTTTTAAAGATTTTTGACAGAAAAAAGAAATATAATCTATTATAATATATTATAATAGAAATATAAGAAATATATAAGAGATTATAAGAGATTTAATGTCTTTTTAATGCTCTGGGAATCACAATTGATCATAACAATTTCAAAACTCGATAAATTTAAAATAAGTTAGCGGGATGCAGTTTTTTGAATCAGCATATGGTCAATGCTGCTCTAGTTACCTTTATTATAGAGGTATGCACAGGGAAATTTTGATGTGGCTTTTTTAATTTTGCCATTTTGGTTTTTGAAATCTGCCTAGACTCTCAAAAAGCTCTAACTGTGCAGTTTTTTGAATGAAAATTGCAGATGTGGTTTTTGTTGAAGACTAAGATTTTTTTTAAAAAAATGCTTTTTTGGCGTGTTATTCTCCATCAAAGTTTTATAAACTTATATGGCCATCTTAAGAAATGCAGTTAATGTTGATACAAATAATTTTGAAAATCATCGCATGTCGAAAGTTTCACCAAAGCATTTAAGTTGTCTAGCTAACGTAGGTTTTAAGACAGATTTTAAGTGCCATTAACAAGAGAACCATGAAGCTAAGTAATCTGAAGTAGTGGATAAAAATCCCGTTGAAATTTTTCCTTGCTTGTATTGCTTCGCATTGTTACTGTTCTGCCTTTCAAAGCAGGAGACGTAATTTTTATGCTTGGTGAGGTTTTTTGTTCAGACAGATTTCGACGTTTATTCATGCATTTTTGACAGCAATTGTTTTATAACGTCTCGAAGATTTTAATGGCTTGAGGCCAAATTTAAAAAGAAATTTTCCTTGTGATGCTTTTTTAATGAAATTATAAGGGTTTGAATTTTAGTCTACTTTGATCAAATTGGGATCATGAAAGTGCTTGAAGCTTCCGATAATTCAGTACTGCATTAACAAACTATCAATATGTATTTCGGCCAACCAACCCAAAGATTTTTTCCGAAGTAACGTTCGGGGTCAATCTATACTAATTTTCGAAGGATTATCCCCTGCAATTCGTCACTTTAAAACTTTACATATTTGAGTTTTTCTACTAAAAAAATTTGCATCTGTAACGGCAGATTTGCCCTCAAAAATTCTGGCTTTTCTGACCATTAAAAAGCATGATCAAAAACTGCATCAAAAATAAGGGTTCTCAGATTAATTGTGCATCGATGTTTTTCACTGTGAGACCAACACGCGATGAACAATTCTAATGGAGGTTGCCTGTTTTATCATGGACTCTTCGGTACTCAGATTTAGTAAAATCAACCAAAACTTGTCAAATTAGGTCAGTGAACCGTTAAATTAAGTTGCTATATTTGTTTTGCTTTTTTTGAATCCCACGTTGCGTATAATTATCTTTTCATCGAATACTGTCTCTTGATGATAACTTACACTTCAATGTATGTGTCAATTGCTTGCCTAAAAATTCAATATACACCAACATGGGAGGAATTTAGGAGGAAAAACTGGGCAAGGGGACTCCCCTCCGCTCTCAAGGTTCTTTCGCCCTCGCCGCCAAGAATGTCCCCTTTAGTATAAAACTTTACGACATCCATTTTTGTCTGACCAACCCCAAAGTTTTTTTTAAAGTCGCATTCACCACCAATTTATACTAACTTGGATCAATAATAATTAACTCTACTTACTAGAGTTGACTATTTAGAGCAGGGGCTGATCTATGATTTTCTCGAGGGGGGGGGGGGGGGGGCGGTTTTTCAAAAAAATTTCGAAAATTTTGTCGACCTTTTTTTTAGATCGACCAAAATGCAATTCTGAGCTCTCCCAAAGCTCTCGTTTTTAGGCACTTTTTGGAGCTCTCGTTTTTAGGCACTTCTTGGAAAATTTTGACTCAGAAAAAAAGCGATCGCCCCACCCACCCCCTCCCTAAATCCGCCCATGAGTTAGAGTATAGTTAACTCTACTTGTCAATAAAAACAAGGAATTATAAGTTTTGATGTGAAAATAAAAATAAAATTATTATAAAACAAGGAATTTACAATTAATTATCACCTAATTTATAAAACTGATTTCCACAATTTCTGGCCTATATTCTGGTTTCAGCGCCGTAAACATAAACCTCCTTTTTCTCCACTCCCCTATTGGTCAAATCAAGAAAACGTCACTGTAAATGTTTCCACGATACCCACATTTTTTTCTGAGCAACTCGAAAAAGGGTTGTTTTTAGCGTTTTTACAAAATCTTTTTCATAATAATGTTTTAACATGGGATAGCTCGGAACATCAACTTGGTCAAAAAAAGCAGATGCTATGGTGTTAAAGATGATATCTTATTTCAGAATACACTAAATTTTCGGACTACAGGGTGTTTTCAAAACGTAGTTTTCTATAAATCATCTCTCATTTCACAAGATTTTGGGTTTTTGAAGTGTTTTTTTTGCAGTAAGAACACTTGTGAAATGAAAGATGATTTATAACAAACACATTTCGAAAACACTCTGTACGCTAAAAAAAATGTCAACTAAAACTTTTGAGAAGCAGCAGCGGCTGAAATAACAGCAGTTTTGTTTATTTTCGACCTCATTTTTTTCCAATAACACCTTTTAAAAACATTCCGGTGTTTAGATTAATTCATACCACCCACAAAAGGAACAATGGCATCAGAAAGTACCAACAACACTAACAGCAGCAACAGCGACTCATACCCGTTTCTGAGTAAGTTCGGTGGGGTTCAGACTCTTTCCATTGTGGACTTCATGAAGATCTGGAGACACTATGACTCAGACAAGAGTGGCTTCATAGAAACAGAAGACAAGGAAGACGGGTCAAATGAGTTCAGAGACTTCATCTCCGATTTCCTCAAGGTCAGTGACTAGATTAGTTATATAGTTAATGCCAAATTGTTGGTTACATCGGTGACCTTGAGGATCTAAATTGATGGTGGCGTCCCGCATGATGGATGGACCGAATGTTGGAATTTTGTTCGGTCAATTTCAACCAATCAGATTTGAGTATGGAAAAAAACCTAAAGAACCGCGAAAACCTCAAAATAAGCAAATAAATCCAGGCCATAAAAAATAATACTGACCATGACAAAATTAGCAGATTGCAGATAAACGAATTTTCAAACATTGCCAGATCAAAGACACTAGGAAAAATCTAATTTTCGACAGATACTGATTTAAGAAAATTTAAAAAAAAAACACCAAAAATGTTGCATCAGCAAAGACTGTGCATGCTTTATTTCATTTTCTGCAAATTTTGGTATCGATTCAATGCCAAAACTATTCAGCCAATCCGATCTTCTACAGATTTTGATTAGTTGAAACTTTTCCATCGTTCGGTCCCTCCATCATGAGAGGATCACCCTAAACTGGCCATAAATAGTGCTTTTAAAAAAAGTTTTTAGACTTTTTTACAGGGTTTCTAAGTGCTGAAATGAGTGAAAAATGAAACCCGACGTCAAAATGAGCAACCTAAGATAAATTATTTTGTTTCAAATTTGTTGACCGAAAAGGATATTGCAAAAAATTAAAAATTAACAATACACCTTGTATCAGGGCGAAACCTTGAATGTCCAACTTTCTTTTCAGGACTTTGAAGTAGCCTAAAAGTTTCGCCTAAAAATAATTGATGAATTTTTCAAAAAAGTGAAAAAAAGTGTTTAAAAAAGTTTGTCCCACCACACACCGTACAAAATACAAAGTGATAAATTTCATTTCTAGTAACCTATCAATTATGACGAATAGCCTGCTTCAAACAATTTGGAACAATTTCCAAGGGTGATTAAATTGCTGATTACGCACTGATAGCGTTTATTGTACCAAATGACAAATTGGCAGTCTTTAAACCCCATAACTTTACGAAAAAATATCACAGGTGAAATGTATATTTTTTCGAATTTGAGCTCAAGGCAACAATATTTTTTGGCTGATATTATAAAAATTTGTCAAAAATGGCTGATTAAAAAATCGAAATTTGCCTGGAGAAAAAAAGGGTCTTTTTACTTATTCCAACCAAAAATCAACTTTTCAACATCTTGAATTAAAACTATTTGTTTCAACCAGATTGATAAGAATTAGCCAATCAAATTTTAGCACCGTCTCAAAATGTATTATTCGCAATTTTCTTTCGACATATAATTAAGCCAAATTGATTGACTAAATTACAGAATTTTTGGTTAGGAATTTAATTTTATTTAGCAAAAAGGGCGCAGATCAGAAACAAACACAAAAAATGGCAGACCACAAAAAAAAACAGCACAGGAAAAATGACCACCTTCATTCCTGTTCGTTAGAAATCAGCTAAAAAAGTCACAATTGTGTCAACCAAACCAATCAGTGCTAACAGTGCTTTGCTCTTTGGATTCATACATTGAATAAACCAAAATAGCAAAATTGAGAAACTTATTGAGCAACTTTTTTTAGCAATTTCTCCAACTGGCGGCTGTTTTTATTTATTAATTTTTGGCGCTCACATTTAACATGATGTAATGATGCGTTGATTCATATTAACCATTTTCTAATGACGCTTTGCTTATTTAATTTGTATTTGTCATTATTTTTGACCTTCAGTTTTTGGTATTTTTAAAAATTTTTGGAGCTGAATAGCTTCAAAAGTTTCACAGGGACTTCAATGGTAAAAGCGCAGCAACCAAGTATATTTGGTGGGCTTAATACAGTTTTTGAATGTCGCCTAAAAGTTTGAATGCCAGTTTTAAGGTTTTTCTGAAGTGTTTTGTTTGATCTGAGAAATTTTTAACAGCTTTTGCTCAAACAAAATTACTCATTGTAAAAAAACAAAGATTGTGACAAAATTTTTGGCTCGTTTTGGTTCTTAGGTAGATCGGTTTCGGGTAGCAAGTTGATTGAAAACATTTCATTTCATATGTAAATTAACCGTAATGATCGGAAATCACAAGTCAACAGACAATAACGAACTGCCATAAATTTCGGTATTTAAAAGCAAAGTTCAATGTCATAAAATACGTAAAATGAAAACATTGGTTAATCAAATTTAAAACAGCGCCTCAAAAACTTGTGAACTTTGTTTCGATCTTTCAGCTTTCGACTTTTCTCACGCACTCTTCTTTGTTCACCAGGAAGTTCATTAAACACGACCTTGATTTTTTCTAGCTTAAATTCTAGCGAGAACAGACAGCAATCCTTTCCTATAACAAAAACAGTACTTTTAAAGATTAAAACGTCTAAAAGATACTAAGCGATCCCATTGAAACATTTTTTACTACCATTCTTTTGCTCTGAGATGGGTCCGAATAGTCCTTCTCCAAGAGTATTTTATGATACTTTACACCACCGTATACCTGTCATTTTTTTCGGCCGGGTACAATCATTGATCCAATATAGCGATTTATGATTTTCTCATTTCTTTAACCTCAATAGATGTACGGAAAAGTACCTATTTTACTAATTCAGTGTGCGAATAGGAGTTTTCTATCTAGAAAAGCTAGAGCTCTGAAGGAAATTCCACAAATTTAAGTTAGGGTTCAGCGGGATTCCGTACCTAAAAAAAGCAAAAAATGCCTACCTTGATTGCGATTTAAAAAAAACTACATAAAATAAATAGAAAGGCTTGAGGCAAGAGTTCTTATCTGGTTCCAGTTCCAATCACCGGACTCGAGAAAGATTTCCACACAAAGTCAGATATAGCAAGAACAAGTTCATTTTAGTTTTGATGATTTGGGCTGCCTTGTAATGATTTTAAATTTCTCCCCGTGGTCAAAAAAACATGGTCTAGAATTTTCAATTTATTTTTTAGACCGCGCTTCCTTGCAATTTTCTGTTCGTCGCCGTGTTTTAAGTCAAGGGCAAAAAAGTTATAAAATAGTTAATTGAGTTTTTTTCATAACCTCATGACCAATGGTGTAGATTTCCTTATCTAAAAAAAGCAAAAAAAAATGCCTACCATGATAGGAAAAAAAATAAAGCAAGTTAATCATCATGCTTTTTGCGTATTGTGCTCTAGTTTCAGGAAAAACTGCTTTCGTTGTTTTAGTGATTGCAAGCTGTTGTTTTGAATAATCTCAGGAAGTTAATTCTAAATGTTTTATCATTAATTCTTGGCACCATTAACTTCATTGTGGAAATCCTTTAAAGCACTTGTATCAAGTGCCGAAATTCGCGATCGAAAAATATAGCTGGCAGTAGTAGTTTTTCCAACTTTTTTTACAACTTTTGGGACAAAAAGGATATTATTTTGATCTAGATGCTGCCAATTAGTCTGATTCGCTGTCAAACATACTCCACCAATTGTTGACCTCTTTTCCAGAAGCACGCCCTCATTTTCAATTTTAATTTGGTAGCAATCAAAATTTGCGCCCAACTATACCGATAGCCGATCTTTTTAACTCTACAAATGCCATTCATTTCATACCACAGTCTGAACAACTTGATCATTTTTTCACGCCTTTCTCGTTGAACAAATAAAATTTATTCAGGCTGAAAATTTTAGTTTGCATTTTACAATCTATTCGCCGAAATAAAATAAAAAATAGTGTGGAATTTTCTTAACTTCCTGATTAGACGCCCATCTTTTGTTGGTGCTAAAAGGTCCCCAGGGCAATTTGAGCTTACATAAGTACCCTTCGGGGAAAATCAGGGGCGGGTTTTAATGCCCTGATTGTGGGCCGCTATTTGATTTGTGTGAGCTTAAATGGCCGTTTTGCTTATGTAATGAGGCTAAAAGTTCAAAGATATGATAAAGTAAAGAAATTTGTTGAATAAATGTAAGTTAGAACCAATTTAGATGATATTTGTTACCAATTAAAGTGATGGATATTTTAGATATCCCAGATTTTAGCCCATAATTGACCCACATTCTTTCATTTATTTCTGGTCTGATGGTTATAAGGGCGGGGTAGAACACTCATTTTTTCTCTTCGATTTTACCCATGGGTTGAAATAAGAAGGAAGACGGTTGAAATTTGGTGGCATGGGATTGATTAATAGGGTCGAGTTATCCGGATTAATTGTCTGCATTCAGCTAAGTTTTTTCCGCAGGCGCTCAGGTCGAGAAAAATACGAAATTAAAAATAATTGCCGAAGTTCGATGCTCTATCTTTTATAGTGCGCTGTTAAGATTTTATAAATCTCTTTTGTTTATCATAGTAAAAAAATTGATAAAAAATGTCGATATTTTTCAAAGACAATTTCGAAACATCACTTTCTGAGAATTACTTAGAAATAGACTACTCGCATTTAGAGCAAAAAAATTTCGGATAACTTCCCCAATTTCCTGAATCAGTAAGCAATGTCAAAAAATTGAAATCATTATGGTTCAAATAGCATTCCGGGCAAATATCTTTCACTCTTGGGGAAAAAACGTGTCATTCTTTTATTAATATGTTCAATTCTCATTCAACATATTAGCCACTGGCCTTCAAAAATATTCCTCTGTATGCCGCACGTTTAGTGAATAGTACACAAATGAAACTAATTATATATAAAAAACCCTGCTTGCTCAAGAATCTCCATCGAGCCATTTTTTGCATCGACTTAAAAATACAAGTTATGATTTTCCATAAAGTTCAGTTCGTAGAACAAAATCCATTTGGCATATTCAATTACTTTAAATTTTTTTGAGTTTTAAGTCTTTTTTGGTTCGTTCAATGGACTAACTTGCGCACTGGACTAAATTACGCGCGCTTTGAAGACTTTATATTAAAAGCTCAAAGCGTAAGGCGATATAATGCTGAAACTATAAAAAGATAGCTCGTATCAGGGCGAAGCCCTGATTGTTCCGACTGCCTTTTAAGGTCTATGGAGCAGTAATAGCATGAAAAAATTCACTGAAAAAAAAAACCAAAAAGGAAAAAAAAATTTCTAAAATTTGAATTTTTTTAAATGAAAATCATCCCCCCACACAACATATAAAGAACAAAAGGATAGATTTCGCTCCTTGTAACAAATCAATTATGGCAATTAAGCTTCGTTCAACCATTTTGGAACGATTTCTAAGACGGATTAACTCTCCGCTTACGCGTTAATAGCGCGAAATATATCGCGCGTTAATTGTACCAATTTGGCCAAAATGGCAATCTTTAAACCCCCATAACTTTACGAAAAATAATCACAGGTGAAATATCTTTTCAATTTTGAGCTCAGGACAACAATACCTTTCGAATGATATTTAAAAAATTCCGTCAAAAATGGCTAGTTAAAAAGTCGAAATTTGTCTGAAGAAAAAAAAACCCACCCCGAGCACAAATATTCCGTTACTTTCGTATCGAAAGTCGGAACAAGACTGCTCGTATCAGGGCGAAGCCCTGAATGTTCCGACCACCTTTTAAGGTTTATTGAGCAGCAGTAATACATAAAAAAAAATTAAATAAAATAAATGAAAATGCAAATTTTTTTTTCTAAAATTTGAATTTTTTTATGAAAATCATCCCCCCACACGCCAAATAAAGTACAAAAAGATAGATTTTGTTCCTTTTAACAAATCAATTATGGCAAATAAGCTTCGTTCAACCAATTTGGAACGATTTATAATACGGATTAAATCTCGCTTACGCGTTAATAGCGCGAATTATATTGCGCGTTAATTGTCCCAAATTGGCCAAAATGGCCAAAATGGCAATCTTTAAACCCTCATAACTTTACGAAAAATGATCACAGGTGAAATATCTTTTCAAATTTAAGCTCAGGACAACACTACCTTTTGAATGATATAAAAAAAATTCCGTCAATAATGGCTAGTTAAAAAGTCGAAATTTGTCTGAAGAAAAAAAAACCCACCCCGAGCACAAATATTCCGTTACTTTCGTATCGAAAGTCGGAACAACAACAATTTTTGTGCGTGGCAAACTATAATTTTTCCGCACTACAATATCATTCCAAATTAAATTGAGCCAAAATAGTTGGTCGTATTGTTTTTGAAAACTCGAGTTTTCACACTTATTGTTTGGTATTGTTCAAGATGTAAGGTTCTCCAAATTTTTATAAAAAACTATTCGATACTGATTAAAGGGCAGTAAGAACACTTAGGGCTTTACCCTGATATAGGAGTAGCTTTGTTTCAGCTATATTTGTTTTTCCTTCTTGTGTTTTTTTTCAGTTTAATCGCGTTCTACAAAAATAAAGTTTTAGAATCAGCATATTTAAAAAAAGTTGTTTATCTGGGCCTGGCCCTGAATATTTTGACTGCATTTTAAGGCCAATTAAAAATTGTTTTGTTGAAAATTGATTAAAAAGTTTTTAAAAGCGTCTCGTATCCTAATAATAAAACCAGGTGACCTGTCGCAACTCAATTTTGAATTGTTTGAGTCGCTGCTTACGCGTGTTATACTATAACATTGCAATAGATCGGCGTTAATTATCCAAATTTGGGCAAATTAGAATATTTGAAACCCCCTTTTCAGTTTTACAAAATCTTTCACAGGTAAAATATATATTTAAGAATATAACATTAACGCACTGAACAACAACATTTTTCAAATGGTAAAAAAGTTTCTGTCAAAAAACGCTTAGTAAAAACGAAAAATGACTGAAGAAGAAAAATGGATGAGAAATTATCTAAAATTTGCTGAATTGTGATCAAATGTTACATAAGATCCGCAGTGAAGTGTGTGATTGAAAATTGCGTAATCTTTGTTCAGGTGTGTGTGGGCCAGTGTGACTCCGAGACTGTGAAGGAGACTATGGAGTACTGCATAGAGACCTATGACGTCAACAACGACGGAAAATTCCAGGTGACATCACCGATGCTTCATAAGTTTCCACAATTTTGACCTTTTCTTTCGATCACCACTCTAGCCAAAACTCAACATTTTCTGAATACGGCTTTGGCACCATTATCTACTTATTTTGAGAGAGAGGATTTCTAGCCACAATGCAGATTTTTTGGGGAATAATCAAGAGTTCGCAAAAATAGTTTGGTAAAAAAAGAGTCATGATCAAAGCTTAAAACAAATCGGATAATCATTGAATCAAGAAGATTATATCGGGATTGAGATTAAAAGTCGAACTTGGGTCTATTTTCAATCAACAATCATTGATTTTCAAATTCAAAATAAAAATGTTCCCTTACATTCAAAAATTTTACAAAGTAAACAATTTTTTTATTTTCAGCTGGGAGAGATGATCAAACTGCTTCCTGTAGAGGACAACTTCATGAGTCAGTTCCACTCCTCCCCCTCCTCTTCTTCTGCTGCTGCTGGTGGTGGGGGTGGGGGTGCAGGTGGGGTGAAGAGGGGTCCGATCGCGAAGGAGGACTTTGAGCGCATCTTCAAACACTACGACCAGGACAACTCCGGAAAAGTAGAGGGCGAGGAAATAGGTGAGTCATGGGCGCGTATAGGATTTTCTCGGTTCCTCGGGGGCTGGTGGACTTTCAAAAAAGTTTAGAACACTTCGTCTACCTTTTTTAGGCCGACGAAATTGATTTTCCGAGACCTCCCAAATCACTATAAAGACCCTATTTTGGCCGAATTTGCTGCGCCGCAAGCAATTATTTGAAGAAAAAAAACGGTTCATAAAAGGCGTTTTTGTCATTTTTTAGAAGATAATTTCAGATAAGATAAGCTATCTTATTTTCGGCCGGATAGATTCGTGCAACTTCTTAGTCTAAAACCGATCTTAGTCTTACTCTGATATCTCCTAGTCTCAATAGATCTAGTGTATACTGGTTTATGCGGTTAGTTGCCAGAAGGAGAACAACTGTATTCTAAGTTTAATTCAAATTGCTCTGGTGATGAAAGTACAAGTAGTTTCAGCATTTACAAATAAGTGTAATTGTTAGAGATGGAATATGGTTGGTTAGCTTAGAAACATTTTACAGGAAGAGAGAATTATATTTATAACCAATTATAAAGTATAGTTTAGAACTGGTTCCACCCGTTCGGGGTTTAGAAAGTTTTTAGTTTTTGAATTGTTTAATGTAGTGAAGGACGGGTGATGTAGTTTCTTTTTGAAGTTGCGAGCATTGACTTCCTGGAGAAAGGAGAAGTGTGGCTGTTTGTGTTTGACGGAGGAAGATTGTTATGTTCGTATCTCTAGATGGGTCTCGTTGATCGTGGTGGTCATGGGTGATTGTGTCAAGGCTTCTGATCGATGCAATGATGTATTGAATTCGTTAAGTTTAGAGCGAGACTACGTGCAGGGTGAAGTTTGACTTTTCCGTGTGAAGTGCCAAGTGACTAGGATCGGTACGTGTAATCAACATCGAGATGGTTATTGGTCTGGTTCAATGGTTTTCCTTTGCTGCGATGTTGAGTCCATACTTTGAATCCTTTGAGGGTACTGACTTTAGGCAGCAAATCGATTAGATTTGCCATTCCAAAGTTGGAATATGATTGGATTTTCGTCTCCTTCGCTGCTCGTCTTTTGGGCTTTACGGATTACGTTTACGAATTACGTTTCTATACACACTGCATTTTACGTTTTAATGTAAAATTTCCTTTGTTAATTTAGTTTTAGTTATGATTTGTGATTAATGGTTGTCACAAAAGCGTTTTTATATTAGTTCAGTTATTTTAAAGAGTTGCTCACTCTGGAGCCACTCTTTTCAAGAGTAGAGTATCGGAGTGCCGTAGTGCATGATGTGGACACGTACTTCGAGCGACGTCTCTCTGGTGGGTTAGGTCAGAAGTGGGTTAATTTTTATGGTCTCTTTGTGTAGAGTCTCTTTTTGTGTTCAACCTTTTGTTTCGTTTTTATTACTTGTTTTTCTCTTTTTGTTTTGGTTGTAACCTTTTCTCAAAAATCGAACCTTTTGATTTGTTTGACTTTTTGACTTTTTTGTGTTTTATTTGTTTGTTGCAAGACTTGAAAGTGGTCTTCAAAAGAATAGTTGATCCAGTTTTATTCTGGTTTTAATCTGGTTTGGGTACCATGGGTTCTTCTTTCTTAGTCATGCTATTAGTTTGTGGTTTTGTGACGTTTGTAAGCTTCGTTGGTTATTTTGATTTACTATATAATTCCTTCCCACCGGGTTAAAGGAAAGTTTTAAACGTGTGAAAACTGGTTAGAGTTGTTATCAGTGAGATTTAAAACTTAAAATTCATCATTTTTACAATTCTTCGTGCACGAGGTGTGCGGTTGTGGAACGAGTTTTATGGGCGAGTGAATGATTCAAATCTATAAGAGAAGCGCTTTGTAAAAAGATTAGTATTTTTTAAATTTATCTGCAATTTTTGTGAATTTACTGCCTTGAAATAAAAATTTTACTGCTTTTGGGGAATTTAATTTATGACTTTACTGCTTGGTAAAAAGAATTATATTGCGTTGAGGATTTTTTATTAATTTACTGCTTTTTGGGGGAAGTTTTACTGCTTTACAATTTTACTGCGATTTGTTAATACGAGTTTAGATTTCAATTTTTTATTTGTTTTTTGTTTGTTTTAGATGATTGTGTGATGAGATCTAAAATAGAAAGTGAAAACTTTATCAAGAATGGTTAGTTGTGTTTTGAATTTATTAGAGTACGATACTTATTTATTCGTCAGCAAAAAATCCATTTGGGAAAAAATCGTGAATGACGAGCGATGTTGTCAGAAGTTTGGCAAGCAAACGGGTGATATATTTAGTTTGCAGTAGAGGCCAAAGCAGTTCAAGTGCTTTGATGATCTTGTGCTCTTCACTACTCGGTGAGAATTCATGCGGTGTGTTTTGGTTCAGGTTATAAAGCTTATATTTATGTTTAGTGTTGTAAATGTATTATAGGATTGGGATTTCAACGGGCTGTATTTATTCGTGAGGGACAATTAGTAGACGGGATTTCATCAACGTTAAAAGTTCTGATTGTCGGATAGGGTCGTAGTTTCTAAGGATTCCTTGCATGTTAGTGTCTTTAATACAATAAGTGAAGTTTAAGAAAAATGGCGAAGTGTATTTGGATTTAATAAATTGAAATCGATGTTGTGGGTATCGTGATGGTGTATTAGTTGTCTAATGGTGTTGTATGAATTTATAATAAGTGTATGTGTGAGTTTGCTTTGTGCGTAACAATAATTGATGTGGGCAGTGTAAGTCACGTTCCTTTGGTGTTAGGAAATTAAAGAAAAAGGAAAAATGGTTAAATTTACTGAAATAGGAGTCGTAGGCTTTTGTGTCGCGAAGTGCTGTGGATAAAGTATGATCATATTTTTTATTCATGCAGTTGATAATAAATACATATTGTGATATGACGAAAAAATTTTCAGTTAGTTGGGGGTTAGCGTTAGTGTCGTCATCTGCAAGGGTATCTTGCGTCTAAAACAATTTTTAATGATTCTCCTTTAGCTAAAATAATAACGGGATTTAAGAATGTGTTTCCTTTTGGTTGTTCTTCTTCATTTACCGGGTATATAATTTCAAATTTTTCTTGTATGTCTAGTAATCTATTGACTTCATCTTGCAAGTGAAACGGGACTTCACTTACTCGTTGCTTTTTGAAAATTGCGTCAGGTTTCAGAGGTAGCTGTAGTGGTGAATTTACGTGTCCAACATCAAATTTAGATGTGGCGTAAGCCATTGGATGTTTTGTTAGCAATTCGGCTAGTTGTTCAAATTCTTTTTGTTTAATTTGAGAGTGTTGAAAATTGAACTTTGTAGGGAATTTTCATTGTTCAGTGGTATATTTTGATATCTAAAATGTTGGTTTAAAATAAAGTGTTTTTGTAAAATAGTCCGTGTTTCGTTTTTATGACTATTATATGATTAATTGATAGTTCTTCCTTAAGAATTTTTGATTGACATATATCTATTTTCTGTTTCTTCCAGTTTAATAGTAATTTCGGCTTGTTATAGTTTATCTACTAGTTTCGTGAAGTCTATAATGGGTTCTCGAATTGAATATGGATGTGATGCTCTCTTTTTTGTTGCTATTTTCCGTAATTGAGGTGTTGGAGTCATCATTAAATTTTCTGTCAACTTTGTGTTCTTATAATCATGCGTATTAGAGGAATATGCTTTTTTTTACTAGTGTTTCAATTCTTACTGCAAGTTGTTTAACGGTTTCGTTTGGGATTCTACGAATTTCATTGCATAAGACTCTTTGGCGCTGTTTGTTTCTTCCAGAGTCGAACATTTCTGAAAAATCTTGTGTGAATCTTTTTCAATCTGACTTATTACCTTTAGGTGAAACTGAAAACCATTTTTGGGCTGCGCCGTCAAGTGTGGTTTGGATTGGAGCTGTGCGTTTATGTATCTAATTTTGATGAAGTGGTGTTTTTACTGGTTCGGGTCCTGTGTTTAAAATCAAATTGGCTGTGACTGCATTTGTATAATCTTCTACTGAGTATCCGGGATCTGTTCCTGTGAATACGATTAGTGGCTTATCTGAAGATATAGAGGATCCACCCATAAGTTATGGATTCATAGTCATTTGTAGTGATTCTGTGGCATTTGGTATTTGAGAAAGTATTTTAGGTTGGGTTTTCGTTATTTCGTGTTGTTGTAGAAATATGCTAGTGGGATTTCATTGCGCATTTGAGTTGGTTGGTATTTTTGTGTACTTTCTGGGTTTTGTAATTGAAAATTATTATTGTATGACATTGGGTGATGTTTTGTTTGTCTCTGTTCGTTTCAACAAATTTATTTCTTCGTTTATGAAATGTGATGGAAATTGAATATCTTGTTGTGTAAGATTTCTTGTTCCGTTTAATTTTTCTTGAATAATAAATGTAGAATTTAAACTATTATTTCCTGTTCTGTCGGTGAATAGTGAATTGTAACTTAAAGGTGTTGTTGTATCAACAGTAAGTGGAGTTAACTTAACATAATCTCTAATGATGGAAACTGTGGTAATTGCTTGACTTGATATATCAGTTGGTATATTAAAAAATAATGGATGAGAACATTCAGAGTTCCAAACATATTATGTTTCATCAGCCAGTATAGTTTCGACTTCTGAATTTTGTGGTTGAAAACTTTTTCTTGCTAGAGATATAAGATCAATGTTATGGACAAAATTATCAATTATAAACCATGCTAGTATCTTTTGTAGATCGTGTTTAACATTTTGTGCTATATCATTATTGATGAGGTTTTGGCGGATTGTATTTTAAAATTTTGAGAAATTACTTATTTCTTGTCTTACAGTTGTATTTCTCGTAATTCTAGTATGGATAGATAGCTATAGATGATTGAAAATACATCGTTTGTGAATATTGAATTTGCTCTTTGTGACTTTTGGTGTTGTATGTTTTTTATGTAATCTGTAAAAGTTTTTGAGAATTCTATATCTATATCGTCTGTTGTTATTTGGTGTTTTATGTGATTTGGTTTTGGTGATGCAATTTTGATTGTAATTATAACATAATATGATGTGATATTACATGTATTTTTGAGATAGTGGTCACGGATTTGTCGTTTTATTTTTACTTCAGGAATTTTTTTCTACTTGGGCTATTTTCTTTTTTGAATAGATTTGCAATTAAGTTGTAACAAAATTGTATTTGTCCTCGGGAGGGATCATTTTGTGGTTCCTATGTAAAATGAGCGTATCGAGTTATCGTCGAAATTTTCGTTGTACTCGATCAAGTTTTATATTGTAAAACTGTTAGTGTGTAACATTCAATATGTCTTATTGGTTGATTCCAATTATATTGACGTATTGGTTTGTTAATTTATGACTTTTTCATTTTGCGTTTTCCTTTTATTGATGATGGTGTTGTGGCTTCTGAGTCGGAAAAATAAATTTAATCGTCGATCGGGTTATTTTTGTTGATTGAGACTTTTAAATCTTGAAGTTCCTGTATTGTGTTTGTGTCTGATTCTGAGACTGCGTTTCTACCTTTTGAAAATCGTTTTCTGATAATCTGTTTTGTTTTGTTATGATTGTCTTTTTTTCGTGTTTGTCTTTTTGGTCTAATGTACCCTATTGTTTGTCTATGTGTTGTGATTATAAGGTCGTATCTTTTATTTTAATTAAAGAATTATGTAATACGATTGTTTAATTGCTACCTAGATTATCTCTTGACATAAGGTTTAGAATGATCGATACAATATTTGGTTTAGAGGTTTTTAATTTCTTAAAATGTTGATCCTTACAAGTTTTGTTTGGTTATCTTAAATTGAGGCATAGATTGTCGTGGTTTGACGGGTCGGAGAGAGAGTAGTATATCAATTCGTGAGAATGATCTTTTACTTTCTCGTGACTAAGTTCTAATTTAAGATAGACTTACCTAATCTTACTTTGGGGTTGTGATTTGTGATCAAGTGTTGGAGAATAGTGAATCAATCCACAAGGTTCAGGTATAATTAGAGCACAAATAGATCATTAGATACTATTTTTTTACTGACTAAGTTTAAGTGTTTTAGCCTGGGTCATGTAAGAGGAAGGGATCAAGTGATTTGTTCACTATTTATCTTAATTAAAATGGTTAGTTCTTTCAAAAATTTCTATTAGTCCTGGGTCATTTATAAGGGTTTGAGGTCGTTAGACACTTTAAAAATGTGGAAAGTGGAGAACAAAAAAGTTCTGTTTGATCCAAGGGAAGCCTTGATGATCAGAAGTTAAAGAAATTTAATTTAAGTGACTTTAAAGATCCAAGGAAAGCCTTGATGATCTGTTATTTAAGTTAAAATAAATTTACAGAAAACAAGGTTAAGCCTTGATAAGATTAGGTGATGAAGCTGGGATGAAAAAATGGTGTGTATAGATTAATAAAATTAACAATTTTTTTATACTATTTAGTTTTTTGAAATTTTTTTTCAATAATTTATTTTGTTCAAAGGGTTTTAATTTACTGCAGATTTTTTGGGGAGAACGACTTTTGTTGTTTTTATCAGTCTTTTTTGTATAAACTGTAGGTTTAGCAACATTAAAGTTTCTGAAGGATTTCTTCAAACTTCATGTCAGCAATTGAAAATTTAAATTTACTGCGGAAAAGATTCTGAATACATATGTTTTGTTTCCGGTTTCCGTCGAACTATCATGAAGTCAATCGTTAGATTTCTTCTTAATCGTAGATCGTGCGTTGTCTTTGGTCTTCTCGCAGTACCTGGTATTTCTCGTATTGTTTGGAAAATTGGCGGCAATCTATTGAGACTTAGAGACATTTCTAATAAATTCTCTATTCCGCCTAACATTTTTGCAATTTTGCAATTGTCTAATTCTAAAATCTATTTTTTCTAAATCCAATTTAGTTAAGGTCTTGTTCGAGACTTTTGGTCGCATCAGATGAGTTATGACCTCTTTGTTTATACTCATAAAGTAATTAGTAATTTCAGATAAAGTACACCGTCTGCGCGTCACGCTATCTTACTTTAGGCCGGATAGATTCGTGCAAATTCTTAGTCTAATACCGATCTTAATCTTACTCTTATATCTCCTAGTCTCAATAGATCTAGTGTATACTGGTTTATTCGAGTTAGTTGCCAGAAAGAGAACAACTGTATTCTAAGTTTAATTCATATTGCTTTGTTGCTGAAACTACAAGTAGTTTCAGCACTTATAAATAAGTGTAATTGTTAGAGATGGATTATGATTGGTTAGCTTAGGAATATTCTACAGGAAAAGTGAATTAAATTTATAACCAATTATAAATTCTATTTTAGAACTGGTTCCAATAAGTTAAATGGATAAAAACTCTGAATCAAAGAAAGCAGTACGGAATTTAGGTGGGGCGGGGGCGGACGCCCCCCCCCCCTCAGGGATTCGAACCCTTGCCGACTCAAAGGGCCCCCTTTGTTCTATTTTGGGATATCCAGTTTTGGCTGACTGACCTTGAAATTTTTCCAAAGGCCCCTTTGGCGCCAATTTATACTAATTTTGAGGGGGGAGCGCGCGCCGAAAAAACGCAATTTTATGGTCGAAACTTTCCACAAAAAGTGCCCAAAATTTAATTAAAGGCAATTTATGGCAATTCGAATCCGTAAGTCGCGTATCGATTCTGTTTTTTTTGTTTTTTTTGTTTGAAAATTTTATCGACCTTTATCTAGATCGACCAAGTTTTAGAGCGCCCCAGAACCCTGGCAGATCGTACGACCGTATTTTGACTTTAAAAATTTTGTACCGCAAAAAAACAGGTCAAAACAGCCAATGCGTTTTTTTGGCGTTCGCTCCCCCTCGAAATTAGTATATATTGGCGCCGAAAGTTCTCTTAGAAAAGTTTTAGGGTCGCTTAGCCAAAAATACCCCAGCATATATATATATATATATATATATATATATATATATATATATATATATATATATATATCAGGGGCGGATTTAGGGATGGGACGGAGGGGGGGGGGGGGTGGGGCGGTTGCCTTTCTTCTCTCAGGGATTCGACCCCCTGCCGACTCAAAGGGTCTCCCCTTTGGTACTTTTTAAGAAATCCATTTTTGGCCGACCGACCCTAAAATTTTTTTAAAGGCGCCAATATATACTAACTTTGAGGGGGAGCGCGCGCCAAAAAAACTTGATTTTGTTGTCAAAATTTTCCAAAAAGTGCTCAAAAACGGCTTTTGTGGCCTGTTTTGTTTTTAAACTTGGAAAATTTGGCCAAAACAGCATCTTTTTGGTGCTTTAGGAGAGCTCGGAAAATCAATTTGGTCGACCTAAAAAACAGGTCGTCAAAATTTTCGAAAATATATAGCGCAGTAGAGGAAAAGCACAAAAGTCATATCGGGAACAGGAATAGTTTAGAGCAGATTTACCGCTTCTGCTTTAAAAGGACAAAGAAATGTGCATTGAGTTTCAATTAATCCGTTTTGGCGAAATTTTCAATCATCCGCAATTCTAGAAAAAAATCACAAATGTAAAATGTTTTTTTTTTTAAATTTGAGCCAGCTTTTCATTAACTTTCAGATAATATAAAAAATTTTGACGAAATATGGCGAAACTTGCCTGAAGAAAAACCATAAAGACGGAACAATATAACTGTAAGCATTCAAAAGGGCCCTCCTTATCTGTTAAAAGTCCATCTTCTTTCCCAACTAACAGATCATTTCTTACTTGATTTCATTTTCAATGCAGTGAGCTACGTTCTATTCAATGGGCGAAACCGACCATTAACCAATTTCAAATATAGCCTAAAATTAAATGTCACAAAAAAATTTACTGGTGTATAAATTCAGCCTCATTCGGAATTGATTAGCAAAACATTGTTAAGTGTATTTCGAAATGTCATTCGAAATGCCATTTCGAAATGTCAATAATCAATGTTCATTCAATTCAATGATGTTAGATGATGCTTATCATAGTCCATACTAGACCAGTTCCGTTGCTTCTTCCATTTTTTCTCGAGGATTCCAAAATGTGGGCTAATCACCTCTTAGACTGTGCGACTGGCCGAAAATTTTCAAGCAATGGTTCTTTTTAACTAGTTCAAAATTCTGGCTAAAGGATATTACAATTGCAGTTATTCATTTTGTTCAGAGTTTGAAATGCTGATTGGTTATTTTTACATTTATGTCATTCGCTCCGTCTGCCAGGAGAGATCCCCTTTTAAATGTCCAGCTATCTCTTCAATAACTCTAATTGCCTCTAACCTTTTTACAATACAAGGCTCATATCTTCAAATGTGTCTTTCTTGGGGCCCAATTTTGTTAAAAGCATTGTGGGTTGATAACTGAGCCCTCTTGGGAATTTGTAAAATGTCAGTTCGAGATGCTTACTATTGTACCAGATCTGCAAAACTGCTTCGAATAAGACTTGTATTGTGTGTCTAAATCGTACCCAGGGCATTTTTCTGTCCAAAACTGGCTAAATTTTTGTCATGTTTATTTTTTCGTCCGGATTTGAACAAAATTGGGGCATTTAATGTGTCAGAATTACATTCGCCGTTTTTTTCGGGAATAGATTTGCAAATGTGTTTGGACATTTTTTGGAAGTGCTGAAATCATTGAATGAGCTATTCAACAAAAATAATGTTTTTTTTTGTTGTGTTTTATGTTTAAAAATTTTGTAATCTGCAAATAAAATAGGCGTTTTGGGCATTCCTTCCGAAAAAATATGGAACGAAGTTCAAATGGTACAATTTATCAAAATGTTTCACACAGCTTTTTTTGATAGAATATAAATGCTAGTTTTAAGGTCAACTAAAACACACAAAAAAGAAACCATTTGATCGAGTTTTTGCGCCTTTTGTTTTGCAAGCGAATAATTTATTAAACGTGGCTGCCAGATTATCCGAATAACTGTCAAGTAAATAAAAGTCCTATTAGGGGATTAAAAAGGCTTAATTAGAAGGTAAAAAATATAAGACACTCAATTTTCAGACAAACAGTCTTAACGAATATCTTATTTTTGTCACTTACCCATAATGAAGTTTTTATGGGGTGCTAAATTAAATCAAAATTACGATAATTCCAGATGCTCATCTTATGAATGTTTTTGGACAAGCGAGTTATGAGTTGATTTAGTCTTAAAGTTGATTTTATTTGATGTTCTGTCAGTTTGAAAAATCATTTGATGGGTAAAACTAGGCTCGAGGTTCCCGTGACTCGTGATCATTGCAATATGGGATGAATATTGCTCAAACCAGCTAAAGTTGCTTTAATATCCAAAAAATGCTATTAGTTCCAAAAAGTTTGCATGTAGCTGTTAAGCAGTGACAGCATTTTTTTTTTCAAATTAGCTAGTCAATTCGTATGATGGGGTTTTGGAAGAGATAATAGTTTGATACAAAAATTTAAGTTTGATGCAAAAATTTGATTCGTTTTAGTTTGATCCAAAAAAGTAGCCTATGAAATCAATTTTAATTAATTCAAATCGATTCAAATCGGATCATAGACAAGGGGTACTAGACTAGTTTTTTGGATTGGTTTGCGAGTCGAACCTGCTGACCAAAATTTTCCGAAAAATTTTGGGAAAAAACTAAGAAATTTCCAAAAAAAATCGTCAAAACGTCCCCATAATTCTGCGAAACTGTGCTGTAACATGACACCAACCTTATGGTAAGTGGTCTGGTAGCGAAATATCAGGCAAATTAAGATGAGTTTTTTCATCCTCAGGTTTGCTCCGCGTGTGTTGTTGGTTTTCAACCGACTTGCTTAATTCCCAAACCTCTTGGTAATTCGTCGAGCTACTAGCCGATTAGTAGTGACGCACCGTCGTACGATCGTTCAACAAATTTCGTAGGCCGTAACATCATCCTAAGTGGTCAGGGAGGTGATATTAAGTAAGTTAAATTGGTTTTATTCATCCTCAGGTTTACTCCGTGTGTGTTGTTTGATATCAACCGACTTACTTAATCCCCAGCCCCATTGGTAACTTTACTCACCGAAAACCGTTCCGAATCGCCCCGCAAACGCCCGATAACGTTAAGTATAGTTTGAGTTAAGTATAGACCCTAGAGCCATGGATGAGAACTTTCAGAAGAGGGTTCAAAGGTTATTTGCGAAGCGAACCAAGCTTGAAAATGAACTGTACAAGTGCCATGAGATTATAATTGAGAACATTGAAAATCAGAGTCGCTCATCAAAGATTGACACTCAGATTCAGAATTGCAAGAGCCTGATAGAGACTGCAGTTGAAATAAATGAGGAATTGATTAAGTTAGCTTCTAAAAGTGTTGATCCTGATAAATTGATACCAGCGCAGGATATGTGGCTTCATACGGTTACATCAAGAAACGATAAAGTAATGCACGAAGCTCAGAGTTACAAGATGAGCCTTGAACCTTCGTCATTTCCAGCAGCCGGCATTACAGGGAGCAAGGGATCTTTACAACAAACTAGGTCTGAGACATCCTCACACTCGCACAAAACAAGTGATTCAGCAGCACGAGTATCTGAAAACAGGTCTAAGGTCTCTAATAAGTCTAAGGATAGTAGAAAGCTTGACTCACATAAGTCTGATAAATCTGCTTCCACTCGTCATACGTCGACTGTTCGCACTATGTCATCAAGTGAGAAACGGCATGAGTTAGCTTTAGTAAAACGACGCCATGAGGAGCTGGAAAGGCAGTATCAAGTATCTTTAAGACTTAAAGAGCAAGAGAACCGTCTTAAGTTTGAACAAAGTCAGCTGGAACTAGAGCAATTGGCTGAAAATCATAAAAAGCAACTAATTGAAATGGAATTGAAAGCGTTTGAACTTGAGGACAGTTCATCTGAGGTTAGCGAGAAGGTAGCGGAAAGTAACTTAACAGGAGTAAGTCAACCTATTTCAAAGGTAGCAACCGATCGAACTAATGATTGGGTAGACTCTGTTAGTTCACAAGCACCTCCCGACGTTGCTAGTGCGCCAGGTTTGCAGGCCTTCACTCATGTACCCGTTTCGTCAGGACCGACGACTTCCGCCCTCCTTGCTCATGCAATTCACACCAGTAATAGTCATAACCATGAGCACACAGCATTGAGTGACCCTGGAATCCATAGTTATGGACATCGGGCTATGCCTCAATTTGGCAGTGCAAGCCGTTTGCCATTGCAAGCTTCTGTTTCATTCCCAGCCTCTGTTCCATTCCCAGTTAACAATATGCATTCTAGTGCACACGTGCTACCACCACCGTCTGCTGTTCCTTTACAGACCATGAGTTCAAACATAACTAATGGTAGTTTTGCCATCGCGCAACCGGAATCATTACCTGTCCCAATGTTACCGGCCCAACCCGGTTCTGGTTTTGTTTCTTTGTCGCCTGCATTTGCTGGCGGTGGCTTCTCATCTTCTGGAGTAAACCCAACGCCGGTTTTCTTTTCGGCACCTAATTGCCATGCAGCGCCAGTCCAGACGCAACATAATCTTCCCTTTGTTCCGCATACTGTGTCACCTAGTATCAACGATTACTACACAAGTGATGCAAACTTATGGCGATTGGCAGCTACAACTCCAATCGTCACGCCTGCTCAGTGTTGTAATGCTGGAAACATTTTTTCTAATGTGACAACTATTGTCCCATCGTGTAACACCGCCTCTCCGTATACTAGTGGTGGGACTGTGTATTTTAATACTCCCCCAGTTCATCCACAACATGTTCCGCATTTTGTCAATCAAACTAATACTGGTTATCAGCCAGTCAACGAGGACTACGCACCGTCTCCCGCTTATCCGAACCAAGGTTGTTCATCGGATCGACCTCTCTCCGCTCGTGAATTGGCGGAATTATTGATGCATAGCCGCAAAGATCATCTTCCTGAATGGAAGTTAGCCCAGTTTGACGGCAACCCGTTAAACTGGCACGAATGGTTTGGTCAGTTTAAGTCCACCGTTGATTCCGCTGTTCTCACCGATGATACGAAATTGACATACTTAAAAACGCTCGTCACAGGCAAAGCAAAAACCGCAATTGCGGAGTTTAGTTATAGTGGCGTTATGTACAAGGATGCACTGGCCACCTTGCAACGGAAGTTTGGGCAACCACATGCCATTGTTGGTGCGCATCTTGATAAGCTGAATACTTTTCCTCCACTTAAGATGCACAATTCGGAAAATGTCATTAGTTTCTCCTCTGCCATATCTGGCCTCGTAGCAGTTTTCAAATCATTGTCTTTCAACGATGATCTAAAGAGTGTTAACCTGTTAAACCAAGCTGTTAGTAAACTTCCGCCTAACCTCAAGGAGGCTTGGTCGATGCATACTGTTAGACATAATTGGCAGCGACCAACACTCTTAGACTTTAACAACTGGTTGAAAGAAAAGGCCGAGGGGCATGAAAGATTACGTTTACTCAGCTCTAAGGCAAAAAATGAAGAACCGGTTAAACCAAAAACAACCAAAGTTTTTGCAGCCAATAGCCAGGTAACTAGTAAGGCTCAGGATAAGTCTCAGGATAAGTCTAAGTTTCCGCCGTGCGTTTTGTGTAAGGGTAGTCATGCATTGTGGAATTGTGCTGTTTTTAAGGAAAAGAATGCTACTCAGCGAGCAAAATACGTAGCTGAACAGAAACTTTGCTTCGCTTGCCTCAATGGCAATCATAGTTTCCGGCAATGTTCTAGAGCAAAAAAGTGCCCGAAGCCAGAGTGTGATAGCACACATAATGTCTTGCTCCATGGAGCCGAAAGAATATTTCCTCGGAAGGAAAATTCAAATGTCTCGAATAAGGCTGGAACAAACAAATCCAAGGAGAATACAAACACTTCCACCCATGCCGCTGTTAGTGATGTACTTGACATTGAATCTTCTAAAGGGTTGTTGCCAATTGCAACACTTGGTGTATCCTCGGATGTAACCAGTCTCCTGACGTTGGTTCTTTGTGATAGTGCATCGACTCACTCCTGGGTGTCTTCGTCACTCGTAAAGCGTCTCGGCTTAGTAGGGGAGCCCGTTAACTTGTCAATTAGTGGTTTCAATTCGACCACCGTTGTTGAGACTCAGAGAGTCAAGTTTACAGTTTCCTCCGAGCCGAATAATAGTGATTTCGTATTTTCTCTCTGTGCATATGTTAAAGACAGTATTCGGATTGGTTCCGAATTAATCAATATTGCTGATTTGCAGAATAAATATCCACAATTAGCACCTATTAAGCCCATTCAATATACTTATGAGGACGTTGAAATTATTATCGGACAAGACTACTACCACGCCGTTAGACCCATTGAGTTCATCTTGGGAGATGATAAAAACTCACCGTGTTCCGTTCGCCTACCGATAGGTTGGGTCTTAAGTGGTCCGTTGCCGCCGTCCGGTAATTCTACTTCTTCGTGTTTCAAGTGTGTTGTTGAAGATTCTTCTCTGACCGACCAGATAAAATCCTGGTACGAGTTGGAATCGTATGGTGCTTTCAAACAAGTCGATGCCCGTTCCGCCGCGGATAAACATGCTTTATCCATCCTCAATTCTGAAACCGTTCACAATGGCGAAAGATACATTGTGCCTATGCTTTGGATTGATAGTAATGTCAGTCTACCAAACAATTATTACTCGTCACTCGCCCAATTTAAATCATTGGAGAGAAGGTTAAGTAAAGACCCTGAGCTGCGCGAAAGATACGCAGAAACAATTAGAGAGGACATTAGGAAAGGCTATGTCGTTACCGTCGAACCGCATGATCCACGTAAGCGTTCCGATCGCGAGTGGTATCTTCCGCACCATCCCGTCGTAAATCCGAATAAGCCGGGTAAGGTGCGCCGAGTCCTTAATGGGGCTTCTAAGTTTCACGGCACATCCTTAAATAAGTCCTTATTGGTGGGTCCTGACCTACTCCAAAATTTAATTTTTGTGCTTTTGCGATTCCGTCAACATAAGTACGCCGTCTCCGCGGATATAGAGGGTATGTTCCTCCAGGTAGGAGTCCTTGCCCGCGATCAAATTTCGCTCCGTTTTTTGTGGCGGGAGGATACCACTTCCGATGTGGTAGTTCATCAGTACACTCGCCATATATTCGGCGCACGGGATTCACCTACGTGCGCCAATTTCGCGTTGCAAAAAACAGCAACTGATAATATGTCCACATACCCTGAGGCCGCCTCAGTCGTAAATGAAAAGTTTTACATGGACGATTACTTGGATTCATTCGAGAACGTTACCCAAGCAATTAAAACTAGTCGCGATTTGGTTTCCTTACTAAAATTGGGAGGATTTAATTTGACTAAATTTGTCAGTAATGCTGATGAAATCACTTCAGCAATGAACCCCGAGGAATCCGAAACCTCATCTTCACCCATCAAGGAAATATGTAACGGTGCCGAACGATCATCACACGTCTTAGGTCTTAAGTGGGACCATGTGAAAGACACATTGGTTGTTAGCAGAGGCGTGGATCGTCCTCTCGATAAAGCAATAACTCAACGAACCGTCTTGAGTTTCGTCTCTTCTGTGTTTGACCCTGTTGGGTTAGTAGCTCCATACACAGTTAGGGCCCGTCTTTTACTGAAAGATATTTGGAAAATCAGTGGTCAAAGTTGGGACGACGAATTGCCAGAAGACATAAGAGATAAGTTTCTCGAGTGGCACTCCGGTCTCCCTCTCTTAGGGCAATTGACTATTCCCCGTTGTTACTTCACAGAGCCTGTTGATCAAATTGAGCTCCACATGTTCGGTGATAGCTCGCAGGACGTTTTCTGTGCTGTTGGTTTTTTGCGTGCGCGACTCGCGAGCTCGCATAAAACTCAAATATCCTTCATCTTTGGTAAAGCTCGCGTTGCGCCCATGAAAGCGCTATCGATACCGAAGCTAGAGCTTCAAGCTGCTCTGCTCGCCACACGACTAAAAGATGATATACTGACCGCCCTTACCGTCTCTATTAATCATGTCTTTATGTGGACAGATAGTACAACAGTTTTGCAGTGGCTAAACTCCACTGAAAAATTACCTGTATTCGTCGCTAATCGTGTCGGCGAAATCCTCGAGTCGACCACTATTGATGAGTGGCACCATGTTCTGAGCGGCGATAATCCAGCTGATACCGGTACGCGGGGGATTTCTTCGGAAGCCCTCAAGGATAGCAGCTGGGTTATTGGTCCGAGCATTCTCAGGACTACTGATTGGCCGTTTTTACCCGACGAACGTGTAATCAATAAAATTCGTTTGAAGGGTCCTTCTTGTGATGTTGATAATTGCTTGGAGACATCATCTTCCTTCGTCACCGATGTCACATCAATAAAACATCCCGAACACGGGTTCAATTGGGAAAGGTTCAGTTCCTTTACAAGATATAAACGAGTAGTCGCTTTTATGTTGAGGGTTTTGCCTTCACATAAGCATTTTCGTGGTAAAGACTTACGAATCACCGACCCCACTGAACTTGATATTGCAGAAAGCAAACTGATTCATCTTGCTCAGATGGAATCCTTTCCCGTTGAGTTAAAAACACTCACCGCTGGCAAACCTATTAAGAATAGTAGTAAAATTGCCACATACTCGCCATTTATTGGTCCCGCTGGAATCATTCGTTCCACCGGACGGATTGTGCGCTTAGTGGATACCGAGTTTGATACTAAGCACCCAATAATACTCGATGCCCGACATACCTTAGTTCGTTTGTTGGCCCGCAGCCTCCACCATAAGCATTTTCATCAAGGATTAGATTACATGCGCTCCGTTTTAAATATGAAATTTGCAATACTTGGGTTGCGTCGACTACTTCGGTCTGTCGAAAATCAATGTGTGACATGCCGTAAACGCAAAGCAAGTACCATCCAGCCAATTATGTCCGATTTACCGGTCGAACGTCTCGGATACAAGCAACCACCCTTCAATCATACGGGTGTGGATTACTTTGGACCGCTTTACGTTCCGGTTCGCAGAAGCACGGAAAAAAGATGGGGATTCCTTTTTACTTGCCTCACCACCAGGGCTGTACACCTTGAGATTGTACCGTCTCTGGACACCAGTTCGTGTGTCATGGGCATTGAACGGTTCGTTGCGCGCCGTGGTACGCCAAGCACAATCTGGTCGGATAATGGCACGAACTTCGTTGGTGCGGAAAAGCAATTACTTGCCTGCATCAAGAGCTGGAATGGCATGGCTCCGACCATTTTTGCACACAAAGGTGTTACTTGGAAATTTAACCCGCCAGGCGCACCCCATCATGGCGGCTCCTGGGAACGCCTCGTCCGAAGCGTGAAGCGCGTGCTGTACGATATCCTAGGCAGTAGGCGAGTCACTGAAGAGGTGTTAGGAACAACACTCTGCTTAGTTGAACAGGCTTTGAATTCGAGGCCAATCACTCCCGTTAGTACCGATTCACGTGAGTTAGAAGCGTTAACCCCAAACCATTTTTTGCTTGGACAACATGCCACAAGCTTTCCTTCGCTTTTACCCGGGGAGCACTTCGATCACAAGAAAAGGTACGTGCGAGCGCAGTCATATGCTAACGCGATTTGGTCTCGTTGGCTTCGAGAATATGTTCCCTCGCTGAATAAGCGTGTCAAGTGGCACACTCATTCTGACTTCACTCTTAAAACAGGCGATCTCGTGTGGGTGATTGAGCCCGATAGTCCGCGTGGGTACTACCCTCTCGCCCGAATCGTCAAGCTAAACTACGGACAGGACGGTTGCGCCCGATCCGCCCTTGTCAGGACCGCAACCCGTGAAGTCACGCGGCCGACCGTTAAGCTCGCTCCGGTTCTTCCTTCTTCAGGGGGGGAGGATGTTGCAATGCAAATGTAGAGTATAGAATGTAGAGTATAGATGCATATAAAACTGAACCAAAATGTAACAACAATAAGCACAGTTGGCCGAGTGGCCTAAGCTAACGCCGATTATACAGGTTAACAGTTGACGTAGGTTCGAGTCCCCCACCTGCCCATGTATTAGTATACTAAAAACGGGGGTTACATCCTATTTTAACTGTTTTTTGGTTCTAATTCGGTTCAGCCTTGATTAAGGTTGACCGCCAAAAAGAGCAATTTGTCTCAAGGACATTACCGACCGGTTCTTGTGGCTAGCTTGCGCCGTTTTGTACAAAAAACGCTCAGATGCAAAAAATGTTATATGATGTTCTGATCAATAGAAAAATGCCGAAATTATTTTATTGACCGAGTTATTTGCCGAGAAATATCTCTTACTAATTTACGGATTTGGAACAGTTTTTTTTGGAGATTAGCGAGCACAATTTTGTCAACTTTTTCTGGGTTCGTTTTCATACGGAGTTTGAGTAACAATAAAATTGATTTGGATCTTTTTAAATCAATTTTTGTCCACTTTTTCCAATATTTCTTTGACACAGATTCTTTACAGATTATATTCAGGTTTTCTCTGTTATCAAACAGTAAAGAAATTTGGAAATAAATTTTCAAGGCACGCTTTTTAATTTCGTGTTCAGGTTTGGCCTGAAAAAGACTTTCCCTCAGAACAAAAAAAAATAGTTACATTGAATCAAGTTTGATTGAAATTAACTTTTAAGCCCTTGATTTTTTTCTTCCGTAAATTTACATACAATACCATAGTAAGTCATTTCACGTATCAAAATGGGCAGTCGTAAATTGATTTCAGCCAGTTATCTGTAGAAAATTAATTTAAATCGATTTCAACCTCAAGGGTGTCAGTGCGCGTAGACTCTGTCCAAAATCCTTTATTATAATTATGATTAGCAGGCGCGGATTTAGCTATTTCTCGAGGGGGGATTTTCAAAAAAATTTGGAACATTTTGTCGAACTTTTTTTTAAGTTCGACCAAATTGATTTTCTGAGCTCTCCCAAACCACAATAAAGACCCTAATTTGAACAAATTTTCTGCGCCGCAGGAAAATTTTTGAAAAAACAGGCCATAAAAAGCTTTTTAGGCACTTTCTGGAAAATTGCGTTTTTTCGGCGCGCGCTCCCCCTTCAAAATTAGTATAGATTGCGCCTTTAGAAAAACTTTTGGTCAGTCGGCCAACAATGGAAATCTCAAAATAAAACAAAGGGGTGACCCTTTGGGTCGGCAGGGGTCAAATCTCTGAGGAGGGAAAATCTGATGCGTCCATAACCCCCCCGCCCACCCCCTATATCCGCTATTAATGATTAGTATTGTTATTAAAATTGTCTACCAAAGTTTTTGGAAGTTGTTACATTAGCGACTATTTTGTTTTGTTTCAGACGGACTAATCCGGGACTTAGTGAGTGTGGACGATGAGGAGGCTGGGAGGGAACTGACGATGGCGAAACTGGCATCAATTAGGGAGGAGCTACTTCAGGTTAGAGCCTTTAATTGGGTCGGAGCTATTCTCACGACAGAAGAACCAAATGTGGGAAGTTCTCAATTATTTAAAGTGCTTTAGGCTGTCTAAAAGTGACATTTTTTACGGCTGAATTCATTCAGATTGTGAATGCTGAATCATAATTGGCTACCCTAATTTTTGGGCGTTCCGGTTCTTCTGGCACCCAGAATTCGCCCCTTTTTTGTGATTATTCAGCATGAGTAATCAGAGTGACCCAACAAACTTGCGGATAAAGAATTTTAGAAGGGTTTCATTGCATATTTTTGGCATGGCATCAATAGCAATAGCAGGACCTTCGCCTTTGTTTTCCCAGTCGCTAGAAATTTTTAGCGTTTTTCCATGGCTCCTCTTTTCAGTTCTCTTACAGAACATAAATCTTTAGTCACACTGTACCAAACTTATTCTTACGCCCTGACCGGATCCGTTCACTTCTTGCGAAGTGAACGGATTTTGAAAGCAGCTCGAAAACTTATTACCTATTTTATTGTACAAACCTCCTTCCGACTTCCTTTTTCAGTGTCTTTTTACATGCCATAATTGCTAAATGCGCGGTTTTCCCTCTAGGTATCAACAACAAATTAATTCAAAATTGTTAAAATTTGCTGACCATACAAAGTTGTATTGCCTTAAAATTTGATGAAATTTGTTTTCAAAGTTTAAATTCGAATGGGGCAATAATGCAAAGAACCTCTATAATTCATAATCGTTATAATTAGTTTTTCAATATCATGCTGAATCGTTGAACTTCATGAAAAAAATTGAGTACGCTTCATTGAGTTCAATTTTCTGGCAATGGCTTTTGTTTCAGGTAGCAGATTTGGATGGAGACGGACAGCTGGACAAGTCAGAGCTGGAGTACTTCCTATCTGTGGGCAAGAAATTCTAGAACATTCCACTCCTTAGATTGAGAATATTATGAGTATTCTACAAGGTGAAACGCAAAAAAATTGAGAAGAATTCTACAGCAATAAGGGACTCAGTATCACGGAAAACACGAATTGTCACTTTATAATTCATCAGCTAAGAAAAAAACGCTTTCGAAATATTTCAATATTCAGCATCGTCTCAATTTATTCAATTTATTACTGCACAATTTACATTTCTGACGCTCAATTAATAACTTATGAAAAGTTACCGAGAGAGCACTGTATGCATAACGACTTGTCAACTTATTCGCTCATCAAATGAACATTTTGAGGAACTGAAACACTAAATCAAAAGTACCAAAGCAAGATCAGATTAATATGAAAGCGAAAAGAGTTGCAGTCACAGTTTGCAATTTAAAAATTGAGTGCTTCCAAAAACGTTTGAATTCACACAATAAAAACCATGTTCTTATAGTCTTGTTTTCAAATTGATAGAGTCTTCTTCAATTAGTTGGATGGAATATTTCTAAGATGAAAGTGCGAAGGAGAGCCAGGGTTGACAGAAAAGGCTAAACATGCAATTCCATAAAATAAGTCTATGAAAAATATTAATTATACAAATTTCATACATTTTGCTAAAATGGAGTAATCGAATTTTCAAAGAACTTTTTTCTTGTTTTGACATAAAAGTCGGTTTATCGCATATATCAATTAAATTACAAACTCTACATCAGGAATGCTATACGGTCCAAGTCACCTAAAAAACAATAAATAGCACTGAAAAAAAAATTTACCGAAAATAAAACAGAAAAAACATCCTTTGATTATCGCAAACATAATGTTACAACTCAATTTCAGTCATAAAGAGAACTTCTTTGCGAATCATATTGGTATCAACCAAAAACTTTGCATCCATTGAAACCTAGTTTTTCATTTTTGTAGTTTGACAGCAGGTATAATATTATTATTTGCAATTTTGCTCTGACTTTTCTTGCGTTCATCGGTCTGCAAAACCAACCGGGGCGTTCTGTGTATACGCTCGACTACTGTCCCTGTATGCAACTATAGTTAAAATTTTTTATAATCAACTATAGTTCGAACGTGTAATTACACTAGCTCAGCAACATCCTCACCCCGAAGAGGCGAGAAGGAGGAACTTTAACGAGAGGTCTTACTAGCTGGCCCCACAGGATCTTAACTGTTGCGGAGCGAACGACGTTATCTTTGCCGTAGTGCGAAACATTTACTCGACCTAAACGGTAGTGCCCACGAGGGCTGCTGGGATCGACAATCGAGACGAGATCACCAGTTCATAAATCGCTGTTCGAATCGGCATGCCACTTTAAGCGCTTGTTCAAAGAGGAGGCGTACTCCTTCAGCCAACGCCGCCGAATAGCTTTTGCATAAGCTTGTGCTCTCAAATAGCGTTTTCGGTGGTCGAAACTTTCATCAAGTGCTAGCGATGGACAGCTAACAGAGTGCTCTTTCAAGATAAAATGGTTAGGCGTTAATGCTTCTAATTCAGTTGTATCGGGACCAACAGGCATGATTGGACGGGAATTTAATGATTGCTCCACTAAGAAAAACTTTATCGACAACACCTCATCCGTTAACTTGCGAGTTTCAATGACTGCGTAGAAAACGCATTTGCAACTTCCCAAGACCCACCCTGATGCGGCGCGCCAGCAGGGTTGTATTTCCATTTAATTCCCTTGTGCACTAACAATGCGGGAGCCTGTCTGTTTCAACTTTGTACGCAAAGCAGAAGTTCTTGCTGAGCTCCATAGAAATTGGTACCTTTGTCAGACCAAACAACACTTGGTGTACTACGGTAGGCAAATAATCTTTCAATCCCCATGACGCAAGAGCCGATGTACATGGGCGGAACAATTTCGATGTGCACGGCACGGGTAGTCAAGCAGCTGAACAGAAAAGCCCACCTTTTTACACTGCGCGAATTGTCACGTAAAATGGACCAAAATAATCCATCCAAACCACAGTTAATAAAAGGCCGATGGTTGTAACCAAGCCGTTTGACAGGGAGGTCTGACATCATAGGCTGTAACGTGCTTGCCTTGCGTTTTCTGCAATTAAAACAATATCTTTCGATCGCACGCAGGACCGCTCGCAGACCCAACACCACAAACCCCATTTGTACTATGGACCGCAAATTATCCAAGTGTTGGTGATTGTGGAAAGTAAAAATGTCTGAGAATCAATTTCACCGAGAATTTAAGATGATGGGATGCTTAGTTTCAAAGCTTATTTCGGCTAAGTTTTTAAACCGTAGTATGGAACGAATGATGCTACCATTGCCAATAAACGGTGAGTATCCTGCAATGCGACAAGAATTTTTTATGGGTAAGCCAGATTAAAGTTGTTTGAAATCAATCCGAAACACTTCAGATTGAGCCAAAACTAAAAATTTATCTTTCACAATTACTAATTCGTTCGAATCGGTTATTTGAGCGGTAGACCCGCGGAAGTGCCTGTGTTTCGGCAATGACCTCAACATAAAGCAAATGTTATGCTGCAGTTTCGAAAGACTACTATAGTTCTACCAAACAAAAATGGGCCCTGGCCGATTAGAAGTACTTGTGAGAGCATGTGTCGACTTGTCTATGGTAACGTCTTCTCTGAAAGGATTTTACTAACAATATCCAAATTTGGTTTGAAAGGCCACTCGTTGCCTAAAAGCGAGCTTGGAACGCTCACACAACTGCTGTCTTTGAGGCATTCCGCGGTATTATCTCCACTATTCACTTGGAACCATTGATCCACATTGGTCCCTTCCTTTATTTCACTAACATGGTTTGCGACAAATGTGGATAATTTATCGATGGAGTGAAGCCATTGTAGCACCGTGGTGCAATCGCTCCGCAAAAAGGTGCGGCTTGCATCGAATGAAAGTGTCCGAAGTGTATCGTCCTTCAAATTAGATGCCAGTAAGGCTGCCTTCAATTCCAGCTTCGGAATGGACAAAACCTTCCTTGGTGCTACCCTTGCTTTATCAAAATCAAACACAATTTCTGTTTTTTGAGTCTCCGCGCAAAAAGGAAACCAACCGCGCAAAACACATCTTGCGAGCTATCCCCAAACATATGGAGCTCACCTTGATCAAACGGATATTACTGAAGTAGCACCGGGTAACGACTAGTTCTCCTAAGACAAACAGGCGTGAATGACACTCAAAGAATTGCTTCCTGGAGCACTTCTGGTAAGGGATCATCCCGTTGTTGCCCAGTTATGCTCCAACGATTTTTAAGAACTAGGCGGGCCCTTACCGTGTAGGGAGCCACCAAATCAATAGGGTCGATTACCGTTGAAACAAAACTGAGAACAATGCGTTGTGTAACGGATGTTTGTAGCTCACGGTTAACTCCACGACAAACAACAAGAGAGTCACTTCCATGGATCCACTTTAAACCTTATATACTAGAGTTTAAATGGTCATTACCAACGCAATGTCCTTTACATTTGCAGTTTCATCAATTGTAGGGTTTAAATTTTCTTTAATTGTAGGAACATTACTAACAAACTAGGTGAGACTTAATCCTCCTAATTTAAGAAGATTCAGAAGGAGGTGCATTGCGTCATTGCGGTTTTTGAATGAATCCAAGTAATCATCCTCGTAGAACCTAGTAAATACTGCTCTAGATGCTTCAGGAAAAAATTCAATGTTATCCCTGGCGGTTTGCTGAAGTGTGAATTTGGTGGACTTGTTGGAGAGTCCCGAGCACCGAAAAAAAGCCGGGTACATTGGAGAACTTCCACATACGATGTGGCATCCTTGCGCCACAAAAAACGCAAAGAAGGTTGATCACAAGGGGGTACCCCAACCTGGAGGAATACACCCTCGATGTCCGCGGAGACGGCAAATTGATGTTGGCGGAAGCGCATTTACACGTGAAACAAATTTGGCATTAAATTAGGCCCAACGAGCAAAAATTTGTTTAGAGATTGGCCCGGAAGTTTTGACGCGCCATTTAAAATCCGACGAACCTGACCTGGCTTGTTTGGAATTAGGACAAGATAGTGGGGTAAATACCACTCACGGGCGGAGCGGAGCTGCAGATCGTGCGGTTTAACCGGAATGACAAAATCTTTATCGAGGTCCTCTTTTGATGTCTCAAAATATTTACTCTTTAAACCACTATCTTTGTCGAGCCATTTTTGAAGCGTCTTGAAATGTGTCACCTGTGAGTAGTAATTATTGTGTAAAAAATTGCTATCATCAGCCCATAACATTTCTACCCAAAGCAGTTAACCGTTATGTTGTTGATTCAAGACGGTTATGCACTCGCTGATCGGCTGCAGATCGAGCATCAGCTTGGTTGTATTTACCTGGGCTTTCTAACACTTACCACGTTTTAACTTAGCTAATAAATTCCGGCATTGCACTTCTTGAAACTTGTTGACAACAACCCAGATGATGAAGGGAGTGGGCCACTCAAAACCAATCATACAGGCAGACGAACAGCCATTGGATTTTCCTATCTGCATCATGAATGTAATCGAGCGTGCGTATGTGGTGATAAAAGTCCTGATGAGTTACCACTTCGATATTCGAATAAAAACACCGAACCGGCTTTATTAGTTCCAGGTATATATATTTTTCTTGAAGGGCCGGAGCATCAACCTCCGGCCCAAAAAGCAGGCCTTTGAGACCAAAAGTTAATTGCATCCTTTAGATAAGCGGTTATATTGAAGGTATAATCGGTGTTACTCATGTCAGCGGATAGTGTCACCTCGACTAACTCAGTCGAAATAATATCCGTTGAATTAAAACTATTTAGGTCAAATCAATTTTTTCCCTGACAAGCTCGGACAGCGGGCCAAGCCTGCGGAAAGCCAGGAGTGATTGCTCGCGGAATCACACAACGACGATTAAATTATTGGTTTTTGACTTAGATGAAACACTTAACTCAATATTCCGGAGAATACCTTTAACGACTGCACGGATGCGGAAAAAGAGGAGAATGTTTTATCCGCCGGTTATTTCCCAGAAGAAGACTTGTTTCGTTCCTTATGAGGAGCAAAATCGTGGTATGCACCATGCAAGAGGACATTGTGTGTTTTTTCGAACTCAGGTTTAGTGCATTCTCGTTGAAATCAAGGAGATTAGGGCAATACCAATTGCGCTTGACCGTGCAAGACGACCAAGAAAATTGGAGGCAATTCACACAAAACTGGATTCAAGATGGCGGTTTCTTTCAGAGCGTCCTCATATGACAACGATCGAAACACATCAACGAGATTTGAAATAACACAAGCAAAATTATTCATGCTTTCAGAACTGTGCATTTTGACTGGGAGAACGCTTTTAAGTTTTCGAGGTGGGCGCTCATAACGATTCGAAGTTGTCCAAATTTTCGTTTAAGAACCCTTACTTGATCCCTGTACATTCGACCTGAATACGTGAAGTCCGCTGTTGCCAAATTAGTTTTCACAACTTACCTTTGCCAATTTAGCTTACGAGTGTTTTAAGGTACGTCAGCTCAACGTCATCCAAAAAAGTTGAATGCGAATCAACGGCACTTCAAAACAGACCTATCCATACAGGCCATTCCATCGGATTACTTTCATACTTGGAAAGTTTCCATTCGGGTAATGAATCTTTCCTGTTCGATGCCAAACGGATATCGATTCCGATGGCAGAAGGACATAATTTGGGACAGGTTACTATACGCACGATGCCGCCGGATTCGAGAAATATGGCTGATGAACGGGCGAGCCAGGAATATCCGATGCAATCGGTAATTGCAAGGGTACTTGCTCGTGTGGGATAGTGAAATTGTAAATTGCTTCACCGTTATTGTAGATGAACTTTACGAATTTTTGAGGGGCAACAGATGTTACTGCCTCAAATACGTGCGATGATTTGTTCAAAACTAAAGGGTTGCAAACTGCGTGGGTCGGCGTTGCATTTACAGGGAACCACGATGCGAGGTTCGGGTTATAGAAGTAGGCGGTATGACCTACAGAGATTACTGCCGAAGCAGTTGCAGTATGAGGAGATAACTTTATATACGAAGGTGATGGAACGTTTTGAAACTTAGCTGAGGTGGCAGGCTCAGCATTAACCCACTGATTTGCAGCTGAAAGCCGGTGTGGTTTTGTTACATCTTGATTTAAGTTTGACCCAGATTTGCCGATATTTTGCTGAGGGTTAGTGCCGGCAGCAATCTTCGTAAGCTATTTAAGAACCATGGAAGGTACTTCAGTCCCAAATATCATTGTAGAAGACAAGCCACCTTACTTGGGCGTTACACACACAGGAATGACATCCACAGGGGCGTTATAGAGAACCGTCTTCAACCCAGAAGTGTATGCGGTCGATTCGGTTACCGTCACTCTGGATTTACATTCGGCGCATTCTCCACCCAGATTCCTGTGCGGTTATTTACTGTTTGCCTGTGCGAGCTTGCCAAGCTAGCAAACAAGTCAATATAGTCGGAGTCTTCCTCGAATTCAGTTTCAGCTTTTGTGGCTTTAATTCTCTGTGGCCTCAATTTTCCGCGATTTGTCATACCTCATCATTTTGATTTAAAAAAAAAAACAGTTTTCCAGGAAAACAGTTGCATTTTTGATGTAACTGTCAAGTATCACCTCTTGTTTTTTGCTCTCTATGGCTCCTTGAATGTATTTATGAACCTTAAGGAGTTCAATTTCCAAGTTACGAGGTGATTCAAGAAGTTTTGTACTTTCCAGCCTAATTCTTGATTCATTGTGCCAAACTGTTACGATGTGCTTTTACATTCAAAGAGAAGGTCGTATCAAAACTTATTCAAATCAAAAACTAACGAAACGGCTTAAGCACTGTAACATAATAGCAACAATTTATACAAACACTACAAGACCAAGCTTCTAAGCTAAAGACATATATACCTAGTCTAGGTGCTCCTGCATCGTGACTAAGATTAGATAGTGCGATGGTTAGAGAGCGACGGTTGCTTCTTGTTCAGACTGTTTTTCCTAAGTTTTGATTTCCAATTTATGGGGCTGGTGTTATGTCAAGTAATGTATGTGCAAACGCTTATCCTTAGCTGGACGTTCCGTTATCAAATGATTGACTATACTGATGATTGGAGTATCTAAACTTTCAATTTCTCAATTTTTTCCTCAGTTCCGGCGCGTTGGCTATACACGATGGCACTAATTTCCGCTCGATAGCGTTTAAGGATGGCTACAAGTTTATCAACGGACAAAGGGTTGAAATTATTGCTGTGACGTATATCAATGACGTCGTGCCAAACCACGATATTTGAGTGATGGTATAAAATTGACTCAAATTAGTGTCGTACAGTTTTACGGGGTTAAAAGCGTTCGGATTAAACTTAGACCGGGTATAGCTAAGTAAGTATCAACAAATTAATTACGGCGTGACGTGGGCAGCTTTTCTATTGCAAGGAGCTTGCACCAAAAAAAACCATTAATGATTTTAAACAAAAAAAACGGGTGCGTCGGACTTATTAACTCCACAAAAGTTATTGCTTTCCGGTCTAGATTTAGGGGTAGATTTAACGGTCGTCTTATAAATTAAGTAAAAAAACCTTTAACCACTCGGAGTAAACCTGCGGTCACCGGAGTTATCAATCTAATTTATACGGTTGAGGTTTTTGAATTGATATAGATTAGACTGAAATTTTCGAGCGTTCCGGTCGAGGGCGTTACATTTTGTTAAAAGTCTACTTTTGACTGAAATTTATTTTTTTTGCAGTTTTTTGATAACGGGACGCGTACCAGGTTCGAACAAATTGGGTTCAAAATTGTGACCCAAAATGTCAAAAAAACTATATCGCTCGTTTTTATACTAGGGTCCACAATTTCACAAAAAAAACCAGTCTCACTATTTGATGACAAGATTTTACCAAAAAATAGTGTAGCACCTGCAACCGTGTTTAGCCATTAAGTCATTAAGCAAAGCATCAAAATATAAATCAACGTCACGACTCTACCACATGTATTGACAGCAAACATTAAGAACAAAGAACGCTTTTTTGGTAAGTTTTGATTCTCTCGACGAGATCACACGAAAACGGGGTATGGGAGTTTCTTACAGTTTTTTGTCTTTACTCAGCATTGGCAACTGCTTTATGGCTCTCCTTCCCACACTGGGTACTTGCCCCAAAACACTGCACTGGTGTAGTCACCCGAAGAGGAAGCCGTCCCAACACAGGTAGTCAGTCACCCACACACTGCACTGGGTAGTCACCCGAACATGTAAACAAAACCAACACAGGGTAGTTGTCCCATTACAGGTAGTCACTCACACACAAACTGCACTGGTGTAGTCACCCGAACATGTAGTCACCCCAACACAGGGTAGTCGTACCGACAAAGGAAACTGGAAACAGCCTCCGAATTGATGCCACCGAGGTTCCCTTACAAAAAGCCAACTGTTTGCAATCTGGTCCCGATTTTCTTTGTACTGTTGGTCGCAATTCTCTGTGGACTCTGAGTTTCACCCTTCATGCAATATGCAAGTGGTACAAGGCTCAATTAACTAAGCCGGTCTCCGCTCTGTTTCGGTGCAACCCTTTCAACTGATATGGTTGGCAATTTGAAGTTGGGTTGGTTAGAATACATATAAAGCTGTTCCAGTTATACTGATCAGGACATCATTTTTTAATAGCGGTCACACCAAAGAAGTAGAATAGACTTTTAGAACAGTCAGAAAGTTGTTTAGGAAGTAGAACGTTTTACTGGCTCATTTTTTTTTTGCTCCACAGCTTTGTGTAACTTTTTTGACTTGTTTGCTAGTCTGTACAATCCTGCGAAAGACCTGTAATTTTCAGTCGCTTTTATCCCAACAAGGATGAAACTACATCGTTTCTCTGTTTCTGCAGCTAGTTTGAATTAGTTGTGTCAGAGATTTGAAACTGTAAAAACAAATTACCTTCTTTCCTCGTTAGAAAAATGGCTACACTGTCTATAAATTGCGAGCATTTGTTAGTTTTTCAATGTAATTTTTCTAGTTTTTTGTTGTAATTTTGTTTTTATTGTTATCACAATCAATGTGATGAAGCGATGACGTGTACTCATCGAATAATTTTGATATCCTTCTTTTTCAAGTTTTCTATTTCTTTATCGACAAGATTTTTCTGAATTGGACATAGAAAGAACTTAAGTTTTGATGTCACTAACTAATTTTTCTATATTCCCTGTTTATTGAACATGTTTTTAAATTTCGTAGGGAACAAGTTTTTCTACATTTTATCAACCCAAACCCAAAAAAAAACACTTTTTTAGCCATTCTTCCAGAAGTTGTGATATCTAGGTATTTTGTATGTCTAAGCCTGAAATGCAACTTGTTCCTCGTTCAGTTATCAGCAAGCTAACTCTAACCGTTAAATTTATTTTTTGTTTTCAAAGCTTTGCATTTTTATCAATTTTCTGGTAATCCTCAAATTGTGCTTTCATATTTAGCTTTTTGCCCATTTTGAATGCAACAAACTGTGATATATTTATTGGCTGTCATCCAGTTTTCTGACTTTTTGAATCTATCGTCATACGTAGAGTTTGGTCATCGAGCCTTACCCCAGTTTTGATTGTTTTTCGTTTCCCTCGTTTCGGGTCTCTTCATATTTCCATTTATTAATAGTGAAATTGGGCTGCTGTTACAGTTTATTTGTTTTGTTTTTCTACAGTATGTTTTCTTTGTTCTTTTTCGTTCAAGTTCTTTTTTCTAACACTCGGATCCGGATATTTTTGAATGGTTTTACTGTTAGCTTTTTTTTATTTGAACATTTTCCCCTTAGCTTGAAACAAAAATACCTCTGTAGTCTCTTTTCTGGAATCCTTTTCTGGAATCCTTTTTTGTGGAATTTTGTCCTCTTTCGACTACTTCCGGGACAGTTTTTCAAATTACGATGTTATGTTCTGATTTTCTGAGATGATTAGATCCCAAATCGCTTCGGTTTCCAGAAATCCGATTCCGATTTAGCTACTTGTGCTGCGTGAAATATTTCCAATGACTCGTCTTTTCTTGTGCTTTCATAAATAATTTATACTTCTCGTATAATACACAAATGGTTTTTTTCGAAAGTGGATGTTACTAGGTCATGAATGTCAAAGTAACTAATTTTTGTTGTACTTCCAATTTATTTTCAAGTCCTCTTAAATTCATTCTGTTTTGTTTTTGCGCTCAACTTTGACTTTTGCTAGTCTATCTAGTTCTTTTTTGGCTGCTTCTGTAGTTATTGACTCTGAGGTCCTCAGTGATGGCGGTCTAGGTAGTCGTTCTAATATTACTTCAGGCTCGTTTCACTATCATTGCAGTCAAGAATAATTATAGCCTTGTTTTTATCAGTCTTGGTAGGTCTAATGAAGCCTTTGCCCATTACACCGGGATTCGCAATTCCGTTTGCTTTTTGATTTGCAAGTGCTGCTGGCTGCGCCAAAGGTTATCCACTGGTTTGATTTGAATAATTTCAGTGATCGAATAACTGAATCAAAAAGTTTACAAACAGTCATTTTTAAAAAAGTGTGCATTTGGTACATAGACTGTTATCGATGGTAAAAATTAAGGAATCTAACCATGTATCTTGGTTCTGAATTGCATACTGACCTTCATCTTGCGGGCAATTACTTTATATTAGTATGGACTCTTCAGATCAGTTATGACTACTGCCACAGCAATACCTCAAGGTTTTTCAGAAAAGTCCGATTTGATGAAGTTATTTTCGCAAAAGAGTCAATGTCAAAAATAAACAGCTGTAGTTTAGTTTTGAGTGTTTTTGATGTTCAGACTAATCTATTTTTTAGCTGATTAGAATACTGACAACAAATGGATTCGGCTATTTGCATTGTTTTAGTTATTTGTAGCTTTTTGTACGCAGCAATCTTCTTTGCCATTTTTTTTAGAAGACGGATGCTAAACGTCTTTATTCTTCTATGATTTTTTTGGTAGTAGAAAAAATTGTCCCAAAGTTTTTTTGCTATTTTTTGCTGAAAATATTTGTGATAGCCACTAAAAGTAGCAATCGGGTCCGAAATGAGCACAAATCAAAAGGCTGAATTAAAATTATTAAGTCATTTTGAAGTTTCCGAGGGGATAACGAACAACGATAAAAACTTCTTCTTTTATCCGTTCAGTAACTACCCCAAATGATCTTGAATTCGCTCAGAAAACAGCGTTGTTTTAAACAAGAGGTTGTTTTTTGAGTACCCGACAGAGGCCGTTTTTCCTAATAGAAAGTTTGTAGATTATCTAGCCGAGTTTTCGCTCATTTTCTGTGCAAAAATGATCTAATTCTTTTCTAGTGGGGGATTCGAGCCCCAAAAAGGTACTTCTTTTTCGCTAGAAATAGCCTAGATTTAACAAATTTCTGATCAGATATAAGATGAGAAATAAAAAGTTCTGAAAAAATCCTTGCCTTATTTAAACATTTCACAAGGAATTTCTGACCAGAAATTTAGATTAGATATCGAATATTTCAGGTCAGAAATATAGAGCTTTCTCGGTACGGGTAAAATACAGTCGGTATTCGAGATCGTTGTTTCTTTTGTAGGCAACTGCTGTTATGTTCAATCGCCGTGGTAATGTTTTCACTGATGTTACTAATTTTTGACCTTTTAACGAAGTTGTTGATCCCCAGTTATCATTTCATGAGAACATGAAAAGAAAATATTTGATTTTAGGGAATATTTTTTCATTAGTAAGGAGATCTTTTTCAGGCTTCATGTTAAAAAAATTGACAATTTTTTTGCAAAAAAAAACATCTTTAATTGAGCTGTAAAAATGCAGCCAGTAACAGAGAAACGGTTTTCATCATGTGTTCATAATGATGCACCGACTCGATTTCTTGAAGCAAAGTAAAAATATCAGTTATGCGTTTTCAATGAATTTATTTCAAGTGCGATAACTTCAGTTTTAATTGGATAACATTTTTGTTTTATCTTCTTTTTTAAACAAAAAATCTTCTAATTGGCGTTAAAACAATCTTCACCAAAAATAGTGCATTCTAAAGTTTAGCTTCTCATTTTTTGTGGTAAATCGTTTTAATTAATAAACTAACATAATTTCAAAGCTTCCAAGATTTGCAAACATTTGAAATCAAACAGTTCTGCCCACTGATTTGCAAAAAAAAATTTATGCACACAATAACAGTATTGGTTTTATTTTTAACATAAAGTTATATAGATTTAATTTTAATGAACAGCTGATGGATTTTTCTGGTTCAGTCGCTTCGGAAAAGCTGACGCCGTCAACTTCTGGTATAAACAACAAAAACAATAAAAACAACAATAAAAACAACATGAGCAGTGATGTGAAACACGACAGGGGCACGAGAGACGCCGCATCAGTCATGAAAGTTACTGAGGGAGCGAAAGAAAGAGTGACTGCCCACGAAGGTCAGTGAACATCGGAGTATCCCGGGTTTACAAAAAATGATTATCATATATTTTGGAGCCAGTTCAAAACAAGTATTTTATATATCCAATTATATTGTTGATAACTATCACTGTAAAATACTTAGAACTAAGTATGAAAATTAAAAATTGTATGATTAGCATGTTTCCATACATTTGATGCAGGCAATTGTATGATAAGCTTTTTCGGTGTGGGGAAATTTAAAATAAGCATTTTCGGTTTATGGAGGTCAACCCGGGGTCAGATTACCTTTCCAGGCCTTTTTGTTGGTTTTAACCGGTTTTCTTTATAAGACCGCTCAAAAACCGCTCAAAAACTGCTCAAATTTTGCTTGAAAAACCGTTCAAAAATCACCGCAAAAAATGAGCGGTTTTTGAGCGGTTTTTAAAGCAAGATTTGAGCGGTTTGAGCGATTTTTCCAAAAAAAAACGCCCAAACCGCCCAAACCGCTCAAACCGCTCAAATCTTGCTGAAAAACCGCTCAAACCGCTCATATCTTGAGCGGTTTTTGAGCGGGATCTCGACCCGGGATCCCGAAAGCAGTTGATCTTTCGGGATCAACTTCAGTTGATCTTTCGGGATCAATTTAATTTCGAAAGCAGTTGATCTTCCTCTCCTTTAACCTCGCAAGATTACCAGTATACACTAGATCTATTGAGACTAGTAGATATAAGAGTAAGATTAGGATCGGTATTAGACTAAGAAGTTGCACGAATCTATCCGGCCGAAAATAAGATAGCGTGACGAACAGACGGTGTACTTTATCCCAAATTACTCTTTGAGAAAGCCGCCCTGGAACTAAACTCAAATTCTATATTTTGGAAAAAATAGAACTAATTTTTATTTCCTTCATTGGTTGATTTTGGGTGGCGTGTCAACAAGTGAGCCAAATGAGAGCCAAGAAAAATCGGATGAAGAGAATGAGATGGTGGAAGACATGTTGATGAACTACATGTTCTACGGGAGTGGAGACACCAATCCAGTGGATGTACAGGAGTGCAAGGAGAACATGAAGAGGGTGAAGTACATACTGCTGACCATAGTTCTAGTGGCCCTAGTCGTGGCCCAGGTCATGGCCCACTCCAATGTGAAACTAGTGGAGACACACATCGACCAGTGAGTTTAATTTGGCATTACTAGGCAAGAGTGGCGCAGCGGTAATGACGATGTCTAACAATCATATGATTACGGGCTCAAATCGCTCGTGCGCTGCAATTTGCAGGGCGAACTCTTGTCTAGTAAGATAGCCATAGCCTAGTTAACCTTAAATAATTAAGTTTCGGGAGAAGGCGCTGGCTGGTTAGTAGAAAAAAAATGTGGCTTTTTTGTAAGAAGCCATCTTTGCCATCTACGCCAGTTGAATAAATTCAGCCGATTTCAAATACAGACAATTCAGCCAACAACCTCGGACAATTCAGCCGAAGACAACTCGGACAAAAAAGATCAAAGAGACTAAATCATTTTCTTATTTGATTAGAGTCGGAAGGCTTTCAACTCTTTAATAATAAAATGTGAAACATCAAATAACAAATTTCAAAAATCAGAACAAATTTGCTATGCATAAAGTTTTAGGATTTAAAGTACAAGGAATTAAATAAATCTGTTCATGATCTCGATTGTAATTATTTTCTATTGGCGATTGAAAATTTGGGCTTCGTTTTTCTGACGATATCGCAGGCCAGCAGTCTTTCTAGATAAATTTCGGCATTTTTTGCTCGTCTTTGAGACGTTTGATGAGGTTGGGAAAGTCTGGGTGCTTTGTTTACACGAAATTATTGAACATGCAATTCCATGCATCCAATGCATTATTCATACGAGGTTGATCGCTGAGCACCCGATTAAAAACCTTCCAATCGGCAAAGTGAATCTTTGATTTGACGCGTCTGTTTCCTCGACAGGCACCATTATAGGTGTCTTCAAAGTAGTCTGCTAGACTCTGAAATTCTTCCGAAGGGTTTTCTTTTCGCAGCTCCTCAATTGCGAATGTTACATCGTCAACGGGAACGAGTACCAATCAAATCATTTTGCTTTGACCTTTAGGTGAAATTCATCATCTTCCATCATCCGTCATCCATCATGCGTGTACTTGCACGCAAATGCAAGTTTTTGTAAATTGCACCATACAGCCTGGCCCAAGTGTATCAGGCTGCAGTTTCTTAATGGCGTTGCAAACAGCGGTTTCAAAGTCGATGTTCGCTTTTCTTACCATTTGCTGTAAGCAGCCGAGAAGTTTTTATATGTGTCATGAGTCTTCTTGGGTAGCAGAGCATACACCAAGACTGGAAATTGGTTTTCAATCGCACCATGTATAAGTTATGGTTGTATAACGCTCTATTAAGTTTTGATACTTTTGATTTTTTAAAGTCATTTGTTTCATGTGCATTTGCAAGGATTAATTATACGTCTTCCAATTAAAGTTCTAATGTACTGCCGCATGTGAAAAGTTTTTGCGCAAACGTTTCAAGATTTTAATTTTTCTGAATAGTTTTTGACTAAATTTTCTCACTCATTTTGACTGAATTGTCTGAACTCAAAACTGGCTGAAGTGTCTGTGACCGAATTGTCTGAACGCGGAATACAATAAAAAGACAGTCCGTTTTCTTGCTCCGATACCTTCTTGCTACATTGTGATTTTGCGGCGGAATTTACTGTCTAATTGACATCATGTCATTTGTAAAAACAAATCGATTTCGAGAACGAAAAAAATGTGTCTTGAGTTTTGTTGGGCAACAGAGCACACACCAAGAGTGATTTTTTTTTTCAATTGCACCATGTCTAACTTATGGTTTGTATAAAAATCTTATATGTTTCGATACTTTTGATTCTTTTAATTTTATTTGTTTCATGTTCATTTGCAAGAATTCATTATAAAATTTTTATTTAAAATCTAATTCTTTGCGGCAAGTGAAAAGTTTTTGCGCAAACGTTTTAAAACTTTAAAGTTATCTGAATAGTTTTTGACTAAATCGTCTCACTCATTTTGACTGAATTGTCTGAATTCGAAACTGGCTGAATTGTCTGAGACCGAATTGTCTGAACTTGGAATACAATACAAAAAAAGTCAATTTTCGTGCTGCGTTATCACGCTACATTGCGATTTTGCGAAGAAATTTACTTTATAATTGACATCTTGTCTTGTGTAAAAAAACCCTTCGGTTTCAAGAACAAAAAAAAATATCAGACTTTTTTAAAACTTTTCAAGACATTTTTAGGATAGATTTCATTTTTCATCGATATATAGAATCAGTTTTATGCATTAACTAACCCGATAAGTTCATTTCATGTGATAGCATAAGTTTTCCCGCTAAAATTAAGCTGCGATCATTTCGACTATCCTTTGGAGTGTTTGATTTAACTTTTGGCACAAAATTCTCAAGCATTTTAACAATTGCACTATTTGTTTTTTGATTTGAAAAGTCTTAACCTACACTCGCTGCCCCTCAATTGAAACAAACAATAATTCATTTTGAAAATATAAATGAAAAATTGAATGAAACCAATAGCCAAAATCAACTTGGATTTTAAAACTAATTCCCCTTTTTGCAAAGTGGAGAGATTCGTTATTAGGTATAAAAACTATATATGTTTAATTGTTGAATTTTATTTTATAGTGATTGCAGTTCGTTATTAGGTACCCCAGTGAAAAAATAAGTAAGGAGATCCCTCAATTTAAATGGATTTTTGGGGTGCTAACCAAAGTATTTGACCGACACCGCCATGCGTTTGTAGAAGCTTTGAAATTTTGTGCGCAAGAATCATTCCGCTTAAAAGGAAAACTTTTATATTAATGAAAGTTTTCGTTTAATTGTATAAAATTTTTCTTCAAAAAATGGGTAATCGAAAAATGAAGCTTGCCTGATAAAAAAAAGCAGCAATCAGTCATGTTTTATTGTTTCTACGGAAGATGGAAAAACAATGAATAACAAAGAGTTCTTGATCGTTCTTGTTCTGATTTTTCAAAAAATTACGGCATATTAGTGCTCGGTGTGTTTTTACGAGAAAAAAGTCATTGTTTCAAATTAGAGATACCCGCTGACAGAATTTGGGATCCTGAGGGGAAAAAATGAAAAACAAAAACACTTACATTTAGGAACGTTTTTAAAGATTTGTCGCTGGAATCACTGAGATCTTTTGTTTTGGAAAGTTATGAGAGCTTCAAAACAGCCATTTTAGCCATCTGATGTAACTTATGCGCTAAATTTTTTATTAGTTTGTTTTTAAATATACTGCAGTGAAACTCAAATCGAGCTAAGCTGATGCAAACCAATTGATTCAAATCTTGCTTTAATAGACGCAAAGTTTATCTAAGCTTTCAATATATTTTGTTTTTTTTTCCAAAAACTTAACAGTGTCTTCAGTAATTGTTATGTGAAAAACCTTAAGAGGCTGTCAAATTCTTTAGATTTTTATCCAATTACTAACAGTCCTGTTTTTTAGATTGAACGAGGACTCACAATTCTTCAAACGAGAACAAATCAACATGCGAGCAGGTAGCAATTATATTCATTTTTTGTTCTAGACGATACTTTTAAAATGGCTACTTTTGAACAATATATCTCTTAAAAACCTCCAGATGTCTTATTGTTCCGACCATTGAAAATGGGGAGAAGCTTTGGATTCAGGGGTGTTTTATTTTTTCTTCCAAGCAAAATCAGGTACCTCAAAAAATTATCGAGCTGGGTTGAGTGATTTAACATGTCAAAATCCTTTCAAGCGTGGTTCAAAAGACATTTAAAAACGTCCGAAAAAATCACAGTACCGTAAAATTGCTTTAACATTTTTCATTCTTTTAGTCGATTTTCGAGCGAGTAAAGCGATCGAGTTAAGTTCGTTATGTATGAAAATTACCAATTTCGGCTGAAAATTGATGATTTTACTAGAAGATATATTGTCTTTGAGGTCTTCTATAGCAGTTTTCTGGCAGAAAAATCTTCAAAAATTTTTAAGTTTTTTGTGCAAAAAAAGAAAAAACTTATTTTGAAAAAATTTCCAAGTTTTTTTTTTTTTTTGAAAACATTTGTAGTCGTTTATGCCTAACTAACCAAATTGATACGCGTTTGTTTGGCTCTCTCCTCACACAGTGTACGGAAAAGACACCAACTTGAAAAAATTCTGTGAACATGGTCGGAACTTTCTGTGCTACTTGCACAACAGCCGGCTATCCTTGTTAAAATCATGAAAAGAATTATTTCTGAAACAATTGTCGACTCAAATTATAGTTCCAAGTTTTCTATAACGCAAAAAAGTCGATTGGGTGGTTCTGATTTCAAAAATCAATATTTTTTCAGTTGTTCACGGAGGCTCCTAAAAAGTGCAAAATAGAAAAAATGCTTTCTTTGGCTTTGCAAAATATGAAGAAATTGAAATTCATCAACAAAGATATTGTTTGATATATATTATAGCTTTCTTTTCTTTTCGTAAAAACTGCTGCAATAATACTAAGGCAAAATTAGTTGCTCTGCATAGTCGAATAGTAATTTTTCTCGACGATTATCTGCATTTCGAGATTTGCCAACTAAGTTTTTTGCCAGGTGTTTTTTGTTATGGCTAGAATGCTCATATTTTCAAAGCTCCTTTTTTCTAAGATTCATTATTTTTTCATGTTGGTAGAAATGTGTTATTGAATGCAAAGAAGTTTGTTGTTTCACACCAGGGGCGGTTCTAGAATTTTCTCGAAGCGGGGGGAGGTGGAATGGGGGTTACGGATTTTCAAAAGATTATCGAAAATTTTCTTAACATTTTTTTTCTAGGTCGACCGTTCTGATTTTCCGAGCTCTCCCAAAGCAGTAAAAATACCCTGTTTTGGTTGTTTAAGTTTTCTGCGCCGCAGGCAAAACTTTGAAAAAAGGCCAAAAAAAAGGCGTTTTTTAAGCACTTTTTGGAAAGTATTGCGCTCCCCCCTCAAAGTAAGTATATATTGGCACCAAATGCGCCTTTAGGAAATTTTTAGGGCCCGTCACCAAAATGGATATCTCAAAATTGTACGAAGGGGGGGGGGGCCTTTGGGTTGGCAAGGGGTCCAATCCCTGAGGGGGGGGAGTCCCCCCCCCCCTAAATCCGCCCCTGTTTCACACAAAACATTTGTTATGGTTTTTGATTCTATCATTGTGTGAAAGGATTGCATCAGGGCTCAATTATAGAAAAAACATTTAAAAAAGCGCGCAACTTTGCTTGAGTAAGTGTTTAATTCGGCATAGAGAAAATTTTAATACCAACAAAAAAAACTCAAAACTTTCCCTATTTTTGGAGTTTTTAGTAATGTAAAAATACACATTCATAGAATTTATATATTATCAATTTTTTGGAAAAGTTTTTTAAGCATTTTCTATAACCATCAAATTTTTCATAATAATTATAATCATAATAATCATAAGAACCATAATAATAAATTGTTTCCATATCAGAGATAATTAAACAGACATTTGTCAATTTACATAATTCTGATATGCAACGACATCAAAAGGCCCGATAGGCCTAGTCAGGGGATGCCATAATTAAGCATTACAATTTCTAAGAAGTTTTAAGAAGTACTAAGAAGTTTCTACTGAAACCTACTATCAGTTGTCCATTTAACAAAATGGTGTAATAAGCGTTCTCTCCATAGAATGTAGACCAGGAATTTTGATAAGCTTTTTCAGCCTGTTGAGGTCAACCTGAAAGTCTACTGTCGGTACATGACATCTTTTTTTAGCGTTGGTGACTTACACTCAAGTACTAGTTCATGCGACTAATGGCTCTATTCTAAAACTGGAAAGTATTAGATTTTCACCAATGTTATCAATTTGATGTTTAGCCAGTTTTTGTTCCAGGTCTGCACGATGTTTGTCCGAAGTCATGGAGTGATGGTAACGACCCAATATTCAAATTAATGTTAAGTATTTTTTTTTCAACTTCAAAACAGCTGAAGTTTGACATCACATGGAAATTTGATATTACATAGATATCACATTTTCACATAGAAGCATCGTTTATACTAGTCACAGAAATTGGGGCTACAATTGAAAAAAAATGCTTTTAAATGTCCTCTTTTTTATTGTTTTTTTGTTCGATTTTGTTTGTTTCCAGCTGAGATTAAAGATCGCAATATATGTGAGCGGGAGGGTGGATATCCCAGTTCTTATTTCGACAAGTGCTACTGGGTCGTGTCGAGGAACAAATATGATAGATGGAACCCAAAATAAAATGACCTATGATCTTAGCAAAAAGAAACGCTTTTTCCATTCCTCAAATTGATTCATACTTAAGCATCAGTAATAGCCAAAAGTGCAAAAATCAGTTTATTTACAATAATTTCTTTCTATGGGGGCAGATTTAGGACTAGTAAAATGCAGTTCAAAATGTATTTTATTTTATTTTTGGGTTGGCCGGATAGACTTTTCTTAATGGATCATTTTCTAGGGAGCCCAGACGAAGTTTTTTTCTTTTCTCCGCAAAAAAACGTGAACTCTGGAAAAAATTAAAGCCAGTACAACGGACTAGGCCTTAAAAAATAAGTAAGAACAACGTTTTTGGTCTTTTTTATTGAATCTCTCGACCCGCTATTGCTAGAACCCGTCTAGTTTTTCGAGTTTCATCTACCGTACTTGTTCTGTCTGAAATGAGGGAAAAACTACCCTGGAAGAACTGACTGCACTATGTGCACAGTAGGGATCGTAATATCGACGACAACTTATTGTCACTTATTCAGAACACCTTATTAAGACATTAGAGTGGACTTAAACTCAGTCACTATATCCGAATTGAATATTAAAAATTCGGCAGCCCAAATGGACTCAGGTCGGGCTGACTATTTTTTTTTAGTATAATTTCATCTGAAACAAAGCATTTAACTTTTTCAGTAATGTAATTTTTATGAAATTTTGAAATCCAAAATTGCCAGACTCGGCTTTTTAAACGAAGTATTGTTCTTACTCTATCAAGGGTGTTTATTCTCACGCAATCAACTGCAGATGATGTGCTACTCATGTTCAAAGGGTACACCAACTGACAGCAACAAATGCACAAAATGTTTCAAAAAACATAGCATAAAATCACTATCATTATGATAGCTTTATTTATATCAATATTTAATTAGGCAAATTAGCAGGTTTTTAATAACGTAGCACAGAACGCAGAAACTCCACTATTTGTAAGAAAAATATATGAAAAATATATGAACATTTTTCCTTTATTTTTCATATATTTTTCTTTCAAATAGTTTCGATCTTCGGCCTTGAGATCAATAAAAATTAAGAACTATTTAGGTAATAATAGCTGAATAAATCAGAAAATCAATTAACAGAGTTATTCTGATTCTTCAAGATTTTCATTAATATTCGGGAAATAACGAAAAAACACATTATTCGCTTAAAGAAGTGATTACATCAGAATATCATGGTTTTTCAGAAAAGTTAAACTGGTCACCGGAGATGAAAAATAATCAAAACAACTTTAAAACTTGAGATTTAAAACTAAGTTTATCACTTGATGATGGATGAAAACATTTTTAGAAACTTCAACGGAAGAATTATCTCAGTTTCTTGGTAGTTTTTGGCTGTTCTACCAAAAATCGTGATAGAAAAAATTCTATGTGATATATCCCTAAATGAGATTTCTATAGGGTGAGATATCCCTAAAAAAGTTCCATTTCAAAATTATCCAAAAGGCAAAAGTAATTTGTAAATTGATATGGATATCGAATTGGTTGCGAATTAGAATAAATAGTATCGACTGTTACCTTTCAACAGTGATGAGAGAATGTCGAAAAAAAATGTGATTAGTTCACTAGCACTGGCAGGTAACAACACAGTAGAAACTTAGACTGCAAACGATCAACACCAACCTTTAAATTGGATACTACGCCGTATGACACTTCCCTTATTTAAAAATTTTGGTCTATTGGGTAAAATTAAACAATAAACAAAAACAAATTTCAAACCATTGCTCTCGGTCGTTTTTTGTCCGGTTCCTCGGGGTACCATGGCTCAAATCATTTCTCAGACTGACAAATGACAGCTAGGCCCTCCCATTAAATTCTTTTAATATAAGAAAGAATTTGAAACAACTGCGCTTTTACACGATTTTTTTGAGACAAAAATTTTCTTAGCATGAAAAGAAACTTGACAACTTTTTAATTTTGAGGCTAAATTTTTGTCTAAGTTTACCAAAATATAAGAAGGAACTTGAATATGTATTATGCTTCTACACGAAAATTTTTGCAAAACGTTTAATAAGTTTATTAATTCTGAGTTAGATTTTGTTTGCTGCCGAGTAATTTTTTTTCTTTTAAGGTTGAAGGAAAATTATGTGTGGCCATACTAAGAGAAAAATTGTCAAGAAAAATTTTTAAGGGTTTTTTGGGCATCTAGCCAGTCAGGTCAGCGTCCCACCCTCCTTACCTTGGCATGATTTTTGCGTAATTTTAGTCTTAATATGCGCACAATCCCGCAATTTTGAATGGATGGCAGGGCGGATGGTAGGGCGGACAATTTTTGGATACTTCCTAGTCGGATGCTCCTCTATTTGGCCCTAAGGGGCCCACAGAGCATCCCACAAAATCTGCAAAAAAAAACTTTTTAAAAATTTCTTTTGACTTTTTTCAGCTTTTTTTTCGTATTAGCTTCAGCAATTTCATTATTTTTCACAACAAATCATAAAGACTTGCGGCAGCTTACAATGAATGCTAGTAGTTCAAGCTTTCCATCTGGTTATATATGACCTAAACTAAAGAAGCTAATGTAAGACATCTGAATTAAAATTTCTTTTTTCTAACACAAAATTTCGGTTAAACGACCAAATAAGAAAGTTATAAAGGCAAAAAAACTCCAAAAAAAAGAAGTTTTCAGCGTTTTTGCCTCGTTAGCTGACATATTTACCAACGGGAAACTCGTTTTTGATATCAGAATCCATTATTTTCAACTTACAAAATTTTTCATTTTTCGACTCTCAGATGACCCTCTTAAAAAGTGAAATTTTATGCTTTCGCGAAAGCAAAACAAAATATGCCGAACAGTTTAAAGCATCATACAACATTTCTTAGGCACTAATAGAAAGTTCTTCTTGACCAACGCCAAAAAATTTACTGATTTAGAGAAAAATGAAAAATTCACTTTTTGGGGTCGTTGGGAAAAGAGCAAAAATCACCAAAACCCATCTCAGAAATAAAACCACCAAAAAGTGGCATAAACAAACTGCAATTATTTCCCGGGTCTAGGGAAAAAATTAGGGAATTCTAGCGGGTAGTATTTGAGCATCCGACTAATTTTTTTTTTAAAAAAAGTAGGAACGTTCAACTGGCCAAATGTCAAATGTTCCGAGGGGGGCCCTACCCCCTCTCAGTGGGTTTATATAGCGTCGTAGGCACGCGCCCATCCAGAACATTTCTCCAACCAGTTCCGATTGAAGAGCCAAAAAACACATCTAGAAATCGACATTAGTTTATCTGGCTGTACCGTTTTAGTTAGTTTGGCTCATTCAATCTCAATATTATAGCTTTGAATACGAATTAGTTTCACAGAAAATTGCAAGGCTACGTTGTGCGTGAAGTTTTTCTTTTTCAGTTCTTTAGTTGCAAAAAAGAAATTCTATCTTTTTGTCAGGTGACTGTAAAGGCTCATAACAAAAGTTTAGCATTGAAAATCTGTCTATTATTTTTTGCCCATCAGGGATAATAAAAGAAGTAGCCTCTTAGAATAAAGCCAAAGATCAATTTCTCTGAATTAATCTTGATTCCGGTGGAATATCAGAGTCGGAACGTGATGTATGTTTTCAATTTCTCATGTTCCTTGACCAGTTTCTTGCTTCTTCGAATAGGTCACCAGATGAACGATTTTAAGCGCATATCATACTATAGCTGTTCAAATCATGAAGCAAAAATAAAAATAAAAGAGCAACCTTCTTTCCTTTTACCCTTCTTTGTGTTATAAACTATTTTTGTCTTTTTACGCATTATTTTCTTAATCTCAGAAACGCGGTGTTCAGTTCTCATTGTGATGAAGTTTTTGTCATTCTTTTAATTTTTCAGACTCCGAAGGTTCAAAAAAAGATTTTGATTCTAAAAAATCTATTTTTCCAAATGGCGATAAGTGTTTAGCATTGTATATCATTAAGTTGGTGATAACTTCTGATAAAACTTTGAATTTTGAATTTGAAACACTTATGTATATAAACGAATGAGAAACTTATGAAACAATTTGTTCAAAAAAAAGATCATATTCCTCACATAAATGATATCAAAAATGATATCAAACAATGATATCAACAATTTATCATAAAGGGCAATTAATATTAACTCGCATTGATGTTACGATCCCTCAAACCCTCCCTTGCTAGTTCTATCTCCAGTTCTATCATTGCTCACTCCACTACACGCTCAGAGATGCATCTCATTTCCGATGTAGTCTCAGGTGAATAAAAACGTTACTTTTCTAGTTTATTAATTGCGCGTACACTCGTTTCTATGTAAGATCAAATTTCAGTTCAATTAATATTTTAGGTTCACTTCAATTAATAAGGTTAACACTTTTGACTCCTTTAAAAGAGTTTTTAGCAATCTGAAATCAAACAAAACTTCATTTCAAAGGGTTGAAATCTTTTTCAGTTTTTTTTGCTGAGGCGGATCTAGATTTTCCTGATGATCTATAAAAACTGTATTTTGTCAAAATTTACTGCGCCGCATGCTATCTCTGGTTAGTTTATGGAAGCTTTTGACCAAAAATCGCATTTTTGGCGTGTGCTCCCCCTTAAAATTTAGTATATAATAGCGCATTTAGAAAAAACTTAGGGTCGGTGTGTGAAAATGGGTGTCTTAAACCAGTTCCAAAAGGCGTACGCCTCCACCCCTTAAACCGGTTCCTGTATTTAAGCGCGGCGAGGATCATCTAGCTTCAAAGTTTATTTAGTTTCTAATTGTTCTAAGCTGACGTTATTAATGATTTTATATTATCTCATACGCCTAAATGAGTTCAAAATCATAAACTATTTGAATTCTTAAGCATCCACCGGCGCCATTTCAAGCCATACTTTCTTGGTCGGTCTCCCAAAAAGGAACCAATGGAAACTTCCGAGGACTTGACGCGACTAGTCCGCCAATCTCATCTACCAGCTCCACATTTCTCCAACCAGTTCCGATTGAAGAGCCAAAAAACACATCTAGAAATCGACATTAGTTTATCTGGCTGTACCGTTTTAGTTAGTTTGGCTCATTCAATCTCAATATTATAGCTTTGAATACGAATTAGTTTCACAGAAAATTGCAAGGCTACGTTGTGCGTGAAGTTTTTCTTTTTCAGTTCTTTAGTTGCAAAAAAGAAATTCTATCTTTTTGTCAGGTGACTGTAAAGGCTCATAACAAAAGTTTAGCATTGAAAATCTGTCTATTATTTTTTGCCCATCAGGGATAATAAAAGAAGTAGCCTCTTAGAATAAAGCCAAAGATCAATTTCTCTGAATTAATCTTGATTCCGGTGGAATATCAGAGTCGGAACGTGATGTATGTTTTCAATTTCTCATGTTCCTTGACCAGTTTCTTGCTTCTTCGAATAGGTCACCAGCTGAACGATTTTAAGCGCATATCATACTATAGCTGTTCAAATCATGAAGCAAAAATAAAAATAAAAGAGCAACCTTCTTTCCTTTTACCCTTCTTTGTGTTATAAACTATTTTTGTCTTTTTACGCATTATTTTCTTAATCTCAGAAACGCCGTGTTCAGTTCTCATTGTGATGAAGTTTTTGTCATTCTTTTAATTTTTCAGACTCCGAAGGTTCAAAAAAAGATTTTGATTCTAAAAAATCTATTTTTCCAAATGGCGATAAGTGTTTAGCATTGTATATCATTAAGTTGGTGATAACTTCTGATAAAACTTTGAATTTTGAATTTGAAACACTTATGTATATAAACGAATGAGAAACTTATGAAACAATCACCACATTTTTTCAAAATTTGTTCAAAAAAAAGATCATATTCCTCACATAAATGATATCAAAAATGATATCAAACAATGATATCAACAATTTATCATAAAGAGCAATTAATATTAACTCGCATTGATGTTACGATCCCTCAAACCCTCCCTTGCTAGTTCTATCTCCAGTTCTATCATTGCACACTCCGCTACACGCTCAGAGATGCATCTCATTTCCGATATATTCTCAGGTTAATAAAAACCTTACTTTTCTAGTTTATTAATTGCGCGTACACTCGTTTCTATGTAAGATCAAATTTCAGTTCAATTAATTTTTTAGGTTCACTTCAATTAATAAGGTTAACACTTTTGACTCCTTTAAAAGAGTTTTTAGCAATCTGAAATCAAACAAAACTTCATTTCAAAGGGTTGAAATCTTATTCAGTTTTTTTTTGCTGAGGCGGATCTAGATTTTCCTGAAGAGCCGTCGGATGAGCTATAAAAACTGTATTTTGTCAAAGTTTAATGCACCGCATGCTAGCTCTCTGGTTAGTTTATGGAAGCTTTTGACCAAAAAGTCACATTTGTGGCGTTGTGCTCCCCCTTAAAAATTAGTATGTAATGGCGCCTTTAGAAAAATTTTAGGGTCGGTGTGTGAAAATGGGTGTCTTAAACCAGTTCCAAAACGCGTACGCCTCCACCCTTTAAATCGGTTCCTGTATTTTAGCGAGGCGAGGCCTATCTAGCTTCAAAGTTTATTTAGTTTCTAATTGTTCTAAGCTGACGTTATTAATGATTTTATATTAACTCATACGCCTAAATGAGTTCAAAATAATAAACTATTTGATTTCTTAAATACCGGCGCCATTTCAAGTCATACTTTCTTGGTCGGTCTCCAAAAAGGAACCAATGGACTAGTCCGCCAATCTCATCTACCAGCTCCATGTGGCGAGATGGTCACCCGAAAACTAACCAGGTTAATTTAAACTACTCGTTCGATAATCAATAGTTTGTTTTACTCAATCATTGTTTTTTTTCTGCTTTTCTCTCAAATTTGTATGACTATTAGTGCGTAATTTTAAATTGTTTTTATGACTCATATTTATTCAGCAAACTAAAAGCCTTTTTTTGCAAACTAAAACTTCATTAAGTTAAGCAAACTGAAAAAACTTTTAAAATCACCCGCGTTTTTCTTTAGAGTGAGATGGGGTTTCTAGGCGGGCACAGAAAAATTATTAAAACGAAAAGTAATTCGGATTTGCGACCCGAGGTGTATAAATTAACTTTTCACCAGGCCACTGTGTGTATCAGCCGTCTAAATGGGGAAACCGAGTTGATTTCCTGTGACGAGGACAGTCGTGATGATCACCACGTGTGTTCTCATACTCTAACAGGCTACTCGGATTTGTTCCCGTACTGAAATGAAAGAGGGATACTGATTACGGACACGGATACTTTTGATGCAATTTAACTTCCTGCATATTGTCTTACTGCTGTTCCTTCTACTGGTTTTAACCTTGTCTGATTTTGATAGAATTTCGTTTCTCAAATGAAAATCAAAATGAAGCTAAAGTTATTTAGAATCATCCTGAGAACTTATTGTCGGAACAAATAGAACAAATCTTCCTGAATATTAATGTTTTCCTAGATATATTCTCTAACTAGATTCCCAGATAAATCTTTTTCTTAAATATTGCCCAAAAGTATGACAACTTTTGACTGCTATTTTAAATTCTGTTTCCGAATTGGTTTCAGGTTTCAAAATGGTTTCAAATAACCTAAATATGAAAAATCAGCATTTAACTGCAAAGTGAGGTGGCCTCTGTTTGTGCTATTTCATTTAGAAGTTTTTCTTCTATCATTAACTGCTCTCAACGTAAACTTGAAATTAAGTTTGAGTTCTGCATCAAAATTTAAGAGAATTAATTGCCAGTCGCAACAACAAAATAAGCCAGAATATATAATCACTCCCAGTACAAATTTTGAGTTTCACTTATTGAATTTTTATTAAATCAATTATCCATTACGGTAAAATACAGGTCTAATATGGCATAAAATAGTTCTGTATTCGATTTCTATACTTCAGGCCAGGGGCGGATCTAAGATTTTCTCGAGGGGGCGGATTTTCCAAAAATTATCAAAAATTTTGTCGACCTTTGTTTTAGGTCGACCAAATTGATTTTCTGAGCTCTCCCAAAGTACTAAAGGCCCTGTTTTGGCCAAATTTTCTGAGCCACAGGCAAATGTTTGAAATAGCATTTTTTGGCGCGTGCTACTCCTTCAAAATTAATATACGTTGGCGCCAACGGTCCGCCATAGTCCGTCAGCCAAAAATGGATATCTCAAAATAGCACAAAAGGGGACCCTCTGGGTCGGCAGGGGGTCGAATTCCCGAGGAAAAGGGGCGTACGCCCCCCTCCAAATCCGCCCCTGCTTCAAGCAAGGCGTGCACAAAACTTTTTGACATTGTGGTGTGGGATGTTTTGTTGAAGTCAGCTTTTGCTATCGAGCTCGGTAAAATGACTATTAAATTAATCATTGAACAATTGAATTTTAAACTGCTATGCTGCCCATTTGTCTTCATGGTTTTTCTCCTCTGAAACCATTTTTTCCGAGGTTTTCGCAGCTGATGACGAAGTTGGAGTGGTTCTCTACTGTGATTGGACAATACTTTCGGGCTACTTGTGCAACATGGTGGTCAGACGTTTTCACCTATAAAACAAAGAGTTGACTCAACATAATTGGTTACTGGGTATAAAAAATTTCTGCTAATACCTAATTATAAATTATACAAGATTATGTTTCCCAACCACAACATTTCTTTCTCAATAAAATCTCAAGTTAAGAGGTTTGTAGAAATCATTCTCATAATACACCGTCTTACTGACAAAACAATTTAGTTTAACGATTTAGTCTAAAATAAAAACTTATTTCTTTTTCCCTGGTATCACTCGATCTGAAAAATATTGGATGTGTTTGAATATAATTGTGAGTGATCTTACCGTTAAAACTTGTATCGTAGTAATTTATATTACATTAACAGCAATCTACTAAGGAAAACATACATCTTGAGCGCTGTGAAGAGTTACTTGCTTGAAATCCCATTTTAAAAAAAAATCAGCAAGCATCAGAACAAACTACTAAATAATGACCTCTGTTACAAACCATTAGAAACAAATTATTTGTTTGGCTGACATTATGAAATTGGCAAATTTTCCCTCCTAAACGAAAATTGGTTTTTCAGAACAATAGAAAAAACTAAAACATAAACAAACATAACAAAGACAAGACTGCTCGTATATCAATGCGAAGCCCTGATTGTTCCAACTTCACTTTGAGGTCAATTAAAAAAAACTTGGCTGAAAAATGACGAAATATCCGAAAAAAAATTGAAAAAGCTATGTTTTCATTTTTTCTTCATTTTATCACCACACACGCTATGTTAAAAATAAAGATGGTGTTCGTATTGTTTTAATGAGACTAAATTGCTGGCCTCATTTTAATTTGGAACTCAATAATTTGCCGCTTGCGCGTGTTACAAGAACGCAGTTTATCGCGGGTTAATTATACTAATTAGCATTTTTCAAAATCCCGTAATTTTACGAAAAATGAGCAAAAACAAATTAAATTTTTAAAATTGACACTAAGATGATAATAATTTTCAGTAGTTGAAAAGTTTGTCAAAAACGCTTAGTTAAACAGCCGCAAATTGACTGAATAGGAAAAACCAACGCAAGTGCAAATGATCCTTACTTTCTTTGAAAAACGGAACAAAAACACGGATGAACTCAGCAAAGTTTGATACACTTCAAACGGAGGCGGAGCAAAAAGCAGAATGGTATAAGAGCCGAATAAATAAAAAATCAGAAAAGCAGAAAAATGTCAACTTTTACAGATTTATACGGGCTAATTAAAAAAAACAATTAATTAATCGCACATAAAACTAAGAAAATGCATAAAAATGCATGAAATGAGTAATTTTATCATTTTTTAAACTGAGTTTATAAAAAAAATCTCGATTAAGTTATTCAAACTTTGCATAAAATAATGCTTTTTCGAAAATATTGAAAATTCTTAAAATATCTATTCTTCTGCTCTTGGACCCATTCTGCTTAACGACTGGCCACTATTTCAAACAGAGGAGACAAATCGATTTTCAGATGCTCTGCTTGAGTTTCATTTGCGTTTGAATTTCTATGCTCATCTTGTTTGTGTGTTCTTTTGTCTTTTTCTTTTCATTTTACATGCTTTTTTGGAACTTGGTTTGGAGTTGTATTATTCGCAGGCCGAATTTTTCTATCGATTCACGGATTCCCACATAGATGTATCCAGTTTTAGTCTTGAATAAAAAACGGGTCTATTAGCAAAAAAATGCTGAAAATTGCCGGTGGAACCAATTCAGGAATTTGACACCGACGCAACCCAAAAGGCCCCCCTCTGTTTTTTTTCGAATTTTTTTTAAAAGGGCGCTATCGGCGCCTGTCTATTTGTAGTAGAGGTCCGAAAGTACTAGAGGTCTGAAAAATTTTGGGTGCCCCCATTCTGGTGTTCTAAAATCTTCCTCACTGGACATCACATTGCACTCTGGGCTGAACTTCCAAGGCTTGTGACTTCAAAATGCTCAAGGCCTTCTTCACCAGTGGACCCAAGAAGTCACCACCCCCATCCAGAGATTCTACTCCCGAGCCTCGCAACCCTGTGTCACCAAGTTCTGATACGCCCATACCTGAACCTTCGAGGCTCCTAGAGCCACTGGAACCTTTGGCCACAATAAAAGAAGATTTTTTTTCACCGATTTGTTCTATATCTCCGCTCTCTGTGCAAGCCGTGAAGTCTCCAGCTTGCATAGACATAGAAGTCTACAACTTCAACTCGCTGGAGATGGACCGTGGTGTTTACGTTTGCTTTTTTGGACATTCAAAACAGACCCCCACTGCAAAACTGGCCATTTGAAGTTGTCACGAAGGAGGAGGAAAGCTGACATCGAGGAGGAAAGCTGGCGGTTTTTCCGAAGTACAACTTGTCAACAAGCCTTTCCTGAAGTTTGCACGCTTGTCAAACTACTTGGATCCTCATAAGATGAAATCCTATCACAAAAAGACTTTGGAGAAAGTGCAGGCTTTCCTGGATTCATTCAAGCACCCAGAGCGGCACATCGATGTTTCCCTCGGCCAAGCGGTTGCCAAAGAAATGGAGAGAAACATGCAGTTTTTGGTGCCGACCATCAGTACAATTGTATTTAATACTCGACTTGGACTATTCTTCCGAGGCCACAGAGATGACAGAGTTCCCCTGATCCTAGCCTTGACTGAGTCCACTGAGTCCATTGACATAAAGGACTTGCGTCTTCTCTTCCAGCAATGGCGGAATGGTGAAGGTAGTGGTTGCTATCAAAGGATCCATGCCGACGCTATCAAAATTGGTGACGTCCAACTAGAGGGTCGGAGAGGCCGGCGTGCTACAGCTAAATGAGCCTACGATCGTTTCCGTCAGACTGTCTACCTGCCTTTCATCGACTTCGTGATGTTAGACTTGCAGGAAAGGTTCTTAGCGGCTGCCGCGTTTTGCTTCAAAATGTGCAAGCTCCTTCTTCGCGGTATTTCGGACAAATATGCAAGCAACTGAAGAACATTTTGATGACTTGGTCGACCAGTATAAAAAGGTACTGCCGGATGGCGACTTTGGGAGCGAGTTCCAAGTCTGGAGGATTAGAGCGAAATACCAAAAATTTTCACTGATGACCTAAAAATCTGTCAAAATATGGATGTAGATCGCTTGTCAAGTTTAGCTTTGATATATATTCACAAAGAAGTGGAAATAAAAGTTCATCATGTCATAGACAGATTTGCCTCAGAAAATTGCAGACTCACTTTTTATAACTTTGTTTAGGCTTTGTTGAGTTCCGCCCCTCCCCCCTCGCAAAAATCCTAGATTCGCGCCGGTCATAGGAGAAAATTAGACAAACAAAGAACGCCTTTTGGCTCGTAATTGAAAAAATAGACACAAATGGACGGCAAGTTAGCGTAAGCAATTAACGTTTCACTTTTGCTCCAAATGATTTTTTACTGAAAATGAGTTTAACAGACTTAATCCAATTTAATAAATCTGATTTAAAAGTCGACATTTTATTACATTCTCGTTTTACTTATCTATTGATGGGCATTGGGAGCCCGTTTAAAAACTGAACCCATTCAACAGGTATTTCCGTCAGCCAAATTTAGGATCCGTCAGCCAAAAATGGATATCTCAAAATAATACAAAGGTGGATCTTTGGGTCGGCAGGGGTTCGAAACCCTGAAAGGGGGCATCCGCCCTCATCACACTAAATCCGCTTTTGCCCATAATTCTTGATAATTTTATGTAGAAAGAGCTTACAAAATCAACACCTTGGAAAAATTTAATCAATTTTTTCTCTAGTAAAAACTTATCATAAAGTTTCGGCTAAATAAATTAGCTAAAAAGTACTTTATGGTTTTCTGTTATCATTGATTTAATTTTTAATTACCGAAAATTGAGAATTATCAAGCTTGGAATAAACCAAAAATCAAGCTTGTAACTTCAATCAATAATAGCAGAAGTTCATTAGAAATTTCTTACAACAGAAGTGAAATGAGTTAATTGTATCCAATGTGTTGATTTTGTAGCGCTCTCTCCTCATAAAATGATCAAGGTACTACGGGTCTAGTTAAAAATAGAGCCCAAACATGTACGCTTGTCATTCACCGGTATGTATTTAAACATCAGAATTGTAATCTCAAAAATTAGCATGGCTTCTGATTTTTATTTGTACGAGAAACAAAATTGTATTAAGATAAAAAAAACATGGCCGTTTATTTGATCATCAGTTCTTCATTTGTTCATCCCTTGCTCCTCTGTTTCAAACACCCCCTGTTTTAAAAGCTACTCCAATTTCTAAAAGAATGACTGCTTGAACTTGGCCTTTTTCTTTATGAAATTATTTGAAATTATTTATGAAAACTATACCTGTAAATCAGTGTCTTTGTTTTTGTGGTTGAGACAGAGGAACGATCTGGCGTAGTGGTAGAATGTGCCACCAGCTTTCTCCGCCTGATCCAGACTCATTTCACGGCCGCTGTGGCCCAAAGCACTGGCTGAAAACAATTGTCATTTGATCATTTTTTGTTAATTTTTAGAGGTTCTGAGAATTTAATAATTATTACCCGGGTAGAGGTTTGCGAGTTATGTTTTGACCGACTCGACCAAAAATTGGTATGTTTTCACCGTCTTGACCCAAACTGCCTTTGTTTCGATTATATTCAACCGAGGAAAAACATTTCGACCGAATTGGATCGAGTAAAAATGTTTCGACTAATTTCGACCGAGGAAAAACGTTTCAGCTGAGATCGACTAGTTTTTTGGCCGAGAAGAGTTTCGGCAGAGAGAAATAATTTCGAATGTGTTTCGACTGAGTTCGACCCAGGATTTTTCAACAAAAAGCGTTTCGACCGAGAAAAAAACCTTTGGGCTTTGTTTGAGTAGTCAATTGAGGAAAAACGGATGAGTTCGATTCAGGAGTTTTTTGATCGAGAAAAAAAGCATTTTGACAGTGTTTGACAGTCATGTAGATTTTGTACGCTAAAATAGTTTTCACGGTAAACAATTTGATGTATCCAGGAAGTTGTCTCCTACCAGGGTCCAGGTTGGGGACTTTTGTTCAGACAATTGAGACTCAAAATGTGTACGATGCGACCAATGCGACGCAAAATAGGTGTTCTGCGAATTTGCGCAACCGATGAAATTTTGTGCGACTTTGAGCGAACCTAAAACATATATTGCACTTTTGCGTAACCTAAAGTAGGTATTACTTTGGTGTTACTTTGCGCATTTTTGCATAGTGTTTTCCCCCACATTTTTGCCGAATAACAGTAAAAACTCGGACAATTCTTGAAACATAGCAAAAAGACTGGCTGCTACCCTTTATCATCTGTTAAAAATGTTATGATAATAAAAATTTGTAAAAAACCGTAAAAAATTTAAAATCCCTTTAAAAATTTTCTCACTCGCAAAATAGAAATTGAGATAACCACACACTTAAATAAATGTGTTTCTTTCGTTCATTGATATTTAAAGTTCTTGTGATATATCTTGATGGAGAACTGTCTCAACTAAGTTTGCGCATTTTTTAAATATCTCCAATCAAATATGAATTCACATTTCATGCAAAGTTGAGGCTTCGTGTTTCGTGTTTGATGACAGACTCCAATTTTTGGAAGCTATCTATAAAACTCACAATCAACTTCTTCTTGAAATCTCTATGACGCACAGACAATTCGGCCAAAGACAATTCAGCCTATTTAAAATTCAGACAATGGATTCATCCAGTTTTACAAAACGCTAGATTCGAAAGAAAAAAATTGGAATGAAGTTATTTCTCGGTTTAAGGTCGCCGATGGGCACCGCCTTCTGGCGACACCCGGCTCTAAATTTTGCATAGAGTTCTACCCTCTGTTGGCAAGCTCGCAACACATTGGCGGGAGTGCGGCGGTCACTACTATTGGCTCAATTGTCTCTAGCTGAGTTATCTGCATACGTTTGGCTGAATTGTCTGAATTTCAAATCGGCTGAATTGTCTACGGTGGAAAATGGATGTTTAGGTTATTTTTTTCCACGAAAGAAAATATCAACATAGGACAACTTATTTCAGAAAATTCAAGCAAAAAGCATGGATCGTCTTGGTCCTCACGTCATTGAATGTTTGAGCCGAAAAAAACTTAACCGAATTGTCTGGACGCGAAATTTCAGTTGTCTGGACGCATCAATATTTTTTGCTAATATGAAAATTCCGTAAAAAATATTTAGTTGGAAAGTCGAACACTTTTGAAATTGGTGTAAATAAAAAAGCACCCCTGCATAATAATTAGTCTCTTCGAAAGTCAGATCAGTCTCTTCGAAAGCTGAATCAGCAATTGGGCTATTCCAAACCAGAAAAAAGACTGGCGGATTCTTACCGACTATTTGCATGTCACAGCACATGAAGCTGGTCTTGTTGTCATAGAGCCTCTTTTGGCTGATTCCACACTGTGTCCGGCAGAAGTTCTGCACTCTTTTGTGATAGTGAATGGACACGCCAGTGTACGCGTTGCTATTGAACATATTTTACTGTTTTTATTTCTAAATTTATGAGTGGGTTTCAGCAGAGTGAAACCATTTTTTTCAGACTGAGAAGAGGCCTCCCCGATTGCCAAGACCGAAGAAAAAACCTTGAATAAGGCCTTTGAATATTTGATACAGTTTAAAAATTTTTGCTATCGCCATGAGCTTCTTTCCGATTACTTAACAAATATCAGTTTTACCAACAATCGTTTTTCCAAAAACCGCTTTTCGGTGTCAGTGGGAGTATTCCAAAAGGATTTTTTTTTCCCGATTTGTTTGAAGTTCGAGCTTATTCCAATGTGACAGGTTTTGCCTCAGAGGCCAATGTTTCTATCGCCGCTTCTGGTACTTTTTTATATCAAATTAAGTCTACTTCATCGTTCTGACCATAATTTTTTAACATATGTTCAGACATTCGCTACCAATTTTTAGTCTATCGAGACCAATTTTCCAGACACTTGCAAAAATTAAATACTTTCAGACATTTAATAAAATTATTTGTTGACTTAGCTAATCTAAACTTATTTATTATAAATAAAAAGTAAAGAATCGAATTCATTTAAAATGTGTGTTCTTTCAAACTAAACGCAATAACACTGATTCGTTCGCTCCGAAGGAGTTCCGCTAGCAATATCTGAAGGTCAGACATGAACCTTCAAAGAAACTCATTAAAGCCGTTCTATATTTTTCTTTTTCGTATATATTAAAAAATGTGTGACATGGTCTTGTAACGGTTTTTCATATTAAAATTAAGCTACTATTTGGAAAACTTACGACCAGCGCTTCCCACTGGTTCAAAAAATTAAGATTTTTCGGATTTCGGCTTTTTCTTTATAATGAGGTAATTTTCAAATGGTTGGCAAAATTTTTCAAAGTACTCACGCTCGTCAATTAAAAACTTTTTGAACACACAGTGCTATCATTTTTAAGTTTGATAAAGTCAAACTGGCGAAACTGTTAGGTTTTTAATTCATAAATTAGACAGTAAAATATGAATTGTTTGGTTTGCCTTTCGTAGTTTGCAGCTATGGCCTCGAGTGCTGAAAGTAGAAGGGGGTCGTGTTTCGGGTGGGCGAAGATGGCGAACATTAAGGTGGGGGAGGAGGCACTGCGAGTTAGAAATTTGGGACCGAAGGTGGGTCTGCAAAAAAAAACAACAACAGTGATGAAATGAAGAGAAGAAGAAGCATTTATTCCTCTGAACTTGCAAAAAAAGTAAATCCCCGCCAGTATAATTCAACAAATCTAAATATACACATTTTAGTTTGAGACATGGTCACATAACGGTCTCACATGCTTGAAATCATAAGTTATAATAATTTAAAACAAAACGACCGTTCTATTAATTATAACCCCCGAAACAATTTACGCTAATTTTGTTGATGCCAAAGTTGCTCTCATTAAACAAAAACTGCCACAAATTTGAGTGAAAAAATGCTTATTATACATTTTCCTATGCAGTTTCCATAGTCCCCAAACATGAAAATGTATGGTCGATGTTATTCTTGAAATGACGGCAACCCGGGTTAAACACTGACCGTCTCATAAGTATGACGTCTGAGTCGGTGTACATGCCTCCGAACTTGTACAGAAGCACTACTCTGGCAGCGGCGGCCAGGTGGACAGGACTGAATCTGGATCCACTCATTTTCGGCCAAATCAATGCAATCGGGGTGTCCCTGAAGAGGTCCTACGAACAAACAAACGAAATTTTTCCATAATAAAAACGAGTATTCGGATTCTGAGTAGGCAAATAAATCAATGATTCCGACCTTGTTTTCATAAATAAACTGCAGATTAAATTCAAAATTTGTTACAGTAAATTTGAACCTTTTTTAAATTAGATAGTGCGATGGATAAGGTAAAATTTTATATTCCACGAAAACATTTTGTGGAAATAATGTTCAAATAAATTACAGCTTATGCCGTTGTCGATCATGAACAGTAAACCTTCAATAGTCACTAAAAAACCTATTTTCCCGCAATTTTTGCAGACACTTTATATATGTATCATGTTGATTTTTTAAAGCACTCGCCAATTAATAATAAAAGTCAAACAAGCGAAATAGAGAGACGTTCAAATGAACTGTAGTTTTTGAAAAGCTTGTCACTTCGTAACCGTTGACAAGTTTGGTTTCAAATCCGGCGAGAACAAGCAAAACTGACAGATAGTTAGTTCATACAAAGACAAAAATTTAATGAACTCATCGAAGTGTTGAAAAAATCCTCGCTTTTAGGGGGTCATTCAACAGTGCCAAAGAACAACAGTGCCGAATCTGAGAACGGGCTCAACAGTGCCGAAAGTTGATGGTATTTGACATTTTTGATCTCTGTTTGTGAATTGCTGGCAACTTGGCGTGATTAATGCTTTGTTTTCGATGCACTATGTGTTTTGTGAATGGTAAGTGATATCCGCAACAGGCCAAAAACAGAACTGTTGCGGAATCCGCATAATTGCTAATTTTCTGTGATATTCTCTGCTATTTTAGATTCCACGGAAAAATAGCTAAAACACTGCATTGCTCAAGATCACTCTAAAAACAGGCAACTTTGCGGAATCCGCAACAAAATGTGTGGAATCCGCAATTAAATTTGCGGAATCCGGTACAGTTTGTAAAATCCAAAAACAAATAAAAATATATGTAAGCTTAAGCTGTCATGGAATCCGCATTTGTAAGCTGAATCTGCAGATTGTAAGCGGATTCAGCAAATTGAAAGCGGAATCCGTGAAATTGTGAGCGGAATCTGAAAAAACTTGCGGAATCCAGTTACGTTTGCGGAATCCGTAACAACTATCTATATTCACTCGTTGCAGAATCAGCAACATAGCTAATGAGCCGACAAATTTTAAGTTACAGGTATTTTTACGCGGAATCTTTGGACATTTTGTAAGTCGAGTCCTTTATTTTTGGATTAAATTTAAAGATTTGTCTCTTGAATCTAAGAACATACAGACTATAGGGTGCATAGTTTGGCCTCGTAATGGAGCAACAATCATTTTCAAAAGATTTTAACTGAAAAAAGTATATCACTGATCTTTTTTTCTGGTGTCCCCAGTGCATTTAAATTTCCCCTTGCACTTTAAAAAAACTCGTTTTCAAACTGTTTCGTAACTATGGCAAACTGGTTTGTTTGAAGAGTTGATGCTGAACAAGGGGCAATTATAAAACTTGAAAGAAATTAATATAGTTTTGATGGCCTTCATAAATAGCAAAGACTCAAACAAAGCAATTTCTGCTTCATTAATGAAAATTAATTGAGTGTTTTTACTCAACTATAAAAAAAATTTATGAAAAAAAGTTTCGGAGCTGGAAAACGTAAAACAGATGGAAACAAAAAAATAAATATACAGTGCTGATTTAAGTTAACCGGACAAAACGCGTTAAACTTGAAATTTAAAACGCGTTTTTCTCAAATTGGGTTGAGTTTAGGTGAAAACTTATGAAGACAAAACTTGCTTAAAATTTTAGCAGAGTTAAAAGTTGTAATTTGTTCTGCAAAATTCGGGCCCAAAATTTTACCCCAAAAATGGGTCATTTTGGCTTTTCTTAGTTAATCCAAAATTACGCCGAAAATACCCAGTCGATCACAGACATAATTTGATCAAAATGAGCCCCTTACGTAGCCCAACAAACTTTAAGAAGGGTATATTCTCCAAAAAAACTGCAAATTGTTCAAAAATTGTTTTTAAATAAATAGTTGGTATGGTATATAGTAAAAACGACCTTTTTTGTCTATCAAACAAAATAAATTAACTTACAAAATGTTTTTGAGAATATACTCTTCTTAAAATTTGTTGAGCTACGTAGGAGGCTCAGTTTGATATAAGTATGTCTGTGATCGACTGGGTAGTTTTGGCGTAATTTTTGAATAACTAAAAAAAACCAAAATGACCCATTTTTGGGGTAAAATTTTGGGCCCGAATTTCGCAAAACACATTACACCATATTAATTCTGCTAAAATTTTAAGCAAGTTTTGTCTTAATAAGTTTTCACCTAAACTCAACCCAATTAGAGAAAAACGCGTTTTAAATTTCAAGTTTAACGCGTTTTAACCGGTTAATTTGAATCTGCACTGTATATTCAGATTTCATTAAAAAACACCCTTCTTGATTAAATGCGAATTTACTATGTTTGCCAAAGGTTTAGATTAGTATTTTTGGAGCGCACAACAAAAATCTTTGCGTAGATAAAAAATCTTGATGATTCCCTCAATGTGTGATGCGAGTAAAGGTTTTTTCATATTTATTTGGTTTTCAAAAGCAGGGTCTGGGAATCGAAAAAAATAGTCTATGTTTTTAAATCTAATATCTAAGCCTAAAGTTGGCATATACTTTGTTCAAATAAAACTGAAACAATTTACGTTAAGTTAAGGGTTGGCTTGATTGTTTTTCACTGAAATATTGAAAAAAGCTAATGTTGAAATTTTAGGAAGCTAATGTTGAAAAAAAAAATGGGTTCGCTGTTGAAATCTTGTGAAGAATCTTATGTTGCAAAAGTTTGACAGAGAATTATATGTCAAATGATTATTGAGAAAAAAAATCTTTTTTTTTCTCGTTTAAGCTCGTTAAGTTCGTATTAACGTTATGTCTGCGGTTTGATTGCTACTAACGCTCAATTGCCAATGGAATGGAATAAAAAGTAGATAATAAATCCCAAGTCATCAAATGGGTTTGCTGCTCTAAAAATCAAATTTCTGATGGAAAAAATGGCCCCGACTAAATCTGCCCTTGCTTATACTCAACTGATTTATTTATTAAGGCGGCAGAAACAACCTGCCATTGTAAGAGAAAATATCCAAATTCAAATAAAAAAGAATAACTTCGGTGAGTATATTATCATTTCGGGTCTAATTCACGCCAGTTTTTGATTAATTTTGTTACTATTTGATCAACCACCTATCGGTTTTTTTAATAAGTATTTCGCAGTATTTGGGAAGGGTCCATTTAATTTTCATTTTGTGCCGAAAGTGTTTAGTGTTTGTTTTCTTCAAACCAAAATTTCTTTGAACGAGCTTCAAGGAAAACTGCCAAAAGAAATGATGGTTTGCTGAAGATTCTTTCGCGTTTGTTTCAGCTCGAAATTGTCATGGTAAATTGTTAACTGTTGAATGAAATTGGGTTGAATTCATTTTCGACTGGGAAAGTTATGTTTTTTTCCCTGTAAAGTTTCCCTCTACTGATTAATTTGTTAGAACTTTTATGGAAACTTAAAGTAACCATAACATTTTTTGCGCCCTGTAAATTTTTAAGCAGCCTACTTTCACCTCATTTTGTGTGTCACCACTGCTGCAAAGCTCTGCTGAGAAAACCTGCTAACTAGCATTTTGCCCGTATCACTGATTTAGGTGAAAGAAAAAAGTACCTAATTCAGTACCTACGATAATTCAATATCTACTTAATTGTTTCGAACCCTATTTAGTAGAACCGATATTTTTCTAATATTCATAATTTTTCTCACATTTTTAACATCACTCATAATGACAATGTGCAAATTTATAAGAAAGGCAATCATCACTTTTGCTTTAGCAACCATTCTTTTATTTCTTTTTATTGAATAATACTATAGTAAACATAAAAATTCTTCATAAAAAAATTCAATTCTGTAATTTTTTCTAAAATTGCTAATCAGCAACCCCCACACCAGTCCCCACCGACAACATCCCAAGAAAATCCTAAAAAGTAAGTACCTAAAAAGTACCCTAAAAAAGTAGAATAATCATGCTCAGAAGAATTAAGTCTAGTAGCGCTAGTTCTTTTTTTTTCAACCTTACAAATTAGTGAAATATCTCAAGTCATGAACATGTACTTGGAAAGAGTGTTAATCTGATCCATTGTTTACTTATTGTTCCGTCTTTCGTAACGGAATATTTGTGCTCGGGTGGGTTTTTTCTTCAGACAAATTTCGACTTTAGCCAGCCATTTTTTACGGAATTTTCTAATATCATTCAAAAGATATTGTTGTCGTTAAGTTGACGGGGCTGTCGTACAGTTATTACCATTCAAAAGGTATCATTTATAATAAAGTTATGGGAGTTAGAAGATTGCCATTTCGGCCCATTTGCGACAATTAACGCGGGATATATTTCGGGCTATTAACGCGTAAGCGAAGATTTAATCCACCATAGAAGTCGTTCCAAATTGGTTGAACTAAGCGTACTTGCCATACTTGAGTTGTTACTAGGAGCGAAATCTATCACAATTTATACGGCGTGCGGGGGGATGGTTTTGCAAAAAATCTCAAATTTTAATTTTTTCATGTTATTACTTCTCCATACAACTCAAAAGGCAGTCGGAACAATCAGGGCTTCGGCCTGATACGAGCAGTCTTGTTTTTGTTTTTAGGAACCATTTAAAGAAAGTCATAATAATTTTACCGCTAATCGAATCACTAATTTTTCATAAAAAATAAGTTTTACATTTCAATTTGAAAATGCTGACAGTGCAAAGCTTAACTTTTCAAGAAACATGCTGAAAAAACTCAAATGATCAAATTATTTGAAACTGAACAAAAATTAAACAGCAAGCTGTTTTTTATGTTAATTATTCAAATAACTACGCTGATGTCATGGTACAAAATCATTTAGACTTTTAAAAAAACTGCTAAAAAACTATATGAAATGACTACCATTATCACTATCCAGATAATTCTTGCACGATTTCAGTGAATAATGGAATCGAAATATGGCCTATGCTATCTGGCTTATGCTTTAAGTAGAATTGGTGATTCTACTGTATTACATACTATAGTAACTTGAGCGTAGGATTAATAATTCATGATGAAAATGGTTGAAAGTTGCGAACTTTGATTTTAACGTGAACCGACTGTATGAACTTGTAGCAGGGAAATTCAGTGATAGATAAGCTTAGTTTGAGAGCAAACAATCGTAATCGGACTTTGCACCTTGAATTTGACCTCTAGGGCCAAGAATTGGAAAAGCGCTAAAAATCTGGAAACCCCCCCTCCGGATTGGGAACCACTGGTCCGATCCTTATGAAAATTGGTGGGTGATTTTAGCCGGGCATGCAAATTTCCAGACCCCTGGGACCACTGGGGCGCGAGTGATAAGGATTCCCGAAAATTCAATTAGCACTTTTTTGTAAACCGGTAACTAATGGTCAGAATGACTTCATATTGCAATATATTGTAGCCCTAGGCAAGGGAAGTTCACCACCGGGATTTTGAACGCATCCGGTTATTACTTCCGGTTTTACGCCCTATGTAAACAAAACCCACTTTTTGATATTTCTCGACCCCTGATAATGCTAGGAGGCAGAAACTTGTGGGGATGGTAGGTTGGGGGGAGACCTATGATGAATTAATGTTTGGACCCAATCCGGCTGCTACGTCAGAAGCTATTAGCACTTGAAAATTGAATTAGGCTATTAAAACCTGATAACGATAATTGACTTGTGATTTCAATGCACCAATGTGAAGGGGGGCCCAACCCAGTAGGGGGAACCCTAGTGACTCAATTTTCTCCGGAACTTCCTATGGGGTGAAAATGGCAAATTTAGGGAAAAGTGTTTATTGACCCAAATGTTTCGAAAATATGGGAAGGGATGGTCCGATATGAATGAAACTTAGTGGGAATGATCTTCCATCAAAAATAAGACGTTTGGACGCGTTTGACCTCATTTGACCTCGGATGACCTCTAAGGGGTCATTTGGCAAGTTTGACCCCAAGACCCCTGGAACCACCTGAAAAGCGGTAAATTAGCATTGTAAGGATCCGTAAGTGTTGAAGACGGCCAGATCACGTTCGATCGGTGCACGACGTTCACGACCTGACGACTGAGGCTGGTGGAGACAGTTACTTACTGACTGCCGAGACTCAACAGATACGGACGGAGCTGACGAGATTGCAGATGCACACTGACCAGAGGCTGGACCAAATGATGAAGGCTCAGAGCAACCTGGCGAAGCAGATTGATATCCAGAGTTCTAGTTATGTTGAGGTGAGATTGCAGATGCAGATGCAGGAATCACGCCAGAACGATCTGGCGGCTCAAATGATGGCCCAGATGCAGAACTTAACGACAATGATAGGTAGGTTCGTTGATCCTTGTAACCCCAAGCCAGAGAGTCACACCCGACGGGAAGAGAATCAGCAACGCGACTCTGCGAATCCAATTGGGCGACAGAGTGGAAACAACCCATAGACCCAGGGTGGTTGTTTTAATTGTGGACAGGTGGGCCACATTGCAAAAGGATGTCCCCAAAGAAGCGCGAACCATTTAAACTAGCAAGGGACGGGACAGTAGGCGAGTTCGCTTGTGGTCCCAAAACTGAAAGCCGAGATGGTCCTAGGACTACGATCGATGAAAGAGTATCAGTGCTCTTTGGTTATTAGTCGCGGAGAAGATTTCTTGTGGACGGGGGCGAGAGAAGGTTCAATGGTACCCATACGGCACTTGACTCATGGGCATTCTCCGGAACAGAGGCCCTCTCTGCCACATGAACCAGGCGGACAGATTAAAGGAAACCATATTCCAAGATCAGACAAGCGGAAGAGGTTGGTTGCGAATATAACAGCGGCAGTGGAGTCTCCCGACAAAATCTTGGAAGGGTGGCCGACGAGTTATGACGATCACAGCATAAATGTGGTTCAAGAAACGAAAGTGGAGGAATACGAAATGTACGGGTGCCCAAAGCCTGTTTCATTAGATGAAGCTTTGAGACGACCTCGTGGAGGAGGCCGAACGGAGAGAGAGAGTTGCAGTGGTTCCAGTGACAGAGGTGGACGAAGTAGTCGACAGCGACGCGATTCGATGGGACGAACGTCAAAATCTGCTTGCGAGTAGCTGATCAGAAGGTTTCTTCAGGTCATCCAAGCGATTCCAAATAAACGATGATCGAGAGTGGCTCGGCGGTAGAAAGGAAGTGGAGCTTAGAGATGTAGGGTCCGCCTACTTCCACAATTAGATCGATCGATGGAAAAAGCTGTCTTTGTTCGGTGAAGATGAAGTTGACCGGGGCTCGGCCGCATTGGAGGGCGAGGTCCCGAAGCAGTGTTGGCGTCCTCCAGATGCTATGGGGGAGTCGGATAACTGGACTGTGCCGCAGCAGGACTATCGGCACCTCGTAGACAGATGGAAACGACAGGAGCAGCGATGAAAGAGACTTGAAACAAGAAGTCGGTGAACTAGTACGGGGTTTAATTCAGTTCAGTGAGTAAAACTAAAAACTCTTTCTCCCTCTCTCACATTCTAATCTCGTTTGCGATATTTATAAGTGCTTTAGAAACATCTCCACCAGTAAGACGGAGAGAAACTCAGTAAAAATCTTGGTAGTATAATTTATTGTTTCGATAGAATGGTGGAGGTATTTCACAACGCGTGTAAAATCTTTCTTAGACTCTTAGTTGCTTCACTCAAGGAAGCAACCCTTGGTGCTATCATAGATAAATTTATTATGTAAGAGTCTATGGAAACTGAAGCCCGCGGTTCACTGCGTCCCAACACGTAAACGATGGTGCATATAAGTTGTGTCGAAAACTGGAGAGTAGTACAAGGCGGTGTAGTATAGCAACAAAAAAAAACGAAAGTCTAGTTTAGAAGAAAAAAATGGTGTTAAAAGAGGGATTAGATATTACACAAAGAGTCGAGTTGAGGTGTTAGATTAGTTATTTGTCTTAGTAGAGAGACGGTAAAAAAAACACTTTGTTAGTAGCATTATTCGGGAGAATAATAGACTAGACGGGAAGACTGTAGAATTGGTGATTCTACTGTATTACATACTATAGTAACCTGAGCGTAGGATTAATAATTCATGATGAAAATGGTTGAAAATTGCGAACTTTGATTTTAACGTGAACAGACTGTATGAACTTGTAGCAGGGAAGTTCAGTGATAGATAAGCTTATTTTGAGAGCAAACAATCGTAATCGGACTTTGCGCCTTGAATTTGACCTCTAGGGCGAAAAATTGGAAAAGCGCTAAAAATCTGGAAACCCCCCCCCCCCTCCGGATTGGGAACCACTGGTCCGATCCTTATGAAAATTGGTGGGTGATTTTAGCCGGGCATGCAAATTTCCAGACCCCTGGGACCACTGGGGCGCGAGTGATAAGGATTCCCGAAAATGCAATTAGCACTTTTTGTAAACCGGTAACTAATGGTCAGAATGACTTCATATTGCAATATATTGTAGCCCTAGGCAAGGAAAGTTCACCACCGGGATTTTGAACGCGTCCGGTTATTACTTCCGGTTTTACGCCCTATGTAAACAAAACCCACTTTTTGATATTTCTCGACCCCTGATAATGCTAGGAGGCAGAAACTTGTGGGGATGGTAGGTTGGGGGGAGACCTATGATGAATTAATGTTTGGACCCAATCCGGCGGCTACGTCAGAAGCTATTAGCACTTGAAAATTGAATTAGGCTATTAAAACCTGATAGCGATAATTGACTTGTGATTTTAATGCAACAATGTGAAGGAGGGCCCAACCCAGTAGGGGGAACCCTAGTGACCCTATTCCCTCCGGAACTTCCTATGGGGTGAAAATGGCAAATTTAGAGAAAAGTGTTAATTGACCCAAATTTTTCGAAAATATGGGAAGGGATGGTCCGATATGAATGAAACTTAGTGGGAATGATCTCCCATCGAAAATAAGACGTTTGGACGCGTTTGACCTCATTTGACCTAGGATGACCTCTAAGAGGTCATTTGGCAAGTTTGACCCCAAGACCCCTGGAACCAACTGAAAAGCGGTAAATTAGCATTGTAAGGATCCGTAACGGGTGCCTACCCACCTGGGGAGGTAAGGGGAGGCACCTAAATCGAGTATTTTTGGTTTTGACCTTTGTACGCGAGCGAAAGTGATTTTCTGTTATTAGCAAACATTGGGGTCAGCTTAACCCACTCCACTTGGACTTTCGATAAGAACGACAAACAAGTAAAAATACAGCCCCGGAAAAAAATTGAGAACATCTATGGGGGGAAATGGGAATTTCGGGATGAAGATTTTATGAACAGCCCTAGCATATTAAATAAATTTTTATGGTGTTTTTTCGGATCAAAACGGACAGGGGGAAGGGAATTACCCAGCCCTTGGACTTCGGGGAATAAAATTAAAGATGACCAAAAATGGAAACTTTTCAAGTATCACGGATGTTAAATTCCCGGTGGTGTGAGAACCACCCAATTCATACTAAAGGGAAAAAGTTAGGAAGAACCAAAATAAAATCATGCAAGGGGCATTTGTCAAATACAATTGGGAGCTGATTTTTTAGTTGAACCCAATGTTTGCTCAGTATGTCCTGATTAACTAAGTGCCACCCCGATGTTTAATTAAAGCTGACCTAATGGTTGATTCAGCTGATAAGTCCTGAGTGGCAGCTAGTTAAGTGAATGTTAGTAGGGATAGGGAACTGTACGCCTCTGACCGAACCTAAAGTAAATAAAGATAACGATATGCAATTCAGGCACAATCACCGAACTGGACAGAACAGTTGATAACTACTAGAGAGAGTAGTGGGTTCTCAGTTACTTAGAGAACAGTGGTTAACTACTATTAAGAGTAGTTGGCTCTCAATCAGAGTAGAGAGAACAATTGTGCTGTGAGAGCGAGTGGTTGGTTCTCAGTTAGTTAGAGAACAAGATTGAGACTTATAGAATTCAGACGGGTCCTGAGAGTGACTCGTAAAATTTTTAAAGTGAGTTCTCGACGCAAAATTTTTAGTGAAGCTTTGTAAAGCAAGTTGAAGAGTTGTTTAGAATTGTTTTTAAAGTGATTTGCAAGGGGCAGTTTTCGGGAACTTATCGCAGATTAAATTCATTGATACTTAATAAATTGTATTCAGGCCACTTAGCGGCCCTTATACTCAGCAATTCACGTATTTATTTCTGAATTCAATTACTATCCAGTTTCTTGCGATTCTTTCCGAGGAAAAGAACAGTCGAGAGCAATTGAGTAAAGGGTACGCAACCCAGTGTAGTACATCGATCGACCACCAAACTCAACTTTTCAACCGATGGGATTGTCGCCAAATACCGGATCATACCTCACACCTTGCTGGTTCTGGTATTTAGGGAAGGGACTCAGCGGACAATATAGAAGGGATATATTGGGTCTAAACAGTCAAATTTCCCAAAGACGACACTTTAATTTTCGCGTAAATTTAATTCGTATTATATAATTTGAATGACAATGTGTCCATTTAGGACAATGGGACAAAAATATTGTTCCGACTTTCGAAGAAAACGGAAAATATATGCTCAGTGTGGTGTTTTTTTTTCAGTTGATTTCTGCAATCCAAATAATAATTTTCAACACAAAATTTTTCGTACTCCATTGAAGATATCGACTTTCTGAGTTCAAATATAAAAAAATTTTTAACCCGATTATTTTTTGTAAAGTTCTGGGGTTTGAAAATTGTAAATGTTCTGCACTAAATTTTGGACAGTGAAGTAAATGACAGTCGGAAAATTCAGGGCTTCACTCTGATATACGAGCAATCTTGTTTGATACTAAATACCTTGAATATCACGAAAACAACCCGTACTAATACTTCACAGACATGTAAATTCTAAATAACGACTTGGTTAAATATGCCATGCTGCTAGTAAAAGAAATTTTGATTCTGAGTGAAAATCAACAATGATAACTGCATGCAATATCACAATTAACACCTAATTTACCAAAGAATAAAACAATACTAATTTTAAATATTAAATTTTGTTGAAAATTAACTTTTCTTAGCTTCACGTTTCAGTTGTTCCATTTATTACAACTTTTGTTTTATTCAGCCCATATTTCCCATTTAAAATGTCTTTTTAGTCTGTTAAATTGAGAAACGGGTAGATTTTGGAAAAAACTCTGAGTTACAAGATATTAGTGCACTGCAACCTTTAACTTCAATTTTTTCTGGTTCAACAAACTTGTCAATGGAACCACCTGATTGCTGCTTCAGAGCAACAAAACAAAAATAGTATTAAGATCACTAATAGCATAAAGAGTCTGCAATCTCACGTGAACCCCCTTATACAAAAAAAAACACGGTAGACCAAAAAAACACAAATATTGCCACTTTTTTCAATCAAAATCTTAGCTACGGTCAATTTTTTTAACAGGGAGAAATCAAGTAGCAAGGTTCGAATTCCTATTGATTTAAACATTTTACTTAGATAAAATAAAAAACAGTAGTTCGACAAAAATTTGTACCTCTGCTGACATATGGACCATGTGAAAAGTGCTGGTGAGGTCCCTTCCGAGTACTGAGTGGACTTCGGACATAAGTTGAGGAATGTTATTCGAGGGGTCAATGAGCAACAATCTGAAACCACAATCATAACCACTAAATTAATAACAACCGAACTCATTTATATTGTCTCGGTGTGCTATTTCATGACTTCGGTTTTTTGTGGACCCCCTCCATCAATTGCCCCCCCCCCCCTCCTCCTCATTCAATCCCCCCCCCCCCATTGAATGATTTCTCCTCATTAAATTTTTTGAGAGGAGGCTGTGGGCTCCTCTATGTAACCACTTTTGTAGGGGGAGTTTATATGCTGAATAAGCTTGATTTCAGCGCCTTATCTTCAAGCCTTGTGAAATTCAGATCTTTTTAGTGTTTTGAAAGAGCCTGGATAATCATTTTGATCGACATAAAAGAAACTGGCAAGATGGAAGAAATTAATTTTTGATTGAAAATCCGTTTCCTTTTGCGCAGTAATTAATATTTTCTCACCTTAAGCAAACTTCTGGCATCAATTTGACATAACTCTCAATCTCACATTGTATGAGTGGCTTAACCGTTTCTAAATACTTGGTCTCGATCATCCATACTGTATTTCCCGAGCTCCAACTCTCATTGCAGGGGTTCGAATCCCGACCTACACCAGTTTTCGCAATCTTTTCATATAGCCCTTCAAATTTTTCAGTGCCAAAAAAATAATTTGCAATTGCATAAAAAATAATAACAATTAAAATAATCCACAAAATAATTAATCTGGTTTTTCTGAGCTGAACTGCGGCAAAGTACATTATATCAGCGATTCTAATGATTTTTGTACTCAAACTTTTTCAACGATGAAAAAAATCAAAACTGTGACTAATAATCATTCACGGTTTAGAAGTGTTCAGCTTCATGTGCATTGGTGGTACAATAATGTACATTTATCAAAAATTATATGCGCGTCAAATACTAAGCAAACAAAACAAAACATTAAAGTAAAATTTTATTTGTGAAGCGGCACTGAATTAAGTTGCTTTTTTAAATTCATTTCAAGTGAAACAAATATATTTGGTCTGTTTTGTCGACCTGTTTTGTGAATCCCCTATCATTCAACATATCTAGGGCCTTATTCAGCATTGAAGCAAGCCCCGTGGAACTCTGCTGCTTCATGTAAGAATGTCAGCTTTTTTTCTTCCCCATAGTTTTTGATGCTACGTGGCTGGAGTGACTGGCAGGAAACTTTCGAAATTTTTGATCGTTCTAGTCTAACAAAAAATGGTCTCAAGTTTCTGCGAAAAGCTGGTGCTTATACAATAACTTTGATTTTTATAAATAATTTTCTCAGAAAGTACTAACTTCTGCTCAATACATCACACTCTACTGTCTCAGCTGCTCTTTAAAACTTTCTGCCCTAAAATTTATACTTCAGATTCAAACAGTGCCTGGTATTGTGGCAAGTTTCAAGCTTTTTTTGCAACACGAGAAACGAACTGTAACGTCAATTGAGACAAACTAAAAGGCAAAATAAGCGCAAATTATTTTGTAATAAATATAGGAGATTCAATAAATCAAAAGTTGCGAATGAGAATAACCAATTCTTGTGATTAACCAGGTTTGTCGGCATTTATTTTGAAATTTTTTATTTCGCCCGATGCGAATACACTTCTTGAACCCAAGGTATTTATAATAACTTATATTGCAGATTCACTTGGTTCGACTAACATAATTGACATGATTATTCTCCGTAAATTGATCAACAAAAGCTCAAATTACATTAGCTTAACGCGGTTTTTACTGCTGAAAATCAATAATCTTTGCTTCTTAATCACGAGTGAATTTTAGTTTCAAACAGAGTATTTCAAATCAAAAATCCAAAAGAGAGATGTAATACAATTTAAAATCAGTGTTATAAGACCC
>NC_087068.1:9523424-9554409 GCF_963678635.1 Symsagittifera roscoffensis
GGAGAATATCGAATATATATTCCTGTCTGAATTGGTTTTGACGAGATGGAATGACAAAGGTTCTTGCAATCTAGTCCATATGAATGGATTGAGCAGGTTCTGTTCCAAGGTTCCATTGCAAGTATTGTTGATTAGGTGCAGCAACTAAAAATCTTCTAGTAAAATGCGAACAATCAATTATTTCCAGACCGACATTTGGAATATCAGAGAGCATGTAAAATAAGGCCGAACTCAAAATAGTTTATTACGAAATATGGAATTTGGTAGAAACAATTTTTTGCCGGTAAAAAAATCAATAGAGGGCCTCCTATAGAGCGAAAAAGTTATTCTTGATTCCACGAAAACTGCTCTCTCAGTTAACGGATGCATATCAAAGGCATCAGAATATTCTTCAAAACTGTATCCATGACAAGCAAGTATTCCTTTATTAATCACTGCCGACGAGTTGAATTTTTTTCGATATCTGTGCCTTAGGAATAAATAATCCTTTGGCGTTTTAAACCATTGTATTGTTAAAATTAACTTCACAATAGGAGAATTGGGAATTTAGTAGGTTGTTTACATAAGTTGAGTAAGGTTCGGGTTCCCAATCTGAATCAACCTCTGATTTTGCTTTATATTCCGCTTTTTTTCTCTTGAAAGAGTCAAACAACCTTCCCTTGAACAATTGAAGCCTTAAACTAAGATGGGTATCACGCATATCCAAGTATAGGTTACAATTCCTTTTCAAATTCAATCTCAATAATGATTTCATCTAGAGAAATACTGGGGAATAATTCTTGCGTGTAAGATGAAGTTACTGTTTTAAAAAGTGGGACTTTATCAAAAAATCTCCAAAGAAGATTTTGTTAAAGCACCTTAACAAAAATGGCTACTTTAGTTTGAACTCACTTTAAATTTTCAAAAATGTTTTTGCGAGAGCAACTGTTTTCGACCTATTTTTTCAAGAAACGGGTTAGGTTCTACTAGCTCTACGCTTGGATCTCTTTTTTCACCTCCCTATTGTTTTTGAATTGTTTTTGTCCACTAATTTTTCGCAAATGTGTTAGTTTTTGCGCCCAAATTAATTAGCTCCAAACCTTTTTGCAGCTGGGACTATAAATTTTTTCAACAAAAGGGATTCCAGTTCTCCCAAGAGTTGGCCCAAGAGCACCAAAACCCTTTCCACGTTGCCTTGCATGACCACGAAAAAATGGAAGTCTGCTGAATTTTGAGCAACCATTTTGTATGAATTATAAATCAAAAAAGATTGTTAAAAACCTTGCAAAATAAGAGAACAACTCAAGTAATTCCTACGGAGACAAAAATAATTTTTTCGCCTTTACTATCTCATAGTTCGATCTCGATACTCTGGAAATAATCAAAGTTTAAACTTGTAGGGGACTGATAGCTCATGCACTGTACTGTAGATATTACATCTCCATGTTTTTTATTTTGGAGATGAATGGAATACAACGCAAAAAGGAGTTTTTGTATCACCGACTATGTTATATTCTATTATATTGCTATATATCATCAGAGAATGCATTATGTTAAAGACGTAAGAATATTGAAAATAATGCGGTGCTATTGTAATCATGAAAACCCCGGTTTGATTTTGTTCTAAGTCACAACCAAAAACGGGACTCAAATCAGAATTTTGAATACCCAACACTGATTGATTCTCTTTTGTGTAATTTTATCTACTGGTACAATTTTTCTGTTATATTTAAATGCTTGAGCATCTAGACATTCTGGAGTTTTTTGGTTCATGGCCACAACTATACCAACAATACTTCGATACAATCCTGTTTCAATCATTCTTTTCTCCACAGAACTTTCTCTGCCATCTACGAATCTGTTCAGACATACCCTCTACGAATCTATCCAGACTTATCATCTGTTCAGATTTGAAATGGGATCTAAGTCCTTTTGTTTTTTGCTTTGGTATTCATATTGATAATAGGTTCAAGTGGAATTTGGGTTGCTTCCATAGTGGAAAAGTAAATAACGGGAAAATCAGTATTTTTTGCCTTAGTGGTTTATATTCTTGTGTCTCGATTATCTAACATGATATTGTCTGACTGAGATAATCTAAATCTAGGAGAATTCAAAACTAAATCAATAGGATGCTTGGTGTTGCTTGTTTTCAACCTTGCATTCACAGCAGTGTAAATAGAATCAAAATCTTTCAGTACAATCTCCTCTTTTTCTTGCTTTTGTTCCAATTTTGTTGTTCTTCCGAATCGTATTTTTTGATTGATAAACTGAGTGAAGTATTGGAACAAACTGATCCATATAATGTCAGTTTTCAATGACAAAAGGAGTAATAAGAGATATTAATTGTAAGCCTTCACGCGAGCTTAAAATAGTTCTCCTTTCAAGCAGTGAAGTTCTTCTTCGTGTGAGTTCCGATATTTCTCTTCGATATTTTACTACGTCTACTTTTCGGAGATCCTGTAGCTCGCCTCGTAGCAAATGTACTAGACATTCGCTGAGGAACTGAATTAAGTTTTTTTAAACAATAGAGGATGAATTGTTTTTGAAGTTTAAGAGAAAATGTTTGAAATTTTGAGAGTTTAGAGACGTATTGTATGCTCATAGTCCAAAAGTTTTGTTTTTATTCCTGCAGGTAAAAAGGTTTTGGTGGAGTTGAACCGCTCTCTGTTCAATATTTTAGCATATCAATTTTTTTTGGAGTTAAATAAATGAGTAAAGGACCATAAATAATAGATGTTGCATCTTGATACATTTATTTCAATTGCGATCCTAGACCTAGTTGTTGACTTAATGTATTGCGTTGTAAAACATCTCTCGGTGACTTGAACAAGACTATATGTGCATTTTCTAACTCTACATCTCTTCCCAATTTGCTTGATGAAACAAGTTATGCTTAATTTATATTGTATTCAATCCCCTGTGTAGCAACTTTTACAAACTGCTTACAGTTTGAAATTTCTTCACATGAGTCATTAAATACTACCAGGTATTTTGTTACTTTAATCAGAAGTTTTTCGATTAGTTCAAACTCAACTCCTCGGAAAAATTTATTGTTTTTTTTTTTGCATTTGTCCGTAAGGATGATAATAAAAATAGAAAATTTTGTTAAATTTGGGTTGAAATTTATCAATTTTTCACCAATCAAAAATCAAATGCGATTTTGCAGATCCCGAGGGATCAAATAGCGAACTGAAAACTCCTTCTTTGGTTGAAATTATTTTATTTATTGCTTTTAGGAAGGTAAAGTACAACCAACTGTATATGATAAAATTGCTACCCAAATTGTTGATTCTTTACATGTAGTGGATAACGAACAATTGCACATGCTACTATTAAAATTATGACAAAAAACTGAGGCAGGAAAAGTGACAGAGATCTATTACACATACATCCAAAAACTTCCATGATCTTTGTTCATGATTCTCTTCGTCAAAAACCAAATTTCCCAATTTTAATTGCTTGTCACATTCATTACCCGTCCCGATTTTGGAATGAAAAAATTGATAGTGCTTAATTTTTTTTAAGTTTTCCAAACACAACATAAATCAAGATGATTTATATGATTTACAAATTGTGAAAAAATCCTGTAGTCCATGTTTTGTGAGCAAATGCTTTTTTTTCTGCACAGTGAAGAGCTTTTGAATGTAGCAAATGGGTAGTTTTTAAACCTGCAATCATATTCTTCATCTTTGAAAAAAAAATCTGAAATTTTTGCCATGCGTAGTCATCCAAATTCATAAAAAAATTTTCTAAATTTTTTGACAGAATTTTACTTTTGACAGAATTTTACTTCTCCGTTTCTGGAGGTTTTAGTTGTTCAATATTTTTCCAAGCTCAGTATAATTTTTATTACCACTGCTGCAAGTGATATCATGAAGATTTTTTGTACACCAAGCAGATTGAGGTATTGCTTTGAACTTTTTGGGAGGAAGAAAGGAAGGAATATCCCGCAGTTTGTCCATTTTTATAAACTCCTATTTCTTTGACTACTTTGTTTTCAATACACTCAATATCTAAACCAACCAGCCTAAAGATAACTAATTTCGCTAAATTTTTTGGTTAAAATAACTACACTAGAACAATGCATATACTGTTGAAGCAAAAAACTTAAAATATAAACAGAAAATCAATCCAGTTAGGTGACCCAGAAAACAAGAACTAGGAAATCTAGGTACAGCATAGCAATAACCAGGTCTCTTATGCGTAGTAGATTTTGCAAATCCAGCTATATTATATAGAATTGCATGAAGTTTGACGATTTTAGTACTTGCAAAAAAATTAATCCATAAAGGAATTTCCGTATCCAATTAGAAAACCAAAAGAAAACTTTTGATCCATTTCTTTCAAACTTATTTTCGGGTCCCAAACAAAACAGGTACAAAGATATCAGTTTTTTCTTTTTGCATTTGGTGAAAAGTCATGATTAATCAAATAAAATTTTCGAAGAAGTCAAATCAAACTTCAAGTCCTGAACGTTTATTTTCTTAAGTGCATTCGCCAAGGATGATACAAATTTTTTTGAAAGCCTCCACAAAACAAAAAACCAAGGGTATTAAATCAGCCAATTTATCATTGTCATTTTTTGAACTGAAAGTTTAGATTATTTTTCCAAGTCTTTTTTTTCTATGATTTTCCATATGATCTAATTTCCCAATATCTGAACGATAATTTAGAAAATTTTTACGTCTTCCATTATGAAAAATCCACCATTTATCAAAAATTTGTGAATCTGTATCAAAATCTTCCAATTTTGGTAATTTTTGAGAATCCAACTTGCTTAGCGAAAAATTTTTGGGACGTTTTTTGTAAGACGATATGAAAAAACCTAATTTTTTCGAACTTTAAAATTTTCCAGAAAAACCAACTTTCCAACTCATACTGCTGAGCTCAAAGAAATTTCAAAGAGTGATTGAAGAAGATGAATATTTGATCTTCATGTCTATAACACTATCACTCAACAAAACTATGAAACATTGCAGTTCTCAAAAAAACATAAAGTCTCGCAAGTCTTGGGCGAGTTTTTCGAATTCGTTCAAAGTTTAGTTGACATAGGCAACTTGCTTCAAGGCTTCGTTCTCCTTTGCAGTGAAGAGTCGAATCTGAATGTAGGGTGGCTTGTTCACACTGTACTTCTTGATTGTGACATACACTCTCTTCTTCTTGTATAATGCTATGTCACACACCACATGACAGTTCGCAAATTGCTGCTCCATGGTTGAGTTTTTGTCAGAATAGGGTTCCAATATAGGAACAAGTCCAAAATCTTCAGCATCGTGAGTAATATGATTCCATATTGCTGATATCCTTTCTCCTTCTTTTTCACCATCATAGACTTGCTGTGATTTTTCAATTTGTCCCAATTCATTTTATCTAGCAACTGGAAGCAAGGTTCAAAGTAAATTGTTCAGTTTTAGCGTTTTTGGAATCAAGGAAATCTCCCATTTCTTTATCAATTTTTAGCAAAATCATTGTAGTTGCGAAGGAAACCTTTTCTGGGATACGTTTTTCATTTGAGACTCAGAGCCAACTGATAAGTAGTAGTTTTTTGAAAATAATGTCATTTGGAATTTGATAGACAATAGGAAATGTAGATTCATATGAGGTATTTTTAGCTTATATGTATTAGTAAATAGGTGATGATCTAAATCTGGACATTGCGTATGTGCTAGAATTACTATATAAGCGAATCAGTGTAAATAAAAATCGTTCTCGATAAATAATCGTTGATGGCATCTGCAATGTGTCAAGCATATCCCACTTTTTATTTGGAATGCAATGCATAATCTCCTTTTATCTTTGTCTCAGAAAATTTTCATGAAATATTCATTGGCACTCAAGACTGCTGTGTATCTAACCATTCACCATTCTGCCCAGTGGAAATTTGCAACCTCCACCAAGAGCAGATCGGATGGTTGCTCGATCAAATTTTGCAATGATTGGATAAATATCATTTCACGCACCATTTTGTTCACTGCGTTTATACTTTTTACAAATACAGATTTTATTTCATTATTATTTCATTACGAGGTGAAATTTTTTGATCGTTTGAATGGTGCAATCGAACACAACTTGAAATGTAGAATACTGGAGAAAAATTGCCATCTGTTGCAAAGAAACGCCTGCTGCGAAAAAATTCCAAAAGAAATCATCTCAGCTCAGCCCAGAAGCTTGTGTCTTCCCAGATTCTTGGATCAACTTTTTTGGAAAGGACTCGAAATTCAAAGTTCAAAATGTTAGTCTTTTTGTTGAAAATTGTTGATTGTTTCATTGATTGTTACGGTTCTGTGAACAGTGAGCGTTTCAATTTTCTATTAGTAATTGAATATTTGTTGATTAAAATTTTGTCAAAATTCATTTTTTTGCAATTTAAAAGTTTTTTCAACGAGTAAATTTACTTAGATTTTATTACATGTGCAATTTGTTTTTCGCAAAATGCAAAATGTGATTTGATTTTTTCAACAAGTTTGCAAAAATTACATTAAATTCATTACAAGATGTGAAAATTGTTCTGATCTTTTCAACAACTGTTTGAAAAATTGTATGAAGTTTTTGTTTAAGATACAAGTCCTTCGTGGTTTTTTAAAAAGCATATAAGCATATGCAGAAACCTAACTTTTTTTTCTGATGCATATATAAAAATCGCAACTTTTTTTTGTAAACAAATTGCTAAATTAGTGCCAAAATTTTTTTCCTTATTGATGACTTTGAGTGTTATTCCCTGTCTTAATACATTGTTTCACCAATGTTTTTGATCAACATACATGCAAAAATTGTATTAATTAATGATCAAATTCAGAAAAAAGAAAATGATAAATTTTAAGTGGTAACAGCACAAGAAAGAATTGTTACAAAGTTTTTTAAAATGCGGAAAAATTTAAGGAAATTATTATTGAAAACGCAATATTTTTGCTCAATGTTTTTTTTAGCGTTTGTACTAAAAATATTCTGAATAATTTTACAAGAAAAAATTTTGATTTTTTAATACATGTGCAAAAAAAATGTTGTGAAATGTTTTGCAAAATGCAAAATTAATATGATTTTTTTAAACTCGTATGCAAAAATGGTCTAACAAACTTTTCTATGGCCTCTTAAATTATCTCTTTGTTCCTAACTTTTACAAAATATTAGTTTTAAAAAATTTAAATTAGAAAGCATACGACGTTATACAAATTATTTACAAATCGAGGAGCTGTCGTGCAACTGAGTTCTCAAAACTTTGTAATTTCTCAATGGAACGCGAAGCTGGTCTAGCCTCCATTGCCGGTGGTTGTGTTGATGGTTCGCTCACTGAAGTCCCTGGTTCAGAGAACCCCTGATCCTCTTCTATTGTAATTGGGTCGTCCACGGATCTTTCTTCTTCACACGGAAATAGGAAATTGTTTGCAGATTGAGCCACATATCTGGAGTCAAGAACCACGCGATAATCCATCCAAACATGTTCTGCAATCTGTGACATCATTCCCATTGTTTGAAGCTGTTTCTAGGGGATCGGAACCTGTATCTAGTGATGTTTACTGAATTCTTTCCTCATGATTGCAATCATGTGCCACACTTGAATTTAGGCATCCATTCAAGCCAAGAAAATCCCATAGACTGACCCCAGCATCTTGATTGTCATCATTTCCGGTAAAAAATCGAAATAGTACATGAGGTTGTTTTTCTGACCGGAGAAGATCATTCTGATGAATAAGTTACTTAGGAGTAAAAAAATATGGAACAAGAATATGACTGATTTAGAGCTGAGAGAGGAGCTAGTTGATAGTAGTTAAGTTGAAAAAAAAATGATTTTTACTTAAGAGTGAGGAGTACCTTTAACTCGCATATGTGGGTTTAATCAATCAGAAAAGTGTTTCCGTATATGGACGGTAGACGTATCCAATCAGAACTCAGCTTCCTTTTAGGGAAATTTTGATGAAAAGTCTTCTCGAATCAAAAAAAGTTCCGTTTCAGGCATTTTCTACAATTTCTCGTTTCCAATCACAAAAATTGTTCAATTATCTTAGGTTGTATCCACTTTTAAAAAATTCAAATTAAAAAACTTAAATTAAAAAACTAGAAAACTCTTGAACCTTGAGAATATTTTAAGAATTGAAGGAAAAAAGAACTTTGCTGGCTAGTTTTCAAAACTTTGGGTATTGGTTAGGAAAGAAAATAGTCTTTGAAAATTTATCTTACTTTTTTATCATTTCAATTTTTCCAAAACAAAAAAAGTTTCGTTCCGTGTCAAGTGTAACTCAGCAGTAAGTTTAAAGCTTTTGATACTCAAAACTCGGCTCAAAAGTAAACTATTTAGATGAGTAAGTTTCTCTGAATAGGCCTTTGAAAAAATCATGAAAAAAGTCAGAATCTACATCTTTTTCATCTATAAGGAAATCACACGGATTGTTTTCTTTTCTCTTGTAGAGTAACTCGAGGAAATTCGGAAGTTTTTTTAATTGACCTTTTTCAAATAATGATTATATTTTATCCAAAGTAATGCCTAGAAATTGCTGACTTCTGATTGGTTCATAACAAAACTGTGGAAAATTCCCTGATAAGTAAAACTTGATTCTGATTGGCTGATATCAAAACTATTGAAATTTCCCAGATAGTAAAGCTCAATTCTCACGGGTTGATATCATAACATTCAAAATTCTGTGGTTTATTTTTATTTTGAGCTGCGTCAAATAGGGTGAAATCCACTCTGATTTTCTTTCACGTTAAAATCAATTGCTCTGGAAACTTGCTGTTTTTTTCAATTGTATTAATTTTTTGGGGCCATTCAACTAAATCTTGAGTCAACCTTTTTGAGATATTTAAAATCTTCTATTTGTTCTCATGCTCTTCTTTTAGTAATTAAGATGCCGTCACTGAATAGAAACGAAAGAGTAGAAAGTCTTATACGTGGTAGAGTTTATACACTTGAAAGTGCGTCAAGACATCGTAAAACTTGTTGAGTTTTAAAGTGTCCAAATTGTTATTTTCAGACATATAGCAGCGAAGAACTGAATATTCATATCAAACGAAGCTTTCTTTTTGTCAAAATAGCATTCTACATAGTGATGGAAAGCACACTCAGCAGTCTCCAAACACAATCAACGAAAAGATAAACTTAAAAATATAAAAAAACATCGCTTGAATTACTATAATAACTTTTACTGAGCCTGGAAAAAAATTAGAAATCTATGCAATTTTGATAGTGTTGGCTTTGTTCAAAAGTTTTGATTGATGAAAAGATCAGCATCAATCGAGTTCAATTTATTGTGAAACTCGCAATAGAAATCGATCCAAAAATCATTATTCTATAGCGAGAACTGCAATGATTGCTTGCCTAAAGGGTTTCTGTTTTGTTGGAATTGCAGTTAAGTTATATAATATGAACTAATGAGTCGAAACGTATTTGCTAAAAAAATTTATTTTTAAAGTATATGATTTTTTAAAACATCGACTAATTGAATTGTTCGCCTAGCTATCATTTTATAAGTTTCCTAGTTGATTGTCTTTGAATGCGTTCATGGAGTACCGTGTTTTAAGCAAATTATTCAAGACTATCGAGAATCATAATTTTTTCTCTTGTTTTCCAACATTTTTAGAAAAATATTTAGTGATTGACGAATGGCAAGTTTTTGCTAGAAGTTCTAGATTTAAATTTATATAATTCTGAACTAAAAGTCACTTCAAAAATATAAGGGAAAACAAAAAAATATAAAGTTATCTAGTTCAGAAGTTTCTTAGCAAAAAAGGTAATTTTTTGAAGCTAACTTTGCTCTGTATTAGTAAACGTTCAGCAATAAGTGCTGCGCGAAATGTTTCCAATGACTGGTGTTTTTGTGTACTTTCGTGAACAAACTAATTTTCTCTTATATTACACAATTGATTTTTTCGAAAGTGGATGTCCTAGGTCATGAATGTCTAAGTGGTAGTCGTTACTGTCCGTAACAGTCGTTAGAGGTCGCTAAGTAACAGTCGTTAGAGGTCGTTACTGTCCGTCGATCAGAAATGATAGTAAGCATTCTGAAACTAGTTCAAACTCTTTTCATGGTCACTGCCGACAGTAATTAATGTGGCCGTGTTTTTATCAGCCTTGGTAGCTCTGAGGAAACCTTTGCCCATTACACTGGGATTTACAAACCGTTTAGTTTCCTTGATTTGCGTGTGCTGAATTGGAAGTTCTTTGGTTTGATTTGAATAATTATAGAAAAATATATAAAAATTGAGAAATATAATGATGGTCTTGGTTCTGAATTGCATACTGGCCTTCACCTTGCCCGGCAATTACTTTATATTACTATGGGTTCTTTCAAATCAGATATGGATCACATTCCACAGCAGTGCCACAAGGCCTTTCAGAAATGATCGGATTAAGATATTTCGAAAAAAAGAGTCACTTTCAAAAATAAACAGATTTGATTTAGTTTTGAGTGTTTTTGCCATTCAAACGAATATACTTTTCAGTTGATTAGAAGGCTGACAACAAATGTATTTGGAAGTCGGGTTAACTTATGCTATTTGCAATGTTTTAGTAGTCTGTAGCTTATTTTCGAATCTAAGCAGCAATGTGTTTGCCAATTTTTTAGAAGACGGATGCTAAACGTCTTTATTCTCATATGTTTTTTTTTGATAGTAGAAAAATTTGTCCCGAACTGTTTTTTATTGTTTTTTTTTCTAATTGCGTAGTCATTAAAAATATAGCAATCCTTTTTGAAATGTGCAGTAAACAAAAAAGATGAGATGAAATTATTAAGTCTTTTTGGAGTTTCAATGTGGATATCGAACAACGAGCCCAAAACTCCTTCTTTTAGCCGCTCAGTAACTACCCCAAATGATCTTAAGTTTGCTCATAAACAGCGTTGTTTGAAACGAGAGATTGTTTTTGAGTACCCAACTGAGGCTGTTTTTCTAAAAAAAAAACAGATCGAAATTTTGTATTACATTATCTAGCCAAGTTTTTTAGTATTTTCTGTGCAGAAATCATCTATTTTTTTTCTAGTGGGGGATTCGAGTCCCAACAAGATACTTCTTTCTCGATAGAATTAGCCTAGATTTAGCTAATTTCTAATCAGAAATAAGATGAGAAATAAAAAGATTTTAATAAATCCTAGCTTTATTTAAACATTTCATAAAAAATTTCTGATCAGAAATTTAGATTTGATATAGAATATTTCAGAACAGAAATATAAAACTTTCTCGGTACGGGGTAAAATGCCGTCGGTTTTCGGGATCGTTGTTTCTTTTATAGGCAACGGCTGTTATGTTCAGTCACTGTGGTCATGTTTTCACTTATGGTGAATGTTGCTAAATTTTGACCTTTTAACGAAATTGTTGATCTCCCAATTATCATTTCATTTCATACAAATTTCAAGGAAAAAAAACTGATTTTAGGGAAGATTTTTTCATTAATATGGAGATGTTTTTCAGGCTTCATGTTAAAATAATTGACAATTTTTCTTTGCGAAAAAAAAATTCTAATTGAGCTATAAAAATGCAGCTAGTAACGAAGAAACGGTTTTCATCTTGTGTCTTTAATGATGTACCGACTAGATTTCTTCAAACAAAGTAAAAATATCAATTATGCGTTTTCAATGATATTATTTCAAGTGCGATAACTTCAGTTTTCATTGAATAACATTTTTTTTTATCTTTGTTTTTTTAAATAAAAAAGCTTCTAATTGGTGAGTTAGGACCGAGTTGGTTAACTCATAGAGTAATTTCGGATAGGGTACACCGTCTGCTCGTCACGCTATCTTATTTTCGGCCGGATAGATTCGTGCAACTTCTTAGTCTAATACCGATCCTAATCTTACTCTTATACTATCTAGTCTCAGGTTGTTTAACTAGTCTCTGCTAGGCTCAATAGATCTAGGGTATACTGGTTTATTGCGGCTGCTGAAGTGCTCGGGAGAGTCCAACTAATTTCTAAGTTAAATTCAAATCTCTCTGGTGCTGAAATTACAAGTAACTTCAGCACTTACAAATAAGTGGGTTGTTAGTTAGATGGATCATGATTGGTTAATATTAAATACTTTACATTGGTAAAACATTTAATTTATCCAATCATAAAATGTAGTTTAGATCAGGTTCCACCCATCCGGGTTTTACAGAGTTTTTTAGAATAGTTCTTCTGCAATTCGAAGGATGGATGATGGACGTTGGTGTTTGGCGAACATCTTATTTCTTCTGTTTTCTTTTTGTTAAAGAAGTTCCAGGAAGCTGGAGTTAGAGACATAAGACGTTGAGTCTTCTAGTGACAACGACTAAGTCTTTGCAACAAACTCAAATCTGATTTCAGAATGGTTTGCTATGTCAGGTTTTTCTGTTCTGCGTGGAGAACTTTTCTGTGTCTGATTTAGTTTGGGAATGGCGTGGAGATTGTGCATGGAGGGGATGCCTGGTTACTCGGATCTGTAAGTATACTTGAACATCGAGGTGGTCATTGGTCTAGTTCAATGAAGTCCTTTTCTGCGAAGTCAAGTCGTACTCTAAATCCTTTGAGTTGTGATTGTGAGTGGCATATCGATTGTGGTTGGTCATTCTCTCTCGAGTGTAGTGGGGTCGTTTTGTCTTTAGATGTTCGTCCTTGGTGTTGTATTCTGATCTATGTATTGCATAATGTAATTTACATTTTATAAAACATTTATTAGTTTAATATTTTTTAGTTATGATTTTAGTTAGTTGTTTTCACAAAAGCTTTTTGTTTTAGTTCGGTTATTTTGAAGAGTTACTCACACTTGAGTAGCTCTTATTAAAAATAGAGGTGTGGTCACAAAGCGTGGATGTAGCACGGTGGGTTAGGCCGGCTATAGAGCATGCTCAGGACGTCCTTCCTGGTGGGTTAGGCCAGGAGTGGGAGTATGATTTCATGCGGTTTTTGTGAGGGGTCCTGTTATGTGACAACGTTTTATGTTGGGTTTGTTGTGGTTTTTCTTATGTTTTGTTGGTTGTGTCCTTTTTTCAAAAATCAAATTGTTTGTGGTATGGGTTTGTCTTTCGACTTTTTTGTGTTTTATTATTTCTTTCTTAGACTTTATAATAGTCTTCAAAAGAATAAATTATCCAGTTTTAAACTGGGTTGATCCGGTTTGGGTACCGTTGGTTTCCTTTTCTTAGTCATGCTGTTATTCTATGATTTGTGGTATTTAGTAAGCTGCGTTGGTTAGTTTTGTTTAGTATATGATTCCTTTCCAACCGGGTTAAAGGAAAGTTTGAAACATGTTATTATATGTTAGAGTTGTTGAGTGTGAAAACTTGAAACTGAAATTCATTATTTTAAACAATTCTTCGTGGGCGAGCTGTGCGAGTGTGGATAGAATTTCTGTGCGAATGAATGAAAATATCAAAAGGTTAGTACTGCGATTGCATTTTATTAATTTACTGCATAGAATTTGGAAATTTACTGCTAGTTATGGGGGAATTTTAAGTTACAAATTTTCATCATAATTAAATTTACTGCTTGTGGGGAAAATTTTAGAAATGAATTTACTGCATTGGTATTAAATTTATAAATTTACAAGTGTAATAGATTAATATAATTTTTGAAATCTGTTTGATGAAATTTGCGATTTTTATTTGCCTTTTGTGGTTTTTGTAGGTGATTGTCGGATGAAGGCTAAAAATCTAAAGAAAACATGGATAAAGAATGGTGAGTTTTTAATATTTTAATTAGTTAGTAATATTCATTTAATTCATACTTACCTGTTAGTCGTCGGGGAAAAAACCGTGGGGGAAGATGTCGTGAATTAGTTCTGAAGTTGTTAGTAGTTTAGCTAAGATGCGGATGATATTTTTAGTTTGAAGCAGTGGCCAAAGCAATTGAAGTGCCTTAATAGTGGTTAGTTCTTCAGTGCCAACTGCAAACTCATAAGGTGTGTTTTGGATTAGATTATATAATTTGTGATTGAATTTAGTGTTGTGGATGAATTCTAAAATTGGGATTTCTATAGGTTGTACAAACTCGTGCGGGAGAAGGAAGGGTCGGGATTCTTCGGCGTTGAAGGTCTTGGTGATGGGACAGAAGATGTACATTTGGGTTATGGGGTCATAATTACGAAGAATACCATGAAGGTTAGTATCTTTAATACAGTATGTGAAATTTAGGAAAAATGGTGAAGTGTATTTGGAATTAATGAATTGAAAACGATGGTGTGGTTGTCTAGAGGGTGTGTGTAGGTCAAAGTGATTTTGGATGAAGCGGTAATAACTATATGTGTGGGTTTGTTTAGTGCGCAACATAATATCGTGTGAGCAGTGTAAATCTCTTTCGTGTGGTGCAAGGAAATGAAAGGTTAGTGAAAAAATTTGGAAGCGTTCTTTAAATCTTTCGTATGCTTGTGTGTCTGTTAGTGCTTCTGAAATAATGTGATCAAACTTTCGGTCGAAGATGTTTAGTGTGAATATATATGGTGTCTTGATGAAAAATTTCTCGGTAATTTGTGGATTAGCGAAGCGATCGTCGTCTAAGAATTGATCTTGGTTAGCTCTGATGATGTTGTGATCATAGTATTCGAGTGTATATTCGTTAGCTCTAGGTGCAGTGTGTGTTTTTAGTGATTTTTTATATCCAACGTAAGTAAATTGTCTAGCGGTTAGTGGTGTAGTGAGTCGATATAGCATGTCCGTATTTCGCTCTATATCGATGTGAGTGTTAGATAATGGTAAGCAAAGAGGGTTAGTAAAATGATAATATGAGGTCCAAGAGAGAGTGGGCATTAAAACGTATTCATCTACGAAGTTGCGTGTTTCGTTAGTGTCGTGGGGGGTGTTTAAGGTGTATTGTGGGAATGAGGGTAAGGTGATGGCTAAAAATTCTTTTGTGTTAGTATGCTTGGGGTGGTTGATGTATTCACGGGCTGTTCCTGGTTTTGCTGGGAAAGGATGGTTGGGGAACTTTCTTTTAAAAGTGCGGTAAGCTCTATTAGTGTTGAGTGAAGATTCAGTTGATGTGGATGATGGTGCTAATGATTAAGTATAATTTGAAGAGGGTGTAGGGGTAGGGGGGTTGGATGAATTTATTGTGGAGGAGATTTGGTTTATGGTTGGGGTATTAAGGTGGTAGGGTTGTTGTTGAAGGGTAATAAAATTATCTAGCTCTGGGGAGATTCGGGGGGTGTCTGGAGAATGAGATGATTGGTCAGAATGGTATGAGGAGTAGGTTGGGGTAACTTGGGAAGCATAAGAGGGTGTGGGAGTGATTGGGTCAGGGTTATTGGATAATATGGGTTGAAAAGGGGGTTGAGAAAAATTAGAAGAGTTATGAAAATTATTTGATGGGGATGGTTCTGAGTCGGCAAATTCATCGGGGGTTTCAATATTCGGGTTATTGAGTTGTGAGATGGAATATAAAACTGAGATGTGTGAATTAGTGTCGGAATTCATGCCTGATGTTACATTACTAGATGGAAAATCGGGTGGCGGAAAAGCAAAAAGTGGTATTATTGGGATTGGGGAGGTAAGATTGGTTGGGTGGGAATTTGATCGGTGTAGTGATCCAAGTTGGCGGCTCATCGTGGGCTAAAAAAATGATTATTTTGAGACTGAAAAGCGGTGGTATGGGGTTGTTCAATAATTTGTTCATAAGTATTATCATCTTGTGACTGGTGTGTCATTATATGTTGAATGGGACTTTGTGATGTGGTGAGTCGAAAATTTGGATTATGTGTGATGGCTAAGTTTCGAAAATTTCGTGGGACTAGGGATAGTGGATGGTTATTTGGTAGGGGTGGTAATTGTGGTGCCGTTGGCGTTATGTCTACATTGTTATGTTCTTCGTCGTATGTATTTTGTCGTGTTGTTATTTTTGTGTTATATTCCTTTATTTGTGCGTCTAAAAGAATTTTGTTTATAGATGTAGAAAAGATTCCAAAAAATCCTGCAAAGAGTATGCGTGCTACACTTGCTTGTCGATTGACCTGTGTGTGTATAGCACATGTGTTGTAGATTCCTTTTAAAAGTGAGAAAAGAAATCCAATAAAGTTAAACATTGCGTATAAAATAGTCAATTTTTCTAAGATGTAGTAGGGCCATCCTAGAAAATCGAGGATCTCATTTTTGAGTGTAACAAAGCTAAAAATGTTAATTGGTGATATATCTTGGGGACGGTATTTTTCACCGTTTAGATATATATAATCTTTAATGTCTTTAAAATATCCGCTATAGTCTTGCGTGTAGATATCGGCAAATCCTGCGGTTTCTGCAAGTTTGCGTAAATTTTGGTCTATTGATTGTCTTTGTATAGTGTCCATTTGTGTTAGTAATTCTTGGAATTGTTGTGTTCTAATGTGATGTTGAATATCTGATTTTGAATAGATTCCTATTGATTGTAAGTCTATATTTGGGTTTCGAGCAATAGCGCGAATGCTTTCTGGTGAAAATTTTTTGAGTGATTGCATTAATGTGGGATATGGAGTGAGAAGATAATATTTATTTTCATCAGGGTTTAGTTGTACTACATTGTGGCTGTTTTCTGATCCACATGGGACTGCGGTATCCCAGAAATAGGTTCTTCGTGAAAGTGTATCCACGAAATGTACTTTATTCTTATAAAAGATAGGGATTCTTTTATAACATCGTTTATCTTCAAAAACGTATAGTGGTGATACTTTTTTAGTACAAGTATAAAACCATAAGATGTTTCCTTCATAGTCTAAAAAATTTGATCTATTTCCAGATAATAAGTATCCTGCATAGGGTATTTTTAATACTGCTAGTGCAAGTGATTGTAATATTTGTGTTCGTTCTAATTCGCATAGGTGGTGTAGTGTTTCTAATTCGGAGAGTGACATTTCTTGAAAAATTCGGCTAATTGTATAATCTAGTTTCATATCTAAATGAATATCATAGTGGATATTACCGAAATATGTAGTATTCATTAGTGATAATTCTTGTAAGCGTGTGCTTCTGGTGTCATGGGGTTTTAGATGTCCACCAGGTTGTCCGTTGCTTTTTTCAAAATTAACTGGTATATAGGATGTTCCTTCGTTTAGAGGATGACCTGTGGCATATGGGTCGATTTTTACTTTTCCAGTGGTCATGTCGAATCCTTTTTCGTATTCAACTAATATTTCAGAGTATTGTGTTCTGTGAAGTGGATTCCTGTATTTACATGCAAGTTCTGTTTCTTGATATATTTGAAAACGTGTCAATTTGTTTTCTATATTGTCTATGTTTCTAAAATTAGAACTTAGTTTTCGTGATGGATGGACTTGTTCATATGGAATTGATTGTATAAAGTATTTTTCGTGAAATTTTATCATTCGAGCGTGTATTTTTGCTACTTGAAATGTTGTACATGTATCTTCGGGGAACCAAACAATTGTTGCTTGTGTTCTCGTTGTAGGGTCGCAATAACCTTGATCATTTTTACAAGGTAATCGGATTCCTTGATAGATCATTGTATTGTCTGATAAATCTCGTGTTAGTTGTATTTTTTCGAGTTGTATTTTCCAATCGAAAAACATTATTTCTTGGTATCCTTTATTTTTTGTGTCTGCTTTGCAGTTTGATGGGTCATTTATACCAATGTGTGGTATCCAATGTTTATCGTGTAGGTCATAGGTTAATCGTCCGTGTGCGCCGTTATACGGGTATTTTTCGTCTAGTTTTATATGTCCTTGGTGTCTTTCAAGTTGTGATTGATGTACGGAGTCTGGAAAAACTTGAAAATTAACTAACTTTCTAGCGGAGTTTTTATTTTGTGTGATGTTTAGTCTAAGTAATTCATTTTTACAATCGTCGGGATTGAGATGTAAAAGACGTTCTATATTACTTTGATAGAATGATTCATGGTCAAGTCGGTTTTTGTTTCCGTTCGAGACTTGTGAACAATGTACTTTCTTTTCGGAAAATGTTGCTGTGAATTTATAACCTGTAACTGTTGTTGCTCGGGCTTTTGAATAGAGTGTTGCTATTACATCTGTGGTTTCTATAGCTTGTGGTTCTGTTTCACATTGTGATACTTGATTTATTGCATATTTATGTAGTGTTTTTTGTTCATTTTCTTCACAATCATAATGTGTTACTAGTAAATCTTGTGGTCCTGTACGAGGGGAAGGGTTTATGTTTTGATTTGAGATTACTAGAAAAAGGAGTTGGAGAAAAATTAATAATTTTAGAATATACATGTGTATGATAATCCTGAGTATGGATTATAAAATGTAATGTAGCCAATTGTGTTTTTGGTATATCTGTCGTATTTGTATATTACTTCAGTAGTTATAAACGGTGGTGGTAGTGATTGAGCTGTTATGTTAGGTGGATTTAATGGGTAGGGATGTTGGGTAATATTGTTTAACTTAACTGTGATTTCAAACTTTAGTTGTAAACTGTTTTGTTGGAGTATTTGAATATTGTGATCACGGATATCGTTGTGAATATCTTGGCGATATTGTAATCTATTAAGTGCCCAGTTATGAAGGCGGTTACTTTCTTGATGTTGTCCAAATAGTGGTGGAGGTGCTGTGAATGTATTCCAATCTAGTCTTAAAGGGATATTTATTGATGATTGTTCTCGATATCTGGCGTCGAGATTATTTGGGAAATTTAAGTTAAAGGGTGGTGGTGAAAACTGGCTTATTGATGGTGTTGATGGTAGTGATAATGTTTCTGGAAGTGATGAGGATGTTGTTGTATCCGTAGAAATATCTATGGGGTCATTGACTAAATTTGGTTCACCTTGTGTAAATGAATGTGTAGTCCAATATGGGAATCGTGATGTTTGGTTTGGGGGGTTAAAGGGATTTTCACGTATTTGTTCAGATGTTGGTGTTGAACCTAAGTAATCTGATGGTAGGCTTGAGGTGCTACGTTGCGAAAGAAGCGTTGGGGTTTCTGGTAATATACCAATGGGGTTTTCTGGAGTGTTTTGTGATGGGGATTGAGGTATATCAAAATGAACTCGGGGAGTTTGAAAATTTCTGTTTCGTCGAGGATGTATAATTTGTCTATTTATTTCGACTGTATTTTGGTTTTGACTAGAATTTTTCATTCTACTTAGTTCTTGTGGTAGTGTTGGATATAGGTTATATGTTGGTTCGCTTAAAGGTGCTTGTCTTTGAACTGGTTCTAGTGGTTCTGATAAACGAGCATGTCGTTCTTCAAAAGTGTATGGATTGTCTTGAAAAGAAATTCGTGTAGATGTTTGAGGATTTTGAGTAGTTGAAGGTGGTGTTTGGTTATCTTGGGATGATGTCGGTGAAGACTGATTCTGTGACTGTTGGGTAGCAATTTTTGATGGTTTTTTGAATTATTACTTTAGTGAGAAATTTTGTGTTTATTATAATATTCTTCCAAAAAAAGAATTAGAAGGACTGTTGCTAGGGCAAATGTGAGGATTGCTTTCTTTATACATTTACAGATGGTCAAAATGAGGGATGATAAGAATGCTATGAAAATTACAAACAATAAAAAAATATCGGTTCTACTGAAAATTGTTCGTATCATTTAGACAAGTTATATGACTCGTACCTGTGGATGTAATCAAGGGTTTTGGAAAGTTGGAGGAATAGTTCGAGTATGGTGTAGAAAATTAAAAAAATGTTACAAAAAATGATTAGGATTATTAGAAAAGATTCAAGTATATCAAAAAGAAATATTATAAAGGTTTCAAGTATTGTAAAAAAATGTTTAAAATTTATGAGTATTTGAGTAACTGATTGTGAGAAGAGCATTTAAGAAATGATCTCTTGGTCGAATATTTTTTGCTGTTTGAGGCGATTTTCTAGTGTGGTCGGATTATTTATTAGTTTTTTGACAAGTGGGTTGAGTTTTGTAAAAAATTGTTGGGGGCAATTTTTATGGTGACTGGGAGGTCGTCTTTTTCTTTATTTTTGTTTGTCAAATGATCCGGGGTATGGTGAGATTTTTATACTTTAGGCTAATTAAAATGTTCATTTTGTTACTTTAGGCTAAGTTAACAAATTTGCTTTGGGGGTATTCGTGGTCTGAGTTGGGGAAATATTGTTGATCTTTGGGTTATTAGATAAGGGAGGGGTACGGTATTATGGTGATATTTATTTTAGTTGTCAAGTTGGAGTGGTTTGCTTATTTTTGACCTGGAGGTCGTAAAGTTATAGTTATAGATGTGCCTGGAGTTCTATATGATTCGTCTAATTGGTCTTAGTTTGAGTTAGAGAAAGTGACGGATTGGATGAATCCTATTGGTCTATTTTGAACTAGAATTATTACGTACTTGTCAGCATGTTATTTTGAAAAATGTAAATGAAAAATGTTTCGGAGGTTTCAAGATTGTGAAGCAAATGTTAAAATTACTTTTGATATTCTACTTTCTTTAAAATTTTAGATTGGGGGATGAACATTTTGTAGTTTTTACGTGGTTGATTTCGGAGTCTTGTTGTTTTTCTATGTTCTGATTTGTCTATTTCTTCTTGGGGTATTATTTGTTCTGTCATTTTTCTATTTTTTCTTTGCTTTTGGGATTCTTTATGGTCTAGATTTTTTGTAGTGTTTTTGGTAGCGGTTGGTTTTGTGTTTTGATTTTCGGTGGGGTTATCATTTTGTTCTGTATTTTTCAGATGTGGTTCGTTTTGAACTATTTTTAATCCTGTGAAAGAATATAATTGAGTTAGTTCGCGGAGTGCGTATTCTTTTGGGTAATAAGGTAATAGGTTGTTTCGATGTTGAACGATTTCTTTTTTGTTTGAGTCGGTAATTTTATATGTGACATCAGTGGGTTTTGCAATTATTTGGTATGGTCCTTTTCGAAGGGGTTGTAATTTTTTAGAAATTCCTTTTTGTGTATTAAAATTAGGTATTAAAACAAATGTTCCAATTTTTAAATCGGAGGCTGGTGTAAAACGTGAATTGATTTGTTCATTAATGTTTTGTCTTTGTAATAACTTTTTTGTTATTTTTTGATAAATTTCATTGTGTTTTTTATCTCTATTTAGAATCCATTCGGTGTGTGTACCGGAGGCTAGTTTAAGAATTTGTGGGTGATGAAAATGATCTTCATCGTGTGTATGTAAAGGTAGGTTATAACAAATTGAGTCTTTATTTGATTGACAATAACCTTGTGCGTTTTTATGAGAATTTGCTGTAAACATTATTGGTTTGCGTGGCTTTTGGTTAAAAACCATTTCGTATGGTGACATTCCTAAAGTTGTCGTAATTTGTGAATTATATGCTAAGGGAAATAATTTTACATCTGCTGACCATTCGGTATATTTTGTATCATTTCCGTTGATGATACATCTAAGATATTCTTGTAATGAACGGTTCATACCTTCGACTAAGCCGTTTGTCCAAGGTGCATGAGATGTACGTGGTTTGTGTTTAATGTTATATAAATGACATAGTGTGATAATTTCATTATTTATGAATTCTGTACCGTTATCTGTAACTAAAATTTCTGGTAGTCCGAATTTTGCTATCCAGTGTTCATAGAGTGTTGTGTAAGCGTAATAAGCGTTACAATGTGGTACTGGGTTAAGTGCTACATAATGTGTAAATGCGTCAACAATTACCATAATGTAGGAGTTTCCTTCTGATGAGGGTGAAATTGGTCCTTTAGTATCAAATGAGATACGATGATTAAAGTACAAACTTTGTCCTTTAAAATCTTGTTTTTGTGCTATTTGTTTTTGATTTGGGTAAGGTTTATTTAGTTGACATACTATACAGTCATTGCATAGTACTTTTATCCAAATTGGTGCATTTGGGAAATAAAAGTTTTGTATAAAATTTGAATATGTTTTCTCTGATCCAGAGTGTCCTTTAATATTTTGTGTATGTGAAATATTAAAAGCTATAAGAATCATACTTAAAGGGAGACATGGAACTGTAGATTCATTCAGGTTATACTCTAAAAGGTCTGTATTTTCGTTAATTGTTGTGTTGTTAAATTTGCGAAAGTATCGGAGGAGTGTTTTGTTTCCTAGAATGGTTGAATCTGCTTTGATAGGTTTAGTTTTATATTTGTGCCATGATTTTAGTTGTCGAATTACTGGGTCAAGGTTTTGATATTGTTTCAGTGTTGAAATTGTAATTATTTCTGTTGGGGGGAGAAAAATGTTTTCGATTTCTAATTTAGATAAGGGTATTGTATCAAGTGGGTCGTGAAGGTCAAAAACTTGATTTATTGTGTATTTTGAATCATTTGTTTGTGGTCCTGATAAATTTATTTTATCAGTTAAATCTTCTTTTTCAATTAGTGGAAAATGATCTTTCTTAGGTGGGTGTTGTTTTGTTCGTTTTTGTTGAGTGTTATTTTTTATCCATTGAGAATATGGGATTGGTTTGAAAGTTGATGTTCCAAGTAAATCAACTTCATAATGATTATTTTGACAATCTAAATAAAGTGGGAAATGTTGTAAATTATTTATTTGTGATTGTTCAATATCAGTTTTTACTGCATATTTGCATTCCAATCGGGGTGATGTTTCGTTTTCTGCAAGGTAGAATTTTATGTTTTTGGGTATTTCAACTGTTGTTTTTCGTGTAAGTAATTCAGGTGGTGTATTTCGACTTAAGGTGTCTGGTAATGCAAGATTTTTTCCTGCAGTCCAAACTATATGTAAGTTTGGAAATTTCATTAGAATTAGTTGAAATCTGTAAACTCGGTGGTTTGGGTTAGATTTTTGTGTAAAGAGAAAGATGATTGGTTTATGGTCTGTGAATAGAACTGTGGGATGTTTTGATCCAAGTATCAGAAATTCATATTCTGTCAGTGTATATATTATGGCTGTACATTCTCTCATTAGAGTTGAGAGTCGTAGCTCTGCTTGAGTGAATAATCGAGAATTTGCTGATATGAGGTTCATTTTATTTGTACCATTATGTGATTGTAATAGTGCTGCACCGATGCCAAAGTTCGAAGCATCGCACATTGCATAAAATGGTTGATTTGAATCTGGAATTGTGTTTGAAATTTGTTCAGTTAAAAGTTTCTTTATTTCTTCAAATCGTGTTTGATGTTCTGTGTTCCATTCAAAGTTATTTTGTTGTCTAAGGATGTTATAAAATGGTCGTAGATATAATTGCATTTTATAAACATATTTACTTAAAAAGTTTAACATTCCAAGAAATTCTTGGATTTTCTTTTTATTTGTTGGTGGTTGAAGTTTTTGAATAGCGTCAATGCGTGATTTCAATGGAGTGATTGTTTTTCTTTCTATATTATGTCCTAAGAATTTAACTCTTGTCAAAAAGAAGTGTGATTTATCGGGGGCGGCCTTCAGATTTTCGTTCTGAAGTATTTGGTGATATTTTTCTAAAACATTGAACATCTCGTCTTTTGTTTGTGATTGCATAAAAACATCGTCTAAATAGGTGATTGCGTTTTTCTTGAGTATCAGTGGTCTAAAAATTTTGCTCATAAAAGCTGAAAATGCTGCTGGTCCTATGGATATTCCATAGAATAAGCGGTTGAATTCATATTGTTGGTTTCCGATAACAAATTGTGTTAAACGTCGTGATTGTTCATCTAGTGGCATTTGATTGTATGCACTATTCATATCGGCGGTTGTAAAGTATTTGCCGTTTATTTTTGTTAAAATAACTTGTATTGGTTCAATGGGCCAATTACATTTTGATTCATCTATGAGTGAATTGAGGTATCTAGCGTCGAGAACGATTTTTAATGATTCTCCTTTAGCTAGAATGATAACGGGGTTGATAAATGTGTTGCCTTTTGGTTGTTCTTCTTTGTTAACTGGTGATATAATGTTGTATTGTTCTAAAATATCGAGTAATCTGTTCACTTTATCATGTAAGTGAATTGGTACTTTACTTGCTCTCTGTTTTTTGAAAACTGCGTCTGGTTTTAACGGGAGATGTAGTGATGAACTGATTTTTCCAACATCGAATTTTGATGTTGCATAGACTGATGAATATTTAATTAGCTGTTTGGCTAATTTTTCGAATTCGTCTTGTGTTATTTGTGAATGTTGGAAATTAAACATTGTTAAAAATTTTTGTTGGTCCTCTGTGTAGTTACTTATGTTGAATGTAGGTTTGAAATATGGAGTTTTTGTGAAATAATCCGTATTTCTGTTTTCGTTACTTATTATATTATTTATAGATAATTCTTCATTAAGAATTGTAGATTGGCAAATATCTAGTAATTGGAGTATATTATTTACGCGATAGGCTTTTTCGTGTATTGGTGATATTGTAGCGTTGGTTTCACAATATCCTAAAAGTCCTAAAGGTAATGTTACTTGGTAAGGTGTGTTATTATAGACATGTAAGGAAATGATATCTGAATTCGAATTTTTCAAATATTTTATGGATGAGATTGTGATTTTGAAAAATTTGTGAATAGGTTTGAATTCAAATTCTGACATATAAAATTTTTGTTTGTTTTGTTCTTTATCATATTGGTGAACTTGTTTGATTGAAAAATTATAGATATTTCCTGATAGTGGTTTCAAGTGTTTTCTTTGTTGGTTAAATATCGGGTAGAATTTTGAAAAGAATGGTGGTTGTTTATTTAATCTTTGAAAAAATGTTAAGGATGTTTCTTTTGTTTTTGTATATTTATCTTTGATTAATATTTTACTATTTAGTATGTTAATTGTTGGTATATACTTCGAAATAAATGGTATTCCAATGATATTATATTTAATGTCAGTGATATGGAATATTTGTTTAAATGGCTTATTTAAAATTTTGCTTTGTTCCATTGTTCTGGTGGGGAGGAGAAATAATTGGATTTTTCGGTAGTTTATCAATGTTGATCCTTGTGCTGTTGCTAGTTTGCTGGAGGTTTCAAGAGGTGTTAGCTTTGGGTGTAAGGTTTTTATTTCATTCCATGTGGGGATGTTTATTATGTTTGATTCTGCTCCTGAATCAATTAAAAAATCTATTTCAAGGTCTGGTGGTTGAAATTCTTTATTTCTTGGGCTTTCTAAGAGAAATGGTATTGTCCAAATTTTTTCTTTGGGTTGTTCTTTTTGTATATTTTGATAAATATGGTTTGTATTCAAGCATTTTGTTTTGGTATTTTTATTGGTTTGATTTGTTGTGTTAATCTCGTTTGTTTCTTGCGTCGTTGGTGTGGAATTTATGGGTGTAGTGTAATAATTTTGAAGAAATTCTGATTGATTTTCATATATGTGTGATGAAAAGGGTTGTTCATATATGACAGATTCATAGTCATTTTCGACTTTTATCATATTGATAGAAAGAGTGTTTTCAGTATCACTTTCTGAATCTGATGATGTACAGTTTATTTGATTGAGTTGTAACGTATCAGTTACTGTGTCATCAATACCTGGAGGGTCTGATGTTGTTTCTGGGTTAGACTGTACTTGATTGATTTGTCTTTGATGTTTAGGTGTACTACTTCTGTGGCGATTATTAGAATTATTATAGTTATTATTATTCCGGTGTGGTGATTGGGAATAATTTCTATAACGATTATTATTACTTGAGTGTCGATTTTGTGAATTATTTCGCGATCTGTTTTGATAATTGTTGTTTGGTCTGTTATAGTTCGATCTATTATATGAGTTATTCCTTGATTGATTGTTCGGGTAATTCTGGTTTCGGTTGTTTGAATGACTTCTATTTCGATTATAGGAGTAGTTTCTATTCCTATTGTATGATGAATTTCGTGATTGGTTGTTTGGATAGTAGTTATTTCTTGATTGGGAATTAGATCTAGAAACAAATCGTTGTGTATTTGAATTTGATCTGGAGTAGTTATTTCGACTATTTGGTCTATTGTAGTGATTTTGTGATGAATTATTCGTGTTTCTTCGTTCTGGTGATCTTCCTCTATAACTTGAGTTATATGGTGATTGATTTCTTGTATAATTTGTATTGTTCGGGAGTGGTTTTCCTGAACTGTTGTTGCTGTGGACTGTTTTGTTCGGTAGATTTTGATCTTTTTTCATGTATTGATAGAATGATTTATTTGGTTCTCTATATTTTTGAGGTTTATTTTGATTGTCTTGCTGTTTTTGTCTACATTCGGAAATACTATGTCCGTATCGTCGGCAATAATTACACCATTTTTTGAAAGATGGTTTGCCTTTGAAGTTTGGGTTCTTTTCATAAATATTGAGTATTTCAGTGATTTTTTCAACGAGGTCTGTCTCTGATTCCTGTATATTATTAATATTAGTGGGAGTCGTTTCAATTTTGTTAACGTATTGTAATTTCAGATTTTCCGTTTCTTCTAGTTTCATCGTGATTTCTGCTTGTTCTAATTTGTCTACTAGTTTTCGAAAATCTAAATCGGGTTCTCGAATTGAAGAAGGATGGGATGCTCTCTTTTTTATTGCTATTTTCCTTAATTGTGGTGTTAAGGTCATCATTAAGATTTCTGTCATCTTTGTGTTTTTATAGTCGTGCGTATTTAATGAATATGCTTTTCGAACTAGTGTTTCGATTCGTACTGCTATTTGCTTGATGGTTTCGTTTGGTAGTCTGCGAATTTCATTACATAAAACTCTTTGTTGTTGTTTGTTTCTTTCGGAGTCAAACATTTTTGAAAATTCCTGTGTAAACCTTTTCCAGTTTGATTTTATTTCTAGAGGTAGTACTGAAAACCATTTTTGGGCTGCGCCATCTAAGGTTGTTTGTATTAACGCTGTGCGTCGATGTATCCAATTTTGATGTAGTGGCGTATTAATTGGTTCAGGTCCAATATTTAAAATCAGGTTTGCTGTTACTGCATTTAAATAATCTTCTACAGAGTATTCAGGGTCTGTTCCTGTGAAAACCATTAAAGGTTTGTTTGATGTTATTGATGATCCACCCATAAGGTATGGATTCATTGTCATTTGTAATGATTCTGCTGCATTTGGCATTTGAGAAAAATTCGAAAGTTGGTTTCTTGTTATTTCATGTTGTTGGAGATAATATGGGAGTGGTATTTCATTTTGCATTTGTGATGCTTGATACGAGTGTGCAGTCATTGGATTTTGTTGTTGAATTGGTTGAAAAGATTGTGTATTAATTAAATTTTGTTGTTGAATTGGTTGTTGATGTTGTGCATCTATTGGTTGTGGAGAAAAATTTCTATGATTTGTACGTGTTCTCTGTATTCCTTGTCTACGATATTCTTGAGTATTTTGTGCAAATATATCTGGTTGTAAGAAATCATCATCTGAGGATAAATAATCCATTTGATAAGATGTCTGTTTTTTATTTTTATTTTGTTGAAAAAATGGGTAATTTTCACTGTGATCCTGTGGAGGATTTGTTTGGAAATTTATTGAATTAGGTTGGGTCATTGGGTTATCCCAATTTCGAGATCTTGTATATTGGTTAAAATTTCTTTGTGGTTGATTATATGTTTTTGATGGATGTGTATAATTATAATTATGGTCTGCAAAGTTGTTTCTAGTGAATGTTTTGCGTGTTTTTGATGGTATTGTCATGGGTCTGTATGTTTGGTAATCCATATGTGAATATTTAGGGGCAACCGAAGGTTTAACGGTTGATTGTAAGGTTACCTGTGTTTGTGAAGGATTTGTATTTCTTGGTGTTGTTAAATTTGGGCGTATTGGTGAAATACTTTGTTGTGTAGTTGTTGTGTGTACAATTTCTTCATTTATGAAGTGTGATGGTGTCTGGATATCTTGTTGAGTAAGATTCCTAGTTCCATTGAGGTTTTCATTGTGTATAACTGTAGAGTTTAAACTATTATTTTGTGTATCGGGCAAAAATGTATTATAGTTTAATGGTGTTGCATCAATGGTTAATGGTATTACTTTTACATAATCTCTTATGTAAGATATCGTACTTATTGCTTGACTTGAGATTGATTGTGGGAAGCTTATAAATGCTGGATGAGACCATTCGGGGTCCCAAACATAATCTGATTGTTCTGTGATAGCGGTATCATCGTTCGAGTTTTGGGTCTAAAATTTTTTCTTGCTTGTGCAATTAAATCAATATTGTGTGTGAAATAATCTATTATGAACCATGCCAAAATTTTTTGTAGATCGTGTTTTGTATGTTGTGAAACGTCGTCTTTCGTGAAATTTTCTTTAATGATGTTTAAATAATTTGAGAGTAGTGTGATTTCATGTCGTACTCTTAAATGTTTAGATGTTTCTGTCGGTGAGACATTTGTTATTGGGATTTCGTTTTCTAATATCGAAATATAACTATATATTATTGCGAAAACTTCATTGGTGAATATGGAGTTTGCTCTTTGTGAGTTATGATATTGGATGCTTTTTATATATTCTGAAAAAACTTTTGAAAATTCTAAATCAAGATCGTCTGTTTGGATTGTATATTTTCTATTATTATGGTTTGGTGAGGTGAATTCTATGGAGTAGATTCCATACTGTTGTGTTATGTTGCATATATCTTTTAAGTAGTGGTCTATGATTTGTCTTTTGATTTTTACATCTGGGAACTCTGTTTTACATGGACTAATTCCGGGTTCAAATAAATTTACGAGTAAATTTTGACAAAATATGTGTTGTCCTCTATCAGTATCTGCGTCTACTATAAAAGGAAAGATTTCATCATCATCTGGACTTTCTTCACCTGGAGTGTGCGTTGAGCTCATTTTTTCGTTCGATGACTGTTAATATGTAATTATTAATGTGTCGAATTGGTTGATTCCAATTGTATAAATGTACTGGTTTGTGTTTGTACTGCTTTTTTATTCTTCTTTTTCCTCTTTTTGATGAATTTGAAGTTGTTTCTGAGTCAGAAAAATATAATTGATCGTGAAGTGGGTAATTTTTATCTATTGATTCTTTTAGTTTGTAAAGTTCGTCTAAACTGTTGGTTTCTGATTCTGAAAATGCGTTTCGATTTTTTGAAAATCTTTTTCGTGTTATTTGTCTTTGTTTCGTTATTATTTTTCTTTTTAGTGTTTGTCGTTTTGTTCGAATGTATCCAACTGTTTGTGTATGAGGTGTGATTACAAGGTCGTATTTTTTGTTATCTATTTCACAATTGTGTAAAACGATTGTTTGTTTATTTCCTAGGTTTTTAAATGACATAAGGTTTAGGATGACGGATGCAAAAGGTTGTTAAATGATTTCTATTTTCTTAAACTGTTAGTTCTTACGATTTTTTGGTTAGCTTAACCTGGGTCTATTTGTTCAGGGTTGGAGAGAAAAGTATATCGATTCCGAAGAATGATTTTTTACTTTCTCGTGGCTAGTATAAGTTAAGGTGTTAACTTACTTAATCTTACTTAGGGGTAGTGATTGTGTTCAAGGGTTGGAGAATAGTAAATCGATCCACAAGGTTCAGGTATAATTAGAACGCGAGTAGTTCGTTAGATACTATTTTAAACTTACTAAGTCTAAGATTTATCCTGGGTCTGGTAAGAGGGGGGGTCAAGTGAAGGATGAATAACCGAAGTTCTTCACTGTTTATCCTAATTTGAATGATTAGTTTTGTTTAAAAATTTCTATTAGTCTTAGGTCTTTAGAAAGGGTTGGGTAGTGAATCGACGTTCGAGGTCGTTAGACACTAATTAAGTGGGTGGGGGAGAACAAAGTTGTTCTGTTTGATCCAAGGATAAGCCTTGATGATCAAATTTGAAATTTAATTAAGTAGAATATGATTTAAGATCCAAGGATAAGCCTTGATGATCTGGTTTTAAAATTAAGTGAATTTAAGTTTTAATAAAATTTTAAATGTGTGTAAAGGAAAGATTTAGTGTTTTGATGATATTAGTGGGTTTATGATTGCTGTTATGTTTTAGGTGATGGAGCTGGAACAACAGGATGATTTATGATTATTAACCATTTATTGTCATGCTACTAATTTTTATTTTTTATTTTTCAATAAATATTTTTCAAACATGTTTTGTATATTACTGCAGAATTTTAGGAAAACGATCTTAGATCTTTTTATCAATCGTTATTGTATATTAATAATTTTGTTTAGCGCCTGAAATGATTTTGAAGATTAACTTCAAGATTTTATGTTTGCAAATGAAAATCTAAATTCATTGCCAATAGTATTCTAAATATAAAAGTTTGTTCTGGTTTTTGCCGAACTATCATATAGCTATATGGCAAGTTTCTACTTTGTCGTATGTCGTCTCTGGTTCGAGGTCTTCTTCCAATTCCGGGTAGTTCTGTTATGGTTCGGAATATTGGCTCTGATCTATTGAGTCGTAGAGACATTTCGATTAAATTATTGTCGTATAACATTTTGTAAATGTTTTTGTCTAATTTCTAATCTATTTTGGTTAATTCTAAGCTATTAAGGTCTTGTTCGAGACTTATGGTCGCACCAGATGAGTTAGGACCGAGTTGGTTAACTCATAGAGTAATTTCGGATAGGGTACACCGTCTGCTCGTCACGCTATCTTATTTTCGGCCGGATAGATTCGTGCAACTTCTTAGTCTAATACCGATCCTAATCTTACTCTTATACTATATAGTCTCAGGTTGTTTAACTAGTCTCTGCTAGGCTCAATAGATCTAGGGTATACTGGTTTATTGCGGCTGCTGAAGTGCTCGGGAGAGTCCAACTAATTTCTAAGTTAAATTCAAATCTCTCTGGTGCTGAAATTACAAGTAACTTCAGCACTTACAAATAAGTGGGTTGTTAGTTAGATGGATCATGATTGGTTAATATTAAATACTTTACATTGGTAAAACATTTAATTTATCCAATCATAAAATGTAGTTTAGATCAGGTTCCATTGGCGTTAAAACAATCTTCACCAAAAATGAAACATTTTGAACTTTAGCTTCTAATTTATTGTGGTAAATCGTTTAAGTCGATAAACTAACATAGTTTTAAAGCTTCCAAGATTTGCAATCATTTAAAAACAAACAGTTCTGCCTGTTAATGACTTTAACATTTATTCTTAATGTTGATTGCTCGAGCCATTTGTGACTTTTCATTTGTAAACGTGCGCACCCGCCGTGAAACTAGCACTAGTAACTCCTAAGGAAAACACTAAGGGCTCCCGCGAGGACTGTCCACTGATTTACAAAAATTTTTATGCTCCCAATAATTGACTATATTGGTTTTATTTTTGGCATAAAGTTATATAGATTTGATTTTGAAGAACAAGTGATGGACCCTTCTGGTGTAATCGCTTCTGAAAAGCTGACGCCGTCAACTTCTGCTG
>NC_087068.1:9554432-9585985 GCF_963678635.1 Symsagittifera roscoffensis
CTAGTCTCACAAAAAATGGTCTCAAATTTCTGCGAAAAGCTAGTACTTATACCATATTTTTGATTTTCATAAATATTTTTCTCAGAAAATGCTAAGTTATTTATAATTTACACTAAAAGTTATACTTTGCTAATTCTGCCGCCAGCAGATTCAAACAGTGTCTGGTATTGTGGCAAGTTTCAAGCTTTTTTAGAACACGAGTAAGGAACTGCAATAATCAGCGATTGAAGCCAATCCTCTTCAATTGAGACAAACTAAATGGCAAACTGGTAATCAAGCACAAATCACTTTCTAATAATTATAGCAGATTTAAATTTTCAAAGGTTGCGAATGAAAATAATGGAACATCTTTAAAGTGTCCAATTGTATTTTTTGAGGGGCCTAGGAAATTTGAGTTATGTATTATCTACTGTACTCATAGAGTAATTTCAGATGAGGTACACCGTCTGCTCGTCACGCTTTCTTATTTTCGACCGGATAGATTCGTGCAACTTCTTAGTCTAATAACGATCTTAATCTTACTATTATATATCCTAGTCTCAATAGATCTAGTGTACACCGGTTTGCGCGAGTTAGTTCCAGAATGAGAACAACTGTATGCTAAGTTTAATTCAAATTGCTCTGGTGTTGAAACTACAAGTATATTCAACATTTTACAAATAAATAGGATGTTAGTTTGATGGAATATGATTGGTTAGTATTTAATATTTTATAAAGATGAAATATCATAATATTAACCAATTATAAATACAAGTTTAGATCCGGTTCCACCCATCCGGGGTTTAGAGAGTTTTAGTTTTTGTTCTCTTATATTCATCAGCGACGGAGGATGGATGAAGTTCGTTTGTATGTCGCGAGCATCAATTTTGTTCCGTTCTTGGAGAAGAAAGCTTCAGGAAACTGGAATCGTGGATATCAGTTTGTCATTCAACACTGATTGTGACCGCCAACTGTTGCTGTTGTTTCTAGAAGTCAATCTGATTCCAGAATGGTTTGTTATGGTCGTTTGTCTTTGTTTTGTGGAGAATTGTGTTTCGGTCTCGTTTGGTAGTGGCATGAGCTTTGAGCTTGGATGCAATGCCTGGTGACTTAGATCTGTACGTATATTTGAACATCGAGATGGCCATTGTTCTGTTGCGATGCCAAATCTTACTTTAAATCCATTGAGTGTAGTGACTGTAGGCGGCATGTCAGGTGGGTTTTGCATTCCGTAGTTGGAGTGTGATTGGGTTGTCAGATTCCTTGATGCTCGTCTTTGGGCTGTTTGTAATCTGTATACTGCATTATATCATTTACATATACCAATCTTTGTTAGTTATATTTTTTAGTTATGATCTTTATATTAGTAATTATCGCAAAAGCGTTATTATTTAGTTCGGTTATTCCTAAGAGCTACTCACACTTGAGTAACTCCCGTCAAAAATAGTGTCTGTGTGTCACAAAGCGTCGATGTAGCGCGGTGGGTGAGGCCGGCTATAGAGCATGGTATAATTTCGAGCTCTCTTTTTGGAGGGTCCTGTGTTAGTTCAACTTTTTATGCTATTTTTTATAACTAGTGTTTTCTTTTGTTGTCTTGGCTTTGTCTTGTTTTCAAAAATCGAATTGTTTGTTTTGGTTTTGTCTTTCGATATTTTAGTGTTTTTTTCTTTTATGTTCAGACTTAAAAGTAGTCTTTAAAAGAATAGTTATCCGGTTCTTATATTGGTGTTATTCCAGTTTGGGTACCGTGGGTTTTCTTTTCTTAGTCATGCTGTTAGGTTGTGGTTTATGGTGTTTAGTAGGCTTGCGTTGATTAGTTTGGATTATTATATAATTCCTTTCCAACCGGGTTAAGGGAAAATTTGAGACGTGTGAATTTTTTTAAAGTTGTTCTCAGTGTAAGTTGAAACTCAAATTCATTTCTTAAAATAATTCTTTGTGGGCGGGCAGTGCAAATTTGGATAGAATATGTGGGCGAGAGTATATAAAGAAGCGTCTTTAAAAAGGTTAGTACTGCTATTCTGCAATTTATGAACAATTTGTCCTTAACTACTACTTTTGAAATTAGATATTTTACTGCTTTATTTGTCGGTTAAAATTATCAAATTATTTTCAATACATGAATATTTAATGCTTTAAGGAAAAGAATTTATTTAATAATTTACTGCTTTGTACGGGATAATTTAGTTACTTTATTTATTGATAGGTTAAAAAAATGAATAATTTAAAAAAAAACGAATTTTTGTTTTTTATTTTGCTTTCTTATTTGTAGATGATTAATGATTGTGCCTATAAAGAAAAAGAGAAAACATTGCATAATAATGGTTAATGTTGTTTTGAATTTTTTTAGTTAAATATCGAATTCATATTACCTTAATCGTCGGTGAAGAAGCCCTGGCGAAAATATCGTGGATGATATTGGATGAGGTTAGTAGTTTAGCTAATAAACGAATGATGTTTTTAGTTTGCAAAAGTGGCCGAAGCAATTCCAGTGCTTTAATGATGTTACGTTCTTCAGTTTGATGTGATTTTTCGTACAGTGTGTTTTGTATTAGGTTATATAAGTTGTGATTGTAGCAAGTGTTATATATGAATTCTAGGATGGAAACTTCGACGGACTGAAGGAATTCATGAGGGACAATGAGTGGGCGGGACTCGTCTACGTTGATTAGTTTGTTTAGTGGGCAGAAGATATACATCTGGGTGATGGGGTCATAATTTCGGAGGGTGCCATGTAGGTTAGTGTCTTTAATACAATAGCTGAAATTAAGAAAAAACGGTGATGTGTGTTTTGAGTTGATGTATTGAAATCTATGGTGAGGTTGTCGTGCTGGTGTATTGTGAGTGTAATGACTTTGAATAAATTTATAATAAGTGTACGTATGTGTTTGTTTAGTTCGTAACTTGACTTTGTGTGAACAGTGCAAATCACGTTCTTTGGGTGTGAGGAAATGAAAGGTTAGTGAAATATGGTTGAATTTGTTAAAGTATGATTCATAAGCAGTTGTATTGCGTAGTGCTGCAGAGATGACTTTGTCATATTTTTTATTTAAGTTAATGAGAGTGAAGCTATATGAGGTTTTAATGAAAAACTTTTCGTTTAATTGAGGATTAGTGTATGGGTCGCCAAGTAGACAAATGTCTTCATTTGGTCGGATGATATTATGGTCGTAATACTCGATGGGGTAATTATCTGTTTTTGGTGCAGTGAATTTTGTTATTAATTCTCTATATCCTATTTGCGTGAATTGATGTGGGGTTAGTGCTGTTGTTAGGAGGTAAAGTAGGGTGCTGCTTTTTTCATTATTATGAGGGTTGTTATATAAAGGTAATGTTAATGGATTAGTAAAGTGGTAATAAGATGTCCATGAGAGTGTGGGATATAGGGCATGCTCGTTGACATAGTTGGGTTTTTCATCGTTGGGATTGGAATGGAAATATGTAAATTGTGGGAAAAAGGGTAGGCATATTTGTAGGAATTCTTTCGTATTAGTGTGGATGATTTATATATGACGTGGATGTTCCTGGGTTAGTTGGGAATGGGGTATTTGGGAATTTTCTTTTGAATGTTTGGTATGCGCGGTTGGTACTAGAGGATGATGTTGATGGAGAAGTGGAATTTTGGGAGGGTGTGTAAATTGAAGAGGGGGTTGGAGTTGATGGGTTAGGTGATGTTAGGCAACCTGAAAGCTGGTGAATAGTTACAGCCTGAGGGTGTTGCACTTGTTGTTTTAGTGTTATGAAATTATCTAGTTCATGTGAAACTTGTGGGTGATCTTGGTCGTTGTTATCTGATGATTCACTAGTTAGAGGGGAATATGTGGGTCGACATGTGAAATGGGAGAAGAAGGAGAAAGAGGTTCAATTTTCACTTGGGAATGGATAGGTTGAAAGGGAGGTTGGGAAAACGTCGATGGGCTGGGTTTGGAGTTTGCGAATTCGTCGGGTGTTTCAATATCGGAGTTGTTGAATTGGGATATGGTATTATATACTATTGTGTTGGAATTAGTATCTGCCTCCATGCTGGGTGAAAAGTTAGGATGAGGTGACTGAGGTGGGGGGAAAGCAAAAAGTGGGATGATGGGGAGGTTGTTCTGAAGGTTGGCTGGGTGGGAAATTGAACGATGGAGGGATCCGATTTGGCGGCTCATCGTGGGCTAAAAAGATGGTTGTTCTGAGAACGAAATTTAGCGGTATGTAGTTGTTCTATAATTTGTTTGTATGTGTCATCTATATGTGGTTGTTGTGTTATCATATGTTGGATTGGGCTTTGTGGATAGTTTGATCTTGAACTTATGAGGTCTGCTAGGGCAATATGTCTAAAATTTCGTGGTACTAATGATAAGTGATGGTTATGGTTGAGGTTTTGTAATTTTGGTGCTGTGGGCGTTGTATTAGTGTCGTTTCGTGGTTCGTCATATTCGTTTGGTGTTGTTGATAACTTTGTATTATATTCTTTTATTTGAGCGCCTAAAAGAATTTTATTGATTGAAGTTGAAAATATTCTAAAAAATCCTGCGAAAAATTTGCGTGCTACGCTTGCCTGTTTATTTACTTGTGTGTGTAATGCGCATGTATTGTAGATTCCTTTTAAGAGAGAGAAAAGAAATCCAAGAAATTTAAACATTGCGTATAGTATAGTCAATCTTTCTAAGATGTAGTAGGGCCATCATAGAAAGGCAAGAAGTTCGTTCTTCAAATTTACAAAACTAAAAATATTTACTGGTGATATATCTTGTGGTCTGTATTTTTCGCCATTTAAATAAATATAATCTTTTATGTCTTTAAAATATCCGCTATAATTTTGTGCGTTTATGTTTGAAAAGCCTGCTGTTTCTGCAAGTTTGCGTAGATTTTGATCTATGGATTGTCGTTGGATTTTGTCCAATTTTGTTGGTAGTTCTTGAAATTGCTGTGTTCAAATATGATGCTCAATGTCTGATTTAGAGTATATGCCGATTGATTTTAAATCAATATTGGGAATGCGGGCAATAGCTCTAATGCTTTCGGGTGAAAATTTTTTGAGTGGTTGCATGAGTGTAAAGTAGGGTGCTGCTTTTTTCATTATTATGAGGGTTGTTATATAAAGGTAATGTTAATGGATTAGTAAAGTGGTAATAAGATGTCCATGAGAGTGTGGGATATAGGGCATGCTCGTTGACATAGTTGGGTTTTTCATCGTTGGGATTGGAATGGAAATATGTAAATTGTGGGAAAAAGGGTAGGCATATTTGTAGGAATTCTTTCGTATTAGTGTGGATGATTTATATATGACGTGGATGTTCCTGGGTTAGTTGGGAATGGGGTATTTGGGAATTTTCTTTTGAATGTTTGGTATGCGCGGTTGGTACTAGAGGATGATGTTGATGGAGAAGTGGAATTTTGGGAGGGTGTGTAAATTGAAGAGGGGGTTGGAGTTGATGGGTTAGGTGATGTTAGGCAACCTGAAAGCTGGTGAATAGTTACAGCCTGAGGGTGTTGCACTTGTTGTTTTAGTGTTATGAAATTATCTAGTTCATGTGAAACTTGTGGGTGATCTTGGTCGTTGTTATCTGATGATTCACTAGTTAGAGGGGAATATGTGGGTCGACATGTGAAATGGGAGAAGAAGGAGAAAGAGGTTCAATTTTCACTTGGGAATGGATAGGTTGAAAGGGAGGTTGGGAAAACGTCGATGGGCTGGGTTTGGAGTTTGCGAATTCGTCGGGTGTTTCAATATCGGAGTTGTTGAATTGGGATATGGTATTATATACTATTGTGTTGGAATTAGTATCTGCCTCCATGCTGGGTGAAAAGTTAGGATGAGGTGACTGAGGTGGGGGGAAAGCAAAAAGTGGGATGATGGGGAGGTTGTTCTGAAGGTTGGCTGGGTGGGAAATTGAACGATGGAGGGATCCGATTTGGCGGCTCATCGTGGGCTAAAAAGATGGTTGTTCTGAGAACGAAATTTAGCGGTATGTAGTTGTTCTATAATTTGTTTGTATGTGTCATCTATATGTGGTTGTTGTGTTATCATATGTTGGATTGGGCTTTGTGGATAGTTTGATCTTGAACTTATGAGGTCTGCTAGGGCAATATGTCTAAAATTTCGTGGTACTAATGATAAGTGATGGTTATGGTTGAGGTTTTGTAATTTTGGTGCTGTGGGCGTTGTATTAGTGTCGTTTCGTGGTTCGTCATATTCGTTTGGTGTTGTTGATAACTTTGTATTATATTCTTTTATTTGAGCGCCTAAAAGAATTTTATTGATTGAAGTTGAAAATATTCTAAAAAATCCTGCGAAAAATTTGCGTGCTACGCTTGCCTGTTTATTTACTTGTGTGTGTAATGCGCATGTATTGTAGATTCCTTTTAAGAGAGAGAAAAGAAATCCAAGAAATTTAAACATTGCGTATAGTATAGTCAATCTTTCTAAGATGTAGTAGGGCCATCATAGAAAGGCAAGAAGTTCGTTCTTCAAATTTACAAAACTAAAAATATTTACTGGTGATATATCTTGTGGTCTGTATTTTTCGCCATTTAAATAAATATAATCTTTTATGTCTTTAAAATATCCGCTATAATTTTGTGCGTTTATGTTTGAAAAGCCTGCTGTTTCTGCAAGTTTGCGTAGATTTTGATCTATGGATTGTCGTTGGATTTTGTCCAATTTTGTTGGTAGTTCTTGAAATTGCTGTGTTCAAATATGATGCTCAATGTCTGATTTAGAGTATATGCCGATTGATTTTAAATCAATATTGGGAATGCGGGCAATAGCTCTAATGCTTTCGGGTGAAAATTTTTTGAGTGGTTGCATGAGTGTAAGGTATGGTGTGGGAAGATAGTATTTATCTTCGTCAGGATTTAATTGTTCTACATTGTGGCTGTTTTCTGATCCACATGGGACTGCTGTATCCCAAAAATAAGTTCTCGGGAGAGTGTATAAATGAAATGTACTTTATTTTTATAGAAAATTGGGATTCTTATATAGCATCTTTTGTCTTCGAGTACATACAAAGGTGATACTTTTTTGGTACAGGTGTAATACCATAATATATTTCCTTTGTAGTCAATAAAATTTGAACTGTTTTATGACAATAAATATCCTGCATAAGAAATTTTTAATACTGCTAGTGCAAGTGATTGTAAAATTTGTCTACGTTGAAGTTCGCATAATTGATGGAGTGTTTCAAGTTCTGTTAAAGACATTTCTTGAAAAATTCTTTTTATTGTGTAATCTAATTTCATGTCTAAGTGTATTTCATAGTGGATTCCGCCAAAATGGGTGTTGTTCATAAGTAGCCATTTGATGTATTATTAAATTTCCTGTATTTATGTCGAAACCGTCTTCGTTTTCGACAAGATTTTCTGAATATTGTGTTTTGTAAAGTGGTTTGGTGTATTTACATGCTAGTTCCGTTTCTGGATATATTTGGGATATTTGGAATATTTCTAAATTTAAAATTACTATGTCTGAGTTGATCAGGGTTTACATCTTCAAACGGGATTGATTCAAAAAAATAATTTTGATGAAATTTTATCATTCTAGCGTGTATTTTTGCTACTTGAAATGTTGTACAAGTGTCTCCAGGGAACCAAACGATTGTTGCTTTCGTGCGCCTAGTAGGATCGCAATATCCTTGGTCGTTTTTACAAGGGAGTCTGATTCCTTGATAAATTATAGTGTCATCTTTCAAATCACGTGTTAGTTATTATTTTTCAATTTGTATTTCCCAATCAAAAAACATTATTTCTTGATATCCTTTTTTTTGTATCAGCTTTACAATTTGAGGGATTGTTTATTCCAATGTGTGATATCCAATTTTTATCATGGAGATCATATGTTAATCTTTCATGTGCTCCGTGAAAGGGGTATTTGGTATCTAGTCTTATATGACCTTGGTATCTTTCAAGTTCGACTTGATGTGCTGAATCTGGAAAAACTTGAAAATTTACCAAATTTCATTTTGTGCCTTTGTTTGGTGTGATCTTTAGTCTTTTAAGTTCATTTTTGCAATCTTCAGGGCTGAGGCGCAATAGTCTTTTGATGTTACTTTGGTAGAAAGATTCATGGTCTAGTCTGTTTTTATTTCTGTTGGAAACTTGTGAACAATGTACTTTCTTTTCAGATAATGTTGCTGTGAATTTATAGCCTATTAATGTTGTGGCTCTGGCTTTTGAGTAAAGTGTTGCAATTACATTTGTTGTTTCGATTGATTGTGGTTCAAATTCACGTTGAGTTTATTGGTTTATTGCATACTTGTGTAATGTTTTTTGTTCATTTTCTTCACAGTCATAATGTGTGACTAGTAAATCCTGGGGTCCTGTTCTAGATGAGGGATTGTTGGGATCAGTTTTTGAAAAATTGAGAAAGAAAAAAGTTTGAAAATTGATTATCTTCAAAATATACATGTGTATGATAGTCCTGAATATGGATTATAAAATGTGATATATCCTATTGTTTTTTTTGTGTATTGATCGTATTTGTATATAAGTTCTGTGGTTATAAACGGGGGAGGTTAAGATTGATTGAGCTGTTGTATTTGGAGCTGCTAGAGGTAAAATATGGTGAACTATATTGTTTAGTTTTACTGTGATTTCGAATTTTAATGTTAAGTTGTCTTGTCTAAGTATTTGTATATTGTGGTCTTGAATATCTTTGTGATTGTCATGTCGATGTTCTAATCTATTTAGTGCCCAGATGTGTAATCTGTGGCTTTCATGATGTTGTCCAAATAATGGAGGGGGTGCTACGAACGTATATCAATCTGATCGTAGTTGTATGTTTTTGTTGAATTTTCTCTATATCTTGCGTCGAGATTTGTAGGAAAATTTGACGGGAAAGCTGTTTGTGAAATTGGAGTGAAAGAAGGGGTTGAAGGAAGTGAAAGAGTTTCAGGTAGTGACAAAGATGTGTCAGATGAAACGTCTATTGGATCATTTACTAAATTTGGTTCGCCTTGAGGAAAAACATGTGTCACCAAATAAGGGAGTGTTTCTGTAGTGGCTGGGGGATTGAAAGGGTTTTCTCTGATTTGTTCAGATGTAGGGGTTGAACCTAAATAATCTGATGGGATGTTTGATGTGTTTTGTTGTGATGGAGTCTGTGGGGTAGTTTACAGGATTTGTTGTTGGTGAATGAGGTATGTTGAATTGAACTGGTGTTTTGTGAATTTCTATTTCGTCTTGGATGAATAATTTGTCGATTTATTTCTAGTGTGTTTTGAGTTTGACTTGGATGTCTTGCTCTATTAAGATTTTGTTGGAGAGGAGGGTTTATATTATATACTGGTTCGTATTGTGGTTCGCCTAAAGGTGCTTGGCGATGTACTGGTTCTAATGGTTCGGACAATCGTGCGTGTCTTTCTTCAAATGTATATGGATTGATTTGAAAAAAGATGCGTGTTGATGATTGAGGGTTATTTGTTTGAGTACTTGTTGGTGTTGTTGGAGGTTCTTGGGACGTTGTTGGTGGGGACTGATATGGGGTTGTTGATTAGCAATTTTGGAAATATGTACTGAAAATTATTTAAGAAGAAATTTTGTGTTTACTATAATCTTCTTCAATAAAAAATAATAAAAGTATCGTTGCTAATGCGAAGGTTACGATAGCATTTTTTATGCGTTTACATACTGTTTTTGCTAGGATGTCAAAAATGTGAGAAATGTTATAAAAAGGGGAAAACATCTGTTCTACTAATTAGATGTTTGAACATTTGGATGATTATTTGAAATATCGTAGCTGAAGAGGTGGTCAAGGATTTTGGAGACGTTTATGTAGGTTTGGGCTAGGGAATAAAAAATGATGAAAGCTTTGCAAAAAATTATCAGGGTGAGGATGAATAGTTCGAAAATGTTGAATATCAAATTTATAAAAGATTTGAAAAAGTTGAAGTTTATTGAAAAACAATTTTGAAATTATGAGAAGAATTTTATGAAAAGTGTGAGAAATAGCATTTGCAGAAGTGATTTCTTCGTCGAATTTTTTTTTGAGGCTAATTTCAAATGTGGTCGGATTATTTATTGGTTTTTTGACAAGTGGATTGGGTTTAGACAATTTTGGATTGGGAAAGTTTGGAGGGCTCCTAAGTATCTCTTGGTTTTGCTGTTGTTTATTGGATGATTGGGAGTATCTGAGAGATATTCGTACTTTAGGCTAAATGATCATGTTCATTTTTTTCTTCAGACTAATTTAATATTTTTGCCGGAGGTATTTTTGAGGTTTAAGTTGGTACAATATTGTTGATCTTTGTGTTGCTCGATAGGGGAGATTTAAAACGTTGAAACTTTGTTTATTTCAGGTGTCAATGTTTCGTGGTTTGCTTTTGTTTGACCTGGAGGTCTTTGAGTTCTTTTAGAAATTAGCTTGAGTGTGGTTGTTTGTCGGCTAATAAGGTCGTGTTAAAATGAGGTGATGATTCGGAAAAGATTGTAATTGGCTGAATTTGAACTAGTTTGTTCAAGTGCTTTTCAGCATGAATTTTGAGAAAAAAGTTTGGTCTAAGAAAATATTTTCAAAAGGTGAAAATGTGAATGAAATTAAAGTGGTTTTTGAAGTTCAACTTTTTAAAATTTTTCAGATTGTGGGATGAATGTTTTGTATTTTTTTCGTGGCTGATTTCGAAGTCGTGATGATTGTCTATGTGGAGATTTTTCTTTTGGTTTCCGATTTTTTCTTTCTTTTTTAGGTTTATCTGCAATTTTTGATATTAGTTTGGGAAGTTCTTTTTCTTTTTTTTCTAAGTGTTTTTGTATAACTTGTGTATCAGTGTTTTGATTGTGATTTTGTTCTGAACAATTTGGGATGACTTTAAGTCCTGTAAAAAAGTATAATTGATCAATTTCTCGGAGTGCGTACTCTTTTAGGTAGTAAGGTAAAAGATGGTTTCGATTTTGAATGAGTTCTTTTTTGTTCGAGTCTGTAAGTTTGTATGTTACATCTGTAGGTTTATCAATTATTTGATACGGTCCTTTTCGGAGTGGCTGTAAGTTTTTAGAGATTCATTTTTGCGTTGTAAAGTTTGGAATTAAAACATAAGTTCAGATTTTTAAATATGTAGCTGGGGTAAATCGATAATTTATTTGGGAATTTATGTTTTGTCTTTGTAACAACTTTTTGGTTACTTTTTGGTAAATTTCGTTGTGTTTTTTATCTCTGTTTAAAATCTATTCGGTGTGTGTTCCGGAAGCTAATTTTAGGATTTGTGGATGATGAAAATGATCTTCATCGTGTGTGTGTAGTGGTAAATTGTAACATATTGATTCTTTGGTTGGTTTGCAATAGCCTTGAGCATTTTTTGGAGGAATTTGCTGTGAACATTATTGGTTTCCGTGGTTTTTGGTTGAAAACCATTTCATAGGGTGATAGTCCTAGGGTTGTTGTGATTTGTGAGTTATAGGATAGTGGAAATAAGTTTACATCTGTTGACCATTCAGTATATCGTGTGTCATTTCCGTTAATGATACATCTGAGATATTCTTGTCGTGAACGGTTCATGCCTTCGACTAAACCATTAGTCCAAGGTGCGTGGGATGTACGTGGTTTGTGTTTAAAATTATATAAGTGGCATAGAGTAATGATTTCGTGGTTTATAAATTCAGTGCCATTGTCTGTAACAAGGATTTCGGGTAAACCGAATTTTGCTAACCAATGTTCGTAAATTGTTGTACATGCATAGTAAGCATTACAATGAGGTAATGGGTTAAGTGCTACGTAGTGCGTGAATGAGTCCAATATTACAATGAATTTCCTTCTGAGGATGGTGATATTGGTCCTTTAGTATCGAAAGAGGTTCTGTGATTAAAATATAAACTTTGTGCTTTAAATTTTTTTTTTCTGCAATTTGTTTTTGATTCGGGTATGGTTTGTTTAAATTACATGTTATGCAAGTGTTGCATGATTATTTTTATCCAAATCGGTGCATTTGGGAAATTAAAATTTTGTGTAATGTTTTTTCTGCTCCTGGGTGTCCTTTAGTATGTAAAGAGTGAGAAGTATGAAAAGCTATAAGCATCATACTCAATGGTAAGCAGGGTACTTTATTATCAGCTGTTTGTTATTCTAGGATATCCGTGTTTTCATTGATTGAGGTGTCGTTAAAATTTCTGAAATATCTAAGAAGTGTTTTGTTTCCTAATATTGTTGTATCGGCTTTCAGTGGTTTGGTTTTTTATTTGCGTCAAGATTTTAATTGTCTAATGACTGGGTCAAGGTTTTGGTGTTTTCGTAATAGTTCGAGGGTAACTTTTTCTGTTATTGATAGAAAAATGTTTTCATTCCCAATTTTGATAGAGGTATTGTATCTAGTGGGTCAAGAAGTTTAAAAACAAGATTAATTGTATATTTTGAATCAATATTTGGTGGGCCTGATAAAATCACCTTATCAGTGAGATTTTCTTTTTCTTTTAACGGGAACAGATCCTTTTTCTATGGTTTTTGTTTGAGTGATTTTGTTGTGTATTTTTTTATCCATGAAGAGTATGGTATCGGTTTAAATGTAGATGTTCCTAGTAAATCTACTTCGTAGTGGTTGTTTTGGCAATCTAGATATAGCGGAAAGTGTTGTGAATTTTTTTTTATGGTTGTTCCATATCAGTTTTTACTGCTTTTTTGCATTGTAATCTTGGTGATGATTCGTCTTTTGCAAGAAATATATTTATATTTTGTGGTATTTTAACTGTTGTTTATCATGTCATTAATTCAGGTGGTGTATTTCTACTGAGAGTGTCGGGTAGTGCAAGGTTTTTTCCTGCTGTCCAAACTATATGTAGGTTTGGGAATTTCATTAAATTAAGTTGAAATCTGTAAACTCTATGGTTTGGGTTTGATTTCTGTGTAAAGAGAAAAATTATTGGTTTATGGTCTGTGAATAAAACTGTTGGATGTTTAGATTCAAGTATTAAAACTTCATATTCTGTAAGTGTATATTTTATAGCTCTGCATTCTCTCATAAGGGTAGAGAGTTTGAGTTCAGCTTGTGTAAGTAGTCTAGAATTTGCTGAAATTAGGTTCACTTTATTTTTTCCATTGTGAAATTGTAATAATGCTGCGCTGATGCCAAAATTGGAGGCGTCACACATAGCATAAAATGGTTGATCGGGATTTGGAAAAGTGTTGGATAATTTTTCGGTGAGAAGAGTTTTTATTTCTTCGAAACGCTTTTGATGTTCTGTTGTCCATTCGAAAATGTTTTGTTGTCTAAGTATGTTGTAAAAGGGTCGTAAATATAGCTGCAATTTGTATACATTTTCACCTGGAAGTTTAGCATTCCAAGAAATTTTTGTATTTTTTTCTTATTTGAAGGTGGTTGAAGTTTTTGTATAGCGTTTATTCGAGATTTTAATGGAGTTATAACGTTTGTTTCTATAATATGTCCAAGGAATTTCACTCGTGTTAGGAAAAAGTGTGATTTATCTGGGGCTGCTTTCATGTTTTCTTGCAGTAATATCTGATGATATTTTTCTAAGACAGTAAACATTTCGTCTTTGGTTTGCGATTGCATAAAAACATCGTCTAAATATGTAATTGCATTCTTATTGAATATTAATGGTCTGAAACGTTTACTCATAAATGCTGAAAATGCTGCTGGTCCTATGAAAATTCCATAGAATAATCTGTTGAATTCGTATTGTTGATTTTCAATAACGAATTGTGTTAATTGTCGTGATTGTTCATCTAGTGGCTTTTGATTATATGCACTATTTATATCTGCTGTTGTGACGTATTTGCCGTTTATTTTAGTGAGAATTTCTTGAAATGGTTCAATAGGCCAATTAGGTTTAGATTCATCAATGAGTGAACTTAAATATCTTGCATCTAGAATAATTTTTAATGATTCTCCTTTTGCTAGGACGATAACGGGGTTTATAAATGTAATACCTTTTGGCTGTTCTTTTTTATTTACTTGAGAAATGATTTCATATTCTTCTAGTATTTCAAGTAGTCTGTTAATTTTATCTTGTAAGTGGATTGGTACTTTACTTGCTCGTTGTTTTTGAAAACTGCATCAGATTTTCGGGGTAAATGTAGTGGTGAACTTATCTTTCCTATGTCAAATTTTGATGTTGCGTAAGTTTTTGGATATTTTAATAATAATACAGCTAGTTGTTCGAATTTTTTTTGCGTTGTCTGAGAGTGTTGAAAATCGAACATTGTTAGAAATTTTGCTGTTCAGTCGTGTATTTTGAAATTTGAAATGTTGGTTCAAATAATGGTGTTTTTGTGAAACAATCTGTATTGCGTTTTTCATTGCTTAAAATTTTAATAATTGACAATTCTTCATCAAAAATTGTTGATTGGCATATGTCTAATAGTTGTAAAATGTTATTTACTCCAGACGCTATTTCTGTTGTGGGAGAAATTGTCGCGTTGGTTTCGCTACAACCTAAGAGTCCTAGTGGTAAGGTTATTTTATATGGGGAATCTTTAAATATATATGAAAAGAAATTTTGTCAGAGTTTGAGCCTTTCTTGTATTTAATAGATGAAATTGATACTCGGAAAAATTTGTTAATTGGTCTAAATTCAAGGTCAGACATAAAGAGATGTTGTTTATTTGCTCTATCATATTTGTGAATTTGTTTGATCGAAAATGTATGCATGTTTTCTGATAGTGGTTTCAGGTGTTTTCTTTCCTGATCATATATGGAGTAAAAATTTTGAGAAAAATGGTGGTTGTTTTTTTATTCTTTGAGAAAAATGTCAAAGAGGTGTTTTTCATTCTCGTGAATTTGTCTTTTATATGAAGTTTACTACTTAAGATATTTATTGTTGGTATATACTTACTAATAAATGGTATTCCAATGATATTGTGTTTTATATCCGTGATATCGAATGTTTGTTTAAATGGTTTGCTCATGAGTTTGTTTTGTTCCATTGTTCGAGTGCGAACAAGGAAGAGTTGTATTTTTCCATAGTTTGTCAAGGTTGATCCTTGTGCGGTTGCTAGTCTACTTGTAGTTTTGAAGGGTGTCAGTTGTGGATGTAGAGTTTTGACTTAATTCCAAGTGGGAATGTTTATTATGTTTGATTCTGCTCCAGAATTGATTAAAAATCTATTTCAAGGTTTGGTGTTTGCAATTGCTTTGATTTTGGACTTTCTAAAAGAAGTGGAATTGTCCATATTTTTTCTTTTTGTAAACGTGTTTCCTTAGGTATGTTTTGATAAATGTTATTTGTGCTTGAACCATCTGTGTATTTTTTTCTTTTGTTTCTTCTACTATTTTTTCTATTTCTTCTTTTGTTGTGCTGTTTGATACTGGTCTTGTATAGTAGTTCAAAAAAAATTGGTCATGATTTTGACATATATGAGGATATATCGGTTGTTTATATATAATAGGCTCGTAGTCATTTTCAACGTTTATCATGTTAATTGAAATTGTGTTTTTTGTATCACTTTCGCTGTCTGTGAATTCGCAATTGATGTTGTTTAATTGCAAATGTGTGGTTTCGTTATTGTCAATACCAGGAGGGTCTGGTTGAGTTTCTTCAGTTGATTATACTTGATTTATTTGTCTTTGATGCTTAGGTGTATTACTTCTATAATTTTGTTGTGAATTTTGATAACGTGTGTTATTCCTATGTGGTGATTGAGAGTAGTTTCTTTGTCTGTTGTTATATCTTGAGCTTATGTTTTGTGAATTATCGCGTGATCTTTTTTGATAATTATTATATTTTGATCTGTTGTTTGAATAATCGCGTGATCGATTATTTTGATATCTAGGGTTTCAATTGTTTGAACAGCCTCTATTCCGATCGTTAGAATAATTTCTATACCGATTTTATGAAGAGTTTTTAAACCTGTTATTTGAAAAATTTCGATTTCTAGAATTTGAATGATATCTGTCGTTAAATCTGTGATGATTTGAATTTGATCTTGAATAGTTATTTTGATATTGACTATTTCGACTATGTGATCGACTATACCTATTTTGTGAGAAATTCTGTGAATTTCTTTGGGTTATAGTTTTCTAGAGTAGTTGGAGTTGTTTGGAAGGGGTTTTCCTGAACTATTATTGCTATGATTGTTTTTGTTGGGTAAATTTTGATCTTTCTTCATGTATTGATGAAAAAATTTGTTGGGTTCTCTATATTTTTGTGGTTTACTTTGGTTATCTTGTTGTTTTTGTCTGCATTCAGTGATGCTGTGTCCGTATCGTCGAAAAAAATTACACCATTTTTTGAAAAATGGTTTGCCTTTGAAAGTTGGATTTTTTCTCGTAAATGTTGAAAATTTCGGTGATTTTGTTTGATAAACCAGTATCGGAGTTGTTGATTTTGCTTATGTGCGAAGTAGTGGTCTGGATGTTGTTTACATATTGTAGTTTTAAGTTTTCTGTTTCTTCTTGTTTTCTGCTTGTTCTAGTTTATCTACTAGTTTCCCAAAATCTAAATCAGGTTCTCGGATTGAGGAAGGATGTGATGCTCTCTTTTTTATTGCTACTTTCCTAATTTAGGTGATAGAGTCATCATTAGGATTTCTGTTATCTTTGTGTTTTTATAATCATGAGTATTAAGTGAATATGCTTTTCGGACTAGTGTTTCTATTCTTACTGCCAGTTGTTTTATTGTTTCATTAGGTAGTCTACGATTTTCATTGCGCAAAACACTTTGATGTTGTTTGTTTCTTTCGGAGTCAAACATTTTTGAGAATTCCTGTGTGAATCGTTTCCAATCTGACTTTATTTCTATAAGTAAAACTGAAAACCATTTTTGAGCTGCGTCGTCAAGGGTAGTTTGGATTAGAGCTGTGCGTCTCTGTATCCAATTTTGATGAAGTGGCGTGTTTACTGGTTCAGGTCCTATATTTAAAGTTAAATTTGCTGTGACTGCGTTTAAAAAATGCCGTCTGTGCCTGTGAATACCATTAGTGGTTTATTTGATCTTATTGATGATCCACCCATTAGGTATGGATTCATAGTCATTTGTAGGGATTCTGAGGCATGTGGCATTTGAGAAAAATTTGTTTGTTGGCTTTTTGCTATTTCGTGTTTTTGTAAATAATATGGTAGTGGGATTTCATTTTGCATCTGTTTTGGTTGGTATGAATTTGTATGGATTCATAGTCATTTGTAAGGATTCTGCGGCATGTGGCATTTGAGAAAAATTTGTTTGTTGACTTTTTGCTATTTCGTGTTTTTGTAAATAATATGGTAGTGGGATTTCATTTTGCATCTGTTTCGGTTGGTATGAATTTGTAATAACTGGATTTTGTTGTTGAAAATTATGGTTGTAAGAAGTTGGGTTAGTTCTAGGTTGTCCTATTTGTTCCTTTCGTGTGCATGGTTCAAAAATTGTTGGTTGATCAATACAATAAGAACGAGGTCTTGGATTTGAGGAAAATCGTTGATGATTCTGATTATGGTATTCATCATCGTCTGATGGAAAATAATTTTGTGTGTATTGATTAGATTGATTTTTAGTATGATTTTCATTTGCATTATGTTTCCGTTGTTGGAAACATGGGTAGTTTCCATCTTGTTCTTAGGAGGATCGTGGTTGATCATGAAAACTTACTGAGTTTAAGATTAGCTGTGGTACATTTTGATTTTGTGTAAATATTTGAGTATTTTTTTTGTTTTTGTCGTTTTTGGTCTGTTCACATAATTATAATTGTGTTCTTCAAAATTATTTCTGTGTTGTTTGTATGATGGCTTTGTTACGGGTCGAAAAGTTTAGTAATCTATCTGTGAATATTTTTGTACAAAAGAGGGTTTTACTGTAGATTGTATGATTGTTTGTTGTAACGTTGGAATTTTTAGTTTTGGAGTTGTAAAGTTTGGTTGAATAGGTGAGATACTTTGTTTCGCTTCTGTTGTTGTTATTGTTTGAACAATTTCTTCGTTGACAAATTGTGATGGGGTTTGTACATCTTGTTGTGTAAAATTTCTTGTTCCGTTTAGATTATCATTATTTACGAATGTGGAATTTAACTTATTATTTCCTGTTCTTTCAGGTAAAAATGAATTGTAGTTTAAAGGTGTTGCGTCAACAGTAAGTGGATATACTCTAACATAATCTTTATCAATAACAATAGTGCTAAATGCTTGACTTGATATATCTGTTGGTATGTTGATAAACAATTTATAAGACCATTCAGGGTCCCATACATAGTCTGATTGTTCTGCTAGTACAGGTTCATCATCTGTACTTTGTGGTCGAAAAATTTTTCTTGCTTGTTCAATAAGATAAAAATTGTGACCAAAATAATCAATTATGAACCATGCTAAGATTTTTTGTAAATCATGTTTAAAATTTTGTGTTATTTGATCATTTGTTAGGTTTTCTCGAATTGCATTAAAATTTTTGAAAATATGTGTAGTTGTTGTTTTACAACTGTATGTCGAGACGTTTGAGTAGGTGAATTGCTTTAGAGTTCATCCAATTCTAATATAGATATATAGCTATAGATAAGTGAGAATACTTCGTTTGTAAATATCGAGAGAGATATTCGTACTTTAGGCTAAATGATCATGTTCATTTTTTTCTTCAGACTAATTTAATATTTTTGCCGGAGGTATTTTTGAGGTTTAAGTTGGTACAATATTGTTGATCTTTGTGTTGCTCGATAGGGGAGATTTAAAACGTTGAAACTTTGTTTATTTCAGGTGTCAATGTTTCGTGGTTTGCTTTTGTTTGACCTGGAGGTCTTTGAGTTCTTTTAGAAATTAGCTTGAGTGTGGTTGTTTGTCGGCTAATAAGGTCGTGTTAAAATGAGGTGATGATTCGGAAAAGATTGTAATTGGCTGAATTTGAACTAGTTTGTTCAAGTGCTTTTCAGCATGAATTTTGAGAAAAAAGTTTGGTCTAAGAAAATATTTTCAAAAGGTGAAAATGTGAATGAAATTAAAGTGGTTTTTGAAGTTCAACTTTTTAAAATTTTTCAGATTGTGGGATGAATGTTTTGTATTTTTTTCGTGGCTGATTTCGAAGTCGTGATGATTGTCTATGTGGAGATTTTTCTTTTGGTTTCCGATTTTTTCTTTCTTTTTTAGGTTTATCTGCAATTTTTGATATTAGTTTGGGAAGTTCTTTTTCTTTTTTTTTCTAAGTGTTTTTGTATAACTTGTGTATCAGTGTTTTGATTGTGATTTTGTTCTGAACAATTTGGGATGACTTTAAGTCCTGTAAAAAAGTATAATTGATCAATTTCTCGGAGTGCGTACTCTTTTAGGTAGTAAGGTAAAAGATGGTTTCGATTTTGAATGAGTTCTTTTTTGTTCGAGTCTGTAAGTTTGTATGTTACATCTGTAGGTTTATCAATTATTTGATACGGTCCTTTTCGGAGTGGCTGTAAGTTTTTAAAGATTCATTTTTGCGTTGTAAAGTTTGGAATTAAAACATAAGTTCAGATTTTTAAATATGTAGCTGGGGTAAATCGATAATTTATTTGGGAATTTATGTTTTGTCTTTGTAACAACTTTTTGGTTACTTTTTGGTAAATTTCGTTGTGTTTTTTATCTCTGTTTAAAATCTATTCGGTGTGTGTTCCGGAAGCTAATTTTAGGATTTGTGGATGATGAAAATGATCTTCATCGTGTGTGTGTAGTGGTAAATTGTAACATATTGATTCTTTGGTTGGTTTGCAATAGCCTTGAGCATTTTTTGGAGGAATTTGCTGTGAACATTATTGGTTTCCGTGGTTTTTGGTTGAAAACCATTTCATAGGGTGATAGTCCTAGGGTTGTTGTGATTTGTGAGTTATAGGATAGTGGAAATAATTTTACATCTGTTGACCATTCAGTATATCGTGTGTCATTTCCGTTAATGATACATCTGAGATATTCTTGTCGTGAACGGTTCATGCCTTCGACTAAACCATTAGTCCAAGGTGCTTGGGATGTACGTGGTTTGTGTTTAAAATTATATAAGTGGCATAGAGTAATGATTTCGTGGTTTATAAATTCAGTGCCATTGTCTGTAACAAGGATTTCGGGTAAACCGAATTTTGCTAACCAATGTTCGTAAATTGTTGTACATGCATAGTAAGCATTACAATGAGGTAATGGGTTAAGTGCTACGTAGTGCGTGAATGAGTCCAATATTACAATGAATTTCCTTCTGAGGATGGTGATATTGGTCCTTTAGTATCGAAAGAGGTTCTGTGATTAAAATATAAACTTTGTGCTTTAAATTTTTTTTTTCTGCAATTTGTTTTTGATTCGGGTATGGTTTGTTTAAATTACATGTTATGCAAGTGTTGCATGATTATTTTTATCCAAATCGGTGCATTTGGGAAATTAAAATTTTGTGTAATGTTTTTTCTGCTCCTGGGTGTCCTTTAGTATGTAAAGAGTGAGAAGTATGAAAAGCTATAAGCATCATACTCAATGGTAAGCAGGGTACTTTATTATCAGCTGTTTGTTATTCTAGGATATCCGTGTTTTCATTGATTGAGGTGTCGTTAAAATTTCTGAAATATCTAAGAAGTGTTTTGTTTCCTAATATTGTTGTATCGGCTTTCAGTGGTTTGGTTTTTTATTTGCGTCAAGATTTTAATTGTCTAATGACTGGGTCAAGGTTTTGGTGTTTTCGTAATAGTTCGAGGGTAACTTTTTCTGTTATTGATAGAAAAATGTTTTCATTCCCAATTTTGATAGAGGTATTGTATCTAGTGGGTCAAGAAGTTTAAAAACAAGATTAATTGTATATTTTGAATCAATATTTGGTGGGCCTGATAAAATCACCTTATCAGTGAGATTTTCTTTTTCTTTTAACGGGAACAGATCCTTTTTCTATGGTTTTTGTTTGAGTGATTTTGTTGTGTATTTTTTTATCCATGAAGAGTATGGTATCGGTTTAAATGTAGATGTTCCTAGTAAATCTACTTCGTAGTGGTTGTTTTGGCAATCTAGATATAGCGGAAAGTGTTGTGAATTTTTTTTTATGGTTGTTCCATATCAGTTTTTACTGCTTTTTTGCATTGTAATCTTGGTGATGATTCGTCTTTTGCAAGAAATATATTTATATTTTGTGGTATTTTAACTGTTGTTTATCATGTCATTAATTCAGGTGGTGTATTTCTACTGAGAGTGTCGGGTAGTGCAAGGTTTTTTCCTGCTGTCCAAACTATATGTAGGTTTGGGAATTTCATTAAATTAAGTTGAAATCTGTAAACTCTATGGTTTGGGTTTGATTTCTGTGTAAAGAGAAAAATTATTGGTTTATGGTCTGTGAATAAAACTGTTGGATGTTTAGATTCAAGTATTAAAACTTCATATTCTGTAAGTGTATATTTTATAGCTCTGCATTCTCTCATAAGGGTAGAGAGTTTGAGTTCAGCTTGTGTAAGTAGTCTAGAATTTGCTGAAATTAGGTTCACTTTATTTTTTCCATTGTGAAATTGTAATAATGCTGCGCTGATGCCAAAATTGGAGGCGTCACACATAGCATAAAATGGTTGATCGGGATTTGGAAAAGTGTTGGATAATTTTTCGGTGAGAAGAGTTTTTATTTCTTCGAAACGCTTTTGATGTTCTGTTGTCCATTCGAAAATGTTTTGTTGTCTAAGTATGTTGTAAAAGGGTCGTAAATATAGCTGCAATTTGTATACATTTTCACCTGGAAGTTTAGCATTCCAAGAAATTCTTGTATTTTTTTCTTATTTGAAGGTGGTTGAAGTTTTTGGATAGCGTTTATTCGAGATTTTAATGGAGTTATAACGTTTGTTTCTATAATATGTCCAAGGAATTTCACTCGTGTTAGGAAAAAGTGTGATTTATCTGGGGCTGCTTTCATGTTTTCTTGCAGTAATATCTGATGATATTTTTCTAAGACAGTAAACATTTCGTCTTTGGTTTGCGATTGCATAAAAACATCGTCTAAATATGTAATTGCATTCTTATTGAATATTAATGGTCTGAAACGTTTACTCATAAATGCTGAAAATGCTGCTGGTCCTATGAAAATTCCATAGAATAATCTGTTGAATTCGTATTGTTGATTTTCAATAACGAATTGTGTTAATTGTCGTGATTGTTCATCTAGTGGCTTTTGATTATATGCACTATTCATATCTGCTGTTGTGACGTATTTGCCGTTTATTTTAGTGAGAATTTCTTGAAATGGTTCAATAGGCCAATTAGGTTTAGATTCATCAATGAGTGAACTTAAATATCTTGCATCTAGAATAATTTTTAATGATTCTCCTTTTGCTAGGACGATAACGGGGTTTATAAATGTAATACCTTTTGGCTGTTCTTTTTTATTTACTTGAGAAATGATTTCATATTCTTCTAGTATTTCAAGTAGTCTGTTAATTTTATCTTGTAAGTGGATTGGTACTTTACTTGCTCGTTGTTTTTGAAAACTGCATCAGATTTTCGGGGTAAATGTAGTGGTGAATTTATCTTTCCTATGTCAAATTTTGATGTTGCGTAAGTTTTTGGATATTTTAATAATAATACAGCTAGTTGTTCAAATTTTTTTTGCGTTGTCTGAGAGTGTTGAAAATCGAACATTGTTAGAAATTTTGCTGTTCAGTCGTGTATTTTGAAATTTGAAATGTTGGTTCAAATAATGGTGTTTTTGTGAAACAATCTGTATTGCGTTTTTCATTGCTTAAAATTTTAATAATTGACAATTCTTCATCAAAAATTGTTGATTGGCATATGTCTAATAGTTGTAAAATGTTATTTACTCCAGACGCTATTTCTGTTGTGGGAGAAATTGTCGCGTTGGTTTCGCTACAACCTAAGAGTCCTAGTGGTAAGGTTATTTTATATGGGGAATCTTTAAATATATATGAAAAGAAATTTTGTCAGAGTTTGAGCCTTTCTTGTATTTAATAGATGAAATTGATACTCGGAAAAATTTGTTAATTGGTCTAAATTCAAGGTCAGACATAAAGAGATGTTGTTTATTTGCTCTATCATATTTGTGAGTTTGTTTGATCGAAAATGTATGCATGTTTTCTGATAGTGGTTTCAGGTGTTTTCTTTCCTGATCATATATGGAGTAAAAATTTTGAGAAAAATGGTGGTTGTTTTTTTATTCTTTGAGAAAAATGTCAAAGAGGTGTTTTTCATTCTCGTGAATTTGTCTTTTATATGAAGTTTACTACTTAAGATATTTATTGTTGGTATATACTTACTAATAAATGGTATTCCAATGATATTGTGTTTTATATCCGTGATATCGAATGTTTGTTTAAATGGTTTGCTCATGAGTTTGTTTTGTTCCATTGTTCGAGTGCGAACAAGGAAGAGTTGTATTTTTCCATAGTTTGTCAAGGTTGATCCTTGTGCGGTTGCTAGTCTACTTGTGGTTTTGAAGGGTGTCAGTTGTGGATGTAGAGTTTTGACTTAATTCCAAGTGGGAATGTTTATTATGTTTGATTCTGCTCCAGAATTGATTAAAAAATCTATTTCAAGGTTTGGTGTTTGCAATTGCTTTGATTTTGGACTTTCTAAAAGAAGTGGAATTGTCCATACTTTTTCTTTTTGTAAACGTGTTTCCTTAGGTATGTTTTGATAAATGTTATTTGTGCTTGAACCATCTGTGTATTTTTTTTCTTTTGTTTCTTCTACTATTTTTTCTATTTCTTCTTTTGTTGTGCTGTTTGATACTGGTCTTGTATAGTAGTTCAAAAAAAATTGGTCATGATTTTGATATATATGAGGATATATCGGTTGTTTATATATAATAGGCTCGTAGTCATTTTCAACGTTTATCATGTTAATTGAAATTGTGTTTTTTGTATCACTTTCGCTGTCTGTGAATTCGCAATTGATGTTGTTTAATTGCAAATGTGTGGTTTCGTTATTGTCAATACCAGGAGGGTCTGGTTGAGTTTCTTCAGTTGATTATACTTGATTTATTTGTCTTTGATGCTTAGGTGTATTACTTCTATAATTTTGTTGTGAATTTTGATAACGTGTGTTATTCCTATGTGGTGATTGAGAGTAGTTTCTTTGTCTGTTGTTATATCTTGAGCTTATGTTTTGTGAATTATCGCGTGATCTTTTTTGATAATTATTATATTTTGATCTGTTGTTTGAATAATCGCGTGATCGATTATTTTGATATCTAGGGTTTCAATTGTTTGAACAGCCTCTATTCCGATCGTTAGAATAATTTCTATACCGATTTTATGAAGAGTTTTTAAACCTGTTATTTGAAAAATTTCGATTTCTAGAATTTGAATGATATCTGTCGTTAAATCTGTGATGATTTGAATTTGATCTTGAATAGTTATTTTGATATTGACTATTTCGACTATGTGATCGACTATACCTATTTTGTGAGAAATTCTGTGAATTTCTTTGGGTTATAGTTTTCTAGAGTAGTTGGAGTTGTTTGGAAGGGGTTTTCCTGAACTATTATTGCTATGATTGTTTTTGTTGGGTAAATTTTGATCTTTCTTCATGTATTGATGAAAAAATTTGTTGGGTTCTCTATATTTTTGTGGTTTACTTTGGTTATCTTGTTGTTTTTGTCTGCATTCAGTGATGCTGTGTCCGTATCGTCGAAAAAAATTACACCATTTTTTGAAAAATGGTTTGCCTTTGAAAGTTGGATTTTTTCTCGTAAATGTTGAAAATTTCGGTGATTTTGTTTGATAAACCAGTATCGGAGTTGTTGATTTTGCTTATGTGCGAAGTAGTGGTCTGGATGTTGTTTACATATTGTAGTTTTAAGTTTTCTGTTTCTTCTTGTTTTCTGCTTGTTCTAGTTTATCTACTAGTTTCCCAAAATCTAAATCAGGTTCTCGGATTGAGGAAGGATGTGATGCTCTCTTTTTTATTGCTACTTTCCTAATTTAGGTGATAGAGTCATCATTAGGATTTCTGTTATCTTTGTGTTTTTATAATCATGAGTATTAAGTGAATATGCTTTTCGGACTAGTGTTTCTATTCTTACTGCCAGTTGTTTTATTGTTTCATTAGGTAGTCTACGATTTTCATTGCGCAAAACACTTTGATGTTGTTTGTTTCTTTCGGAGTCAAACATTTTTGAGAATTCCTGTGTGAATCGTTTCCAATCTGACTTTATTTCTATAAGTAAAACTGAAAACCATTTTTGAGCTGCGTCGTCAAGGGTAGTTTGGATTAGAGCTGTGCGTCTCTGTATCCAATTTTGATGAAGTGGCGTGTTTACTGGTTCAGGTCCTATATTTAAAGTTAAATTTGCTGTGACTGCGTTTAAAAAAAGCCGTCTGTGCCTGTGAATACCATTAGTGGTTTATTTGATCTTATTGATGATCCACCCATTAGGTATGGATTCATAGTCATTTGTAGGGATTCTGAGGCATGTGGCATTTGAGAAAAATTTGTTTGTTGGCTTTTTGCTATTTCGTGTTTTTGTAAATAATATGGTAGTGGGATTTCATTTTGCATCTGTTTTGGTTGGTATGAATTTGTATGGATTCATAGTCATTTGTAAGGATTCTGCGGCATGTGGCATTTGAGAAAAAATTGTTTGTTGGCTTTTTGCTATTTCGTGTTTTTGTAAATAATATGGTAGTGGGATTTCATTTTGCATCTGTTTCGGTTGGTATGAATTTGTAATAACTGGATTTTGTTGTTGAAAATTAAGGTTGTAAGAAGTTGGGTTAGTTCTAGGTTGTCCTATTTGTTCCTTTCGTGTGCATGGTTCAAAAATTGTTGGTTGATCAATACAATAAGAACGAGGTCTTGGATTTGAGGAAAATCGTTGATGATTCTGATTATGGTATTCATCATCGTCTGATGGAAAATAATTTTGTGTGTATTGATTAGATTGATTTTTAGTATGATTTTCATTTGTATTATGTTTCCGTTGTTGGAAACATGGGTAGTTTCCATCTTGTTCTTAGGAGGATCGTGGTTGATCATGAAAACTTACTGAGTTTAAGATTAGCTGTGGTACATTTTGATTTTGTGTAAATATTTGAGTATTTTTTTTGTTTTTGTCGTTTTTGGTCTGTTCACATAATTATAATTGTGTTCTTCAAAATTATTTCTGTGTTGTTTGTATGATGGCTTTGTTACGGGTCGAAAAGTTTAGTAATCTATCTGTGAATATTTTTGTACAAAAGAGGGTTTTACTGTAGATTGTATGATTGTTTGTTGTAACGTTGGAATTTTTAGTTTTGGAGTTGTAAAGTTTGGTTGAATAGGTGAGATACTTTGTTTCGCTTCTGTTGTTGTTATTGTTTGAACAATTTCTTCGTTGACAAATTGTGATGGGGTTTGTACATCTTGTTGTGTAAAATTTCTTGTTCCGTTTAGATTATCATTATTTACGAATGTGGAATTTAACTTATTATTTCCTGTTCTTTCAGGTAAAAATGAATTGTAGTTTAAAGGTGTTGCGTCAACAGTAAGTGGATATACTCTAACATAATCTTTATCAATAACAATAGTGCTAAATGCTTGACTTGATATATCTGTTGGTATGTTGATAAACAATTTATAAGACCATTCAGGGTCCCATACATAGTCTGATTGTTCTGCTAGTACAGGTTCATCATCTGTACTTTGTGGTCGAAAAATTTTTCTTGCTTGTTCAATAAGATAAAAATTGTGACCAAAATAATCAATTATGAACCATGCTAAGATTTTTTGTAAATCATGTTTAAAATTTTGTGTTATTTGATCATTTGTTAGGTTTTCTCGAATTGCATTAAAATTTTTGAAAATATGTGTAGTTGTTGTTTTACAACTGTATGTCGAGACGTTTGAGTAGGTGAATTGCTTTAGAGTTCATCCAATTCTAATATAGATATATAGCTATAGATAAGTGAGAATACGTCGTTTGTAAATATCGAGTTTGCTCTTTGAGAGTTTTGGTGTTGTATGTTTTTGGTGTATTGTGTATAAACTTTGGAGAATTCTATATCTACATCGTCAGTTTGAATGAGATATTTGATATGAGATGCATTTGGTGATATGATTTCTATTGTGTAGATTCCAAAGTGTGATGTGAGACAACATATACTTTTGATATAGTGATCGAGAAGTTGTCTTTTTATTTTTACATCTGGAAAATCTTTTGTGACTTTTTCCTTTTTCAAATAAGTTTGCAATTAAACTTTTACCAAATTATATTTGTCCGCGATGTCCAGATAGTGGTGATATTAAAAATAGAAGTATTGAGTTTTCTGAGTTATCTTCATTTTGAATCATTTTTGTGGTGTATTACTGTTAATGTGTAGTGTTCAATATGTCTTATTGGTTGATTACAATTGTACAAACGTATTGGTTTGTTTGTGTAGCAATTTTTTCTTTTTCGTTTGCCTTTTACTGATGATTGTGATGTGGTTTTTGAATCTGTGAAGTATAATTGATCGTCTATTTGGTGATTTTTGTTTATTGAGTATTTTAAATTATGAAGTTCGTGTATTGCGGTTGTTTCTGACTCTGAGACTGCGTTTCTTCGTTTTGAGAATCTTTTCCTAATATTTTTTTTTGTTTGTTTTTTTATCTTTTCTCTTAGTTTTTGTATTTTTTTTCTTATATATCCCAATGATTGTCTGTGTTGTGATTACGAGGTCGTATTTCTCGTCGTTAGTTAAACAATTGTGTATTATGATTGTTTGTTTGTTTCCTAAATTTTCTCTTGACCTAAAGTTTAGGATGATAGATGCACAATCTGGGTTAAAGATTCTAATACCTTTAACTGTTAGTTCTTACAATTTTTTGTGGTTAGCTTAACTTGGGTCGTTTATTTGGGTTGGGAAGAAAGCGTATATCGATTCCGAAGAATGATTCGTACTTTCTGGTGGCTAATTCTAAGCTAAGATTTGACTTACTTAATCTTACTTAGGGGTTATGATTTGTGATCAAGGGTTGGAGATTAGTAAATCGATCCACAAGGTTCAGGTATAATTAGAACGCAAGCAGTTCGTTAGATACTATTTTACGACTGACTAAGTTTAAGTGTTTTAGCCTGGGTCATCTAAGAGGAATGGGATCAAGTTTAGATTAATTAAAATGGTTGTTTTTTTTGGAAAAGTTTCTGTTAGTTCTGGGTCTTTGATAAGGGTTGGATAGTGAAAAGACGTTTGAGGTCGTTAGACACTAAGTAAAAGTGGAGGGGGAGAACAAAATTGATCTATTTGATCCAAGGATAGGCCTTGATGATCGGAAATTTAAATAAATTAGAAATTTAAAATTTAAGGTATAATTTAATTTAAAGATCCAAGGGAAGCCTTGATGATCTGTTATTTAAATGAAATTACTTTAAGTGAAAGTAAAGATAAGCCTTGATAGTTTAAAATTAGAGCGTTAAGGTTAGGTGTTAGTTTTGATGTTAATTTTTGGAATTCGCTGTTATGTTTTAGGTGATGAAGCTGGGATGATATGATGAGTTATAATACTAACAATTTGTAGTTTATACTAACTAATTTTTGTATTTCTATTTAATAAAAACATTTTCAAGATTTGTTATTTAATTTACAGCTGATTTAAGGAAAACGACAAGTGTTGTTTTTATCAATCGTTATTGTACGATTAATAGGTTTACCGCCATGAAAAATTATTTGAAAGTGTTTTCCATTTCAAATATTATGTCAATAAATAAAAGTTTAAAATCACTGCTGGTAATACTCTAAATACAAAAGTTTGATGCCGTACTAAGTTTGTTTTTGCCGTACTATCATGAAATCAATTGGTAGATTTCTTCCTAATCGTATGTGGTTTCTTGTTCGACGTCTTCTACCAATACCGGGTAGTTCTCGTATTAATCGGAATATTGGATCTGATTTATTGAGGCGTAAATACATATCTACTAAGTGTTTATGAAAAGTTGTATTTGTCTTTTTCTAATCTAATTTTGTCTAATGCTAGGTTAGTTAAGGTCTGTTCGAGACTTGTGGTCGCACCAGATGAGTTATGTATTATCTACTGTACTTCAGATAAGGTACACCGTCTGCTCGTCACGCTATCTTATTTTCTGCTGGATAGATTCGTGCAACTTCTTAGTCTAATACCGATCTTAATCTTACTCTTATATCTCCTAGTCTCAATGGATCTAGTGTACACCGGTTTGCGCGAGTTAGTTCCAGAATGAGAACAACTGTATTCTAAGTTTAATTCAAATTGCTCTGGTGTTGAAACTACAAGTAGTTTCAACACTTTACAAATAAATAGGTTGTTAGTTTGATAGAATATGATTGGTTAGTATTTAATATTTTATAAAGATAAAATATCATAATATTAACCAATTATAAATACTAGTTTAGATCCGGTTCGAAACTAGACGACAAGCAAATTAGACGACCGTAAAGAAACGGAATTTACGGACAACCAGTGTTTAATCAGCCAAAAGTTAAGATGGTAGATTTTCTCCAGGGGGAGGCAGATTTTCAAAAAAGTTTTCAAAAGTTTTGTCAACCTTTTTTAGGTCGACAATTTAAGTCTGTAAACAAAATACAGATTAAGAAACTTAAAATACAATTTAAGTTTGCAAACCGAATAGTCACAGCTAACCACGAGAAATCAAATCCTCGCTTATCTACAGCATCTATAATAATGAATTTCTACACTTAGCAGCTGAAATACTTGTCACTCTCCTTCATGTTTTTTTTTGTTTCAGAAATGTAAGAGTAAATGCCGACTTGTTTAATTGAACATTTGAGCTGGTTGAAAAGTGTACTTTTCGTACAACTAGGACTCAGAAAAGGCAAAGTCTTTCACCCTGGATTTCCTCTGAAAGCCATTTTTGAAGACCTTTGAGTTGTCTCTGTGCAAAACAAATATTTTGACGGCTTTATGGTAATTGATTAGTAACACACACGTATGGTGAATAAAATATTTGTAATATAAAAAAGAACATCGAGACAAGATGGTATAAAAGGTAGCACATCTCATAAGGTTTCTGTGTGAACAAATCTTGTTTTTCAAAACAAAAACAAAGGATATTGAACTCTGTTCTCCAAGATTTTTTGTTAGATTTTGTTAAAATGAATATTGATTTTGAACAAATGAGACCAGAATCAATATTCAAGTTTTAGTATAATTTTTGCAATATAAAATATGTAATTAAAATATTGAGCAGAGTTAGTGTTTTTTTTTGAGAATAAGTAAAATTTTAAGCGCTCAAGAAAAAATGAAAGGGTTGAGTTTTTTTATTTTTTTGTGCCAAATTAGGTTTTGGACAAATTTTTCCATGTAGAAAAAATTAAGTTATACATAAAAGTGCTTGTTCACCACACTCTTGTCTAGTAATCAGGGGTTGATCTAGGATTTTCTCCAGGGGGAAGCAGATTTTCAAAAAAAATTTTAAAAATTTTGTCAACCTTTTTTAGGTCGACAAAAATGATATCTTCCGGATAACTAGAAAAACCCTTCTTTGACACCTCTAAATTTTCTGCACCGCAGACGATTTTTTGAAGAAAAAAAACTGGCCAAAAAAGTTTTCGGGCAGTTTTTGGAAAGTTTTGACAAAAAAATCCTGTATATTTGGCGTATCAAATATTGCGCAGTGTTTGGCGTTTCGACAGAAAAATCGCGTTTTGACAGAAAAATCGCGCATCAAATAAGTCAGGGACGGATTTAGGGAAGGGGTGGGGGAACGGAGGCCCTCTCCCCTAAGGGATTCGACCCCATCACCAGGCAATGTAACCCCCTTTGTACTACTTTGAAATATCCCTTTTAGGCTGACTGACCCTAATATTTTGGAGCCAATGTAAACTAACTTTGGAGGGGAGCACGCGCCAAAAAAACTACAATTTTTTGGTCAAAATTTTTCCAAAAGTGACCTGTTTACTTTTTTAAAATTTGCATGCGGCGCAAAATTTTTGGTCCAAATAGGGTTTTTATAGTGTTCTGGTGGATGTGCTCGGAAAACATTCTGGTCGACCTAAAAGAAAGGTCGACAAATTTTTCGAAAATTTTTTGAAAATCCGCACCCTCCCTTCGAGAAAATCATAGATCCACTCCTGAGTCAGATCAAGCATTATATTCTATAATTTCCTCGGGAAAAGATTTTTGAATGCGAGTTTCAAATAGTAAAATTGAGCTCTTGACCCCCTCCCCCCACTTCCCACCTGCAACTTTTTTTACAAATAAAATTGTTGTTTGCATTATCCGATTGCCCGATTGCTATGAAAATTAATATGAGACTAATTAGGCGATGACAATTATACTTGGCCCTCATACTTAAACTTGTAAACCCCTCCTTACACCTTGCACAGTGGGGGGGGGGGGGGGGGGGGTAAAACAGCCTTTCCGCACTGACAAAGATGGAATAGGACTGACTTTAGTATGAAAAAAGTGTGTTGAAAAACTTTTGACCAATTTTAGTATGAAAAAAGTACAAAGATAATACAAAAAAATACAGGTTGACTTAGAACGATTGAAAATGGAACTAATTTGATATTAAGCCCAAGCTAAAAAAAACTGATTCAACCCGATTTTAAATTGATACAAATAGGTTTTTAAGACGATGGAAGCCAATTTAAATTGATTAAAATTGATTTTTTTCTTTCGAAGATCATCATTTTCCAATTTTATTTGCATTTATTTATTGCTTATAATTTTTCATTTTACATCCATAGCGTATTATAAATAAAAAAGACCGAATAAAAAGACCAAAATATCGATAAAACTCTATGATTTCCTTGCATATTTTGAGTTCAAAAATGGATCTATATTGACCCTTTTCTTGATTCGTTT